>NW_027185777.1:30719449-30782316 GCF_028583685.1 Petaurus breviceps papuanus
TTAGGCAACCAAATATATTTACCACTATCAAAAAGCATGCCACATTGCTCATTGTGTTGCAAAGGTTAATAAGAAATAGAAGGACATTTGTGTATTTATGTGTACATGTTGTTTCCCCAATTTAGGTATGTATTTATATCTCTCAACAAGAAAGCACATGTTTAGATGTGTTAAGGATTGATAATTTAAAAAAAAAATTTTGGCAAAGGTTAGGTTTAGGCAAACATTTGGTATTATATCTCGCAATGAGCTCTAAATGGATATATGACCTAAATATAAATGTTCCATAAACAATTTGTGGAAGGGAAAGAGAAATTTTCATAATTATGTAATACAAGGAAAGTTCTTGATGAAACAAGGGAAAGAAGTGTTAATACAAAGGAAAATAGACAACTTTCATTATATAAAATTGAAAAGCTTTTGTATTGATTAAAGCAATGGTGTTTGGCATAGAAGGAAAACAGTTAATTTCAGGAACAAAACTTTAACAGCAAATTTATTTGATAAAACCCTGATATCCAAGATTTATAGGGAATTGATACAAATAGATGGGAGCAAGAACTATTCTCCAAGAAAGACAAACAAAGGATATGGATAGGTAATTGTCAAGGGAATAAATTTAAATCATTAACATCCATATTTTTTAAAAAGTGTCAACTCAAAGACAGGAAATTTAAATTATTTTAAGGTTCTACCTCCCATACATTAGATTTTCAAAGATAACAAAAAGGGAAAATGGAAGTTGTTAGGAGTAAGGGATGACAGACAGAAAGAATAATGTTGGTGGAGTCTTGCCACTCTATACATTAATTTGGAACTCTACCCTAAAAATTCACTAACCTATGTATTATACCTTTTGCCTCAACAATACAATTCTTAGTCATATGCTCCAAAGAGATCAAAAGCATAGGATATGTACAAAAAATATAGTAGCTCTATATATTGTAGAACAGAACAGGAAAGGAAATTGGTATGTGACTGAACAAATTATGGTATGAATATAATGTACCATAGGAAATAATAAAAGGGACGGGTTCAGAGAGACCTGGGAAGACTCATATAAATCTATGCAAATACAGTGAGCAGAACCAGTAGAACAATTTATCCAATAACTCTAATAGTGAAAAAAATTTTAAAGACTTGAGAACTTTGATCAATGAAATGAAGAAAATAGATTCCAGAAGACTGATGCAAAGTATGCTTGTCACCTCTTGGCAAAGAGTGAGGGACCATAGGTACAAAATGAAACATGTTTTCAGACATGTTCAATGTCTGAATTTATTTTATTTAACCATACTTATTTGTATATAGTAACAGCAATATTGTTTTAAGAATGACTTTTAGTGAATGTCATTTTGACAATTATAAATACCCAATTTAACTATAGAGGACATATGAAGAAAGACTATCTGCAACCAGAGAAAGAACTGATAAGTAGAAGTATGTATAGAATAATTTTACATATAAATACCTATTTACATATATATACCTATTTACATATATATACATATTTGTTTAATGGCAGACATCTCTAGGGTGGGGGGAGAATAAAAGAAATTTACATGATAATTTTAATATATATTTAAAAGAATAGCAAGTTATACATAATAGATCTGCAGTTTCATGTGCAATCATATTTTTATTATACTACATTATAGAAATGTTTGTATTATTCCATAAATTAAAAACAAAATAAATTTTACAAAAGGTTTGGGGTTTTTGTTGTTGTTTTGTCAGGGAGAGTTTTAAACTGCAAGTTGTGTGGGAAGGTAGTGGCAGCAATACCAAAAAGAAGGGAAGTGGTAGTGATACCAAAAAGAAAGGAAAGAATATCAGTACACAGAAGGAATTTCAGATGGGGATACAGATGAGCAGTTTTTGCACTATTATAATGGGTCTTCCTCCATTCAGAGCATGTGCAATTATCATTCCAGTCAACTCCAAGAGTATGCTGGAGGCTGACTTTGGGGCTTTTTGATTGTTTTTCTGGCTGTCCAGTGATTGGCTGCCAAGCAAAAAGGATCAAGAAGGACCCAAGGTGCCTTTTAGAAAAGAAGAGGCCACCTCAACCTGCTACTTCATTCCATAATGGATGTTCTGATTCTCTTGTGCATCTCATGATTTTGAGTAGGAATAAATTCTTTGTCCTCCACCCAGTTCATGTTTACACCTAATCACATACCCATTCTATTACTCATTTCATTTTTTTCCTTTTCAGGAAAACCCTAAACTAGAGCCAGAAGTAACACTGTCCCTGAAATAATTAGGGTGGGGGTCATAAATTAACAAATATGAGAATGGGGAGTGCACTCCATCAAATGAGAAGGAGTTTGCCTTAGGAATGAACTTAGTCCATAACTGACTGGTTGGGTTATAGAATATGGAGTAAGGAAGAGTATCAACTCTGAGGGTTAGAAGCAACTAGATGGCAACCAGTAGAGGTTAGAAGCAACTGCCATGCTGTGGCAACTTTGCCACAGCATGGCAGTTGCTTCTAACCTCTTTGCTACTCTATCATGATAATATACATGCAATTCATATTCATAGTTTCATAAATATTATTTTCTGTTCTTTGCATATTGAAATGTTCTTATTTATTGATGTTCATGAGTTTAGAGAGTGATTTCTTCTTTGATTAAGTCCTTGCTTTTGTAAAGGACCCAGGTCTGGGCAATCTTACACACTTTAGCCTGTGTCCTCAGCAATGCTTCTGGACCCAAAAGGCTTCAGTGATTGGGAGACAGTCCCTGAAGATCATAACCCAAAGGGCAAATGGTGAGCTAGTAGATAAGGGAATTTCTCCCTGAGCATGAAGTTTCAAAATGAGAGTTGGTTAAAAGCCAGAAGAAGAAGATTAAGGCCACCCTACTTACTCAAACAAAAGCCCTTGGGCAATGAGGTCCAGTATTGGGCTCTCCATTGGGAGATTTTACCTTCTGCTATATTCCTACTGAGAGGAGTCAGGCCATGCTAGCTTCACTACTTTGTAACTCAGCACTATGCTGAGATTCCCAGCACATTCTGAAAGCTGCAGGAAAGTTTTCTAGCATCAGCCATGAGTGACTGAGCAAAATTAATTATCTTTGTGTCAGGGAGTCATTAGGACTACTTGGGAGTGAGCTGCTGCACTTGCCTGACTGTATCTTCCTGACCTGCCTCCCTGCCCCCGCCTCCATATAGTTGTATGAGACAAGACAGGTAACACCTTAGGGAGATCCTGATGCTCCTACTGAATGCCAATACTCATTCACAAGTAAAATGCTCGGTCCCTTCTTATGTGGGGTAAAGATGAAACCAGAGGCAATGGGAGCGAGACTTGCAATAAGGAAGTATGAAATTTGCTGTGAGAATTTGTGGGAGAGTGTGTCCCTCCCTTTCTGTATTTTCCTTTTCATAGGTTGTCTAGATGTAATTTGCTTTGAACTAATAGTGCTCTAGTATGCTCCTGTAAAAAATAACATTGAAAGTTTTGAGTGGTTGTTGACCCAAAGTATGCCATGAAACTGGGGTTGTTTTGAGGCTACTTGATTCAGAGCAGTCCTCTTCGTTATCCTTTTCTATTGTTATAGATACAAGGAAAAAGAAGCTTGGCATTTGATATCCGTGCTGGAACAAGAGGAGAGGCAGTATGGAGAAGCGGGAGAGGCCTGGCCTGGCCTTGAAGTCAGAAACCTCTGATAACTTACCTCTGATAACATACTAGTTGTGTGATCCTGGGCAGAAAGTATTGTAGGCACCTCTCTGAAACTATTAGTAACAGACAGGATGCAAATTCTCATTGATGGAAACAGTAGGTCCTGATCTCCCTTCCTTTCTCCTCCTTCCTCCCTCACCAAAAATTATTATTTTTTTAAAAGTGGCTCCAACCATTAGGTCTTAATGATGAATAATATCTCAGAACCTGCTGGCAATATGAGACACTGAAAAAAGAATTCACTAATCCATCTCCCTGTCTTCAGGTTGGATCATCCATGCCATTCCAGACACATGAGACTCTCTTCTTTTGAAAGGAATTTGTTCATTATAAGGCTGAATTTTTAGGCTACAGCCAAAGATTCTTAATCATAGAAAGGTTAAGACCTACACTGATGACATGCATCCTTGACATATTAGAAAAGTAGTAAGGAATTTTAAGAAGAAAATATTCTCTACCTGTCCATAGTCTTTATCCTTTATTTTAAACAAGTATGTATTTTCCCAGATCTAAATATTTAAATTTTCTGTATATGGCTATGTCTAAATATTTAAATTTTCTGTATATGGCTATGTCTTTTTGTTCTTTCCTCCATTAATATTGAAAATATTCCTTGTATAAAATATATTTCTGAAGTTCATTTTAAAAACAGTCCTCAGTCTTTTCTTCTGAAGGATAAGTAATATTAATTTTGTTAACCTTTCCTCATAGGTCTTATTTTCTGACCCTTTAATCATCTTTGTGACTCTCCTTTGAAGCTTCTTCAAATGTTCCATGTCCTTCTACAGTTGTAGAAGGACAGAATTATAACTAACATTTTCATCATATTTTAAGGTTTACAAAGTGTATCTTTCATAACACTATGAGGTAGGTAGTGCAAGTATTATCCTAATTTTATAAATGAGAAAACAGAGATACAGTCCAAATACAATGTTCTTTCAACCACACCATAAATTAGACACAGACCTCTATTAAAGTCTGGCCAGTACTGAGCATGATAGTGAAATTGCCTCACTATTCATACATTCCTGATTCCTGTTCGTGGTATTTCTGGTCATGTCTCTCCTCAGCTCATACACTCACCCATTCCATATTCACGCAATCAGTATTCTGATCATACCTCTCTTTAGCTCTAAAAACTTCAGTGGCTTCCTATTATTCAAAGTCTTTTATCTTAACATTCAAGGTCCTCTATAATCTTGTTCTACTCTGCCTTTCCATCTTTATCTTATATTATTCCTCTTGGTGTCCTCTATGTGCTAACCAAACTGGAATTCCTTTGTCTTCCTCAACTGTAGTCTGGCCTCTCTTGCCTTTACTCATGTTATCACATATGCCTGGAAATATATATCACATATCACCTTTCTCCCCATGTTGAATTTCAGCCTACTCTTTGAAAGCCAAATCAAATGCTACCTCCTCCAAGAAGTTTTCCCTGCTATCCCTGTCAGACATGATATCTCCCTAAGACTCAAGTTAAACAATTTTGTAATGCTTTATGCATTTATCATATAAATCATATATTTATCATATAACATTGCATATCAAATTTATCTGTTTATCCTTTCCGTCCTGCTTTTCTATAATCACAGCATCTTACAGCTGGAAGCAAAGCCAGATAGTCCAATCTATGCCTGAACAAGGATCACCCTTGTAGCAACAAGGGCTTATCAATAAAAGATCATTCCTCCTGTAGGAGGCAGTACAGAACTGGGATGAGATGAGGTACTCCCAAATCATGGAACACTTAATAAAAGAAGATTTTATTTGCCCTAAGACTGCAAGAAAATGAGTCAGGACACAGTGGGACCACCTCTCCTCCATATGGAAATTTGTGTAATCATCAGGGCAGGATATGATGAACATTATTGTGATTCTCATGGTCTTAAGAAATCCAAGTCTGAGGCATTGACTGTCAGTGCCTGGGACTTTATATCCCTTTAGGTGATCAAGAAGCTATGAAAAGAAAACCAGCTGGGGACAGCTTTGCATCATTTTAGGGAAAGCTAATCCTTAAGGATTAGGACAGGAGGTTCCTAGATTTTCCCCTGCCATAAACTAGGGGAGAAAACTGCCAGGGAAAAACTAATTAGTCTTATCACACCCCTTCTGCTTGAGGGGAGAGTTCACTTCTCTTCTCTCCTTCCCTCACCTCACCCCTAGGCAGCTCACTTTTGCTCCACTGTTAGGTCACTTTCCCCTCCCTCAATCCTAAATATCTCTCTCTCTACACCTTCTGCTGTCCACGGCCCCTAGTTCTGAAGCCTCTAGGGCAATGAGAGACAAGTCCAATTCTCCTTTCATCTGTCAAGCCTTTATATTCCACAAATCTCCTTGATTTTATGTAAACGTTTTCTCTCGTACTGCACCTAGCATACTTCTGTATACACAGGGGGGGTTTAATAAATCTTTGTTAAATAGATAAATAACCCGGTAGCTTGCTTACTTTTAGTTACAATGTACAACACTTCTGCTGGCTTGCTATCCATTTAGATCCCTAGATCTTTTCCTGAGAATCATCTTCCATTTTGCTTTAATGTACTTTTGATTGTGCTACAGTGACACTGAGAAAGCACATGGCAAACTTTAAAGCACCGTATAAATGTGAGTTATTATTATTACTGTCCTATATGTGCATTTATTAAGCTACTTTCTATTACTTTGCATCTTCTTTTAAAATGTTTCAGATTATATTGTAATGAGTCTTAAATTACCCATCAGATCCTAATGTCATAAGTTTAGAGTTAGAAGGGCCTTTAAAGGTCATTTAGTGCACAATGCTTCTGGCAAGGAAGAAAACTGGGGGCTAAATCAAACTAAAAGAGCCTGGTTACACCAGCCCTGAAATAAGGAGTCCAGGAGTTCAAATCCAGCCTTAGCCACTTACTAGCTATATGACCCTGGGTAAGTCACTTACCTCAAAAAAAGGGGGCGGGGAGGAAAATAACGAAAAAAGAAGAAAAAAAGGAGCCTGGTACTTGGTTAAGAGGGTAACTCATATGGAATATCACTAGAATTTGATATTAACTGCCAATATCAACCTATTGATAATTGCTTTTTGAGTAGAACCCTTTGTAGCAGTTCTTCTATTCTTCTTACCCAATCTCATCTGCCAAGACCTTTAGAATGGCCTTTATAAAGGGGTAGCATTAGCTCTATTTAATTAGGATCTAAGTGGTAAATATTTGCTAAATATTTAATTGGCAAGAGTTAGTCTGCTGTAATTAGGTGGTGTGACCAAACTATTAGATTAGAATGTAATAAAGTGTTGAACAACTCTTTGATTTCTGTTCCCCTCCTTAATTTTGGATCATCCTTCCAGATCTGGTTTTTTGTTGTTATTGTTTTGATCAGTGATTTTGCAAGTTTTTTGTAAATTGTGTAAGTATCCTTCCAAACCTTTGTCATTAGATGAAAGAACTACCTGGAAAAGGGAGCATAAAAATGAGTTTGAATAATATAAACGTGATCACTCACAACCAGTGGTGCTTAAGGTTCTATTGCTTAATAGCTAGCAGTTATATAATGCTTTAAGGTTTGCAAAGTGTTTTACATATGTATCTTATGTGATCCTCCCAATAACCCCATTTTACATATGAGAACAGTGAGGCTGAGGGAGGTCACGTGAACTTGCCCAGGGTTCATAAATTCACAACTCGTAAATATCTGAGGTATCATTTGAACTCAGCCCTCCATCTACTGTGCCCCTTATACCACTAGCTCCTGTCTCTGGAATGAGCTACCTCATCTCTATATCTGATAAGTCTTGTCTTCCCAGGTGCTACCTCCTCTGCAATTCTTTCCTTATGGCTTTCAAAGCCCTTCATAACCTGGCCCCTTCCTGCCTTTTTAGACTGCTTTTACATTATTTTCCTCCATATACTCTGTGATCTGGTGACACTGAGCTTTTTGCCATTCTTCCCACATTACATTCCAACTCCTGATTCTGAGCATTTTTTTCAGGCTCACCCCACACCCCGACCTGGCCTGGACCACTCTCCCCTTGTAATCTTGACTTCCTAGCTCCGTTGGATTCCTTCAAGTTTCAGCTAAGATCCTACCTTTCACACTTCCCTATCTTCCTTCATCTTAGTACCATCCCTCCAAGACCACTGCTGATTTATCTTCTTCGTATCTTGTCTGTACATTGTTGTTTGACTATTTTCTCTCCCATCAAACTGAGCGCTCCTTAAAAGCAGTGACTGTCTTTGGCCTTTCTTTGTATCCCCAGTGCATAGCACGGTTCCTGAAATGTAACAGGTGCATAACAAATGCTTCTTGACTCACAAGCTTAAATCATCTCACTAAGGTCTGCTTGTAAAAATCCTCTTCATGATTTTAACATGCTATTGTAACCCCAGTCCCAAAGCCCATTAGTACGGGACTATCTCCTCATTAGTGGAGATCAATGGCCTGGGGGCTCCAAGAAGAACAGTGGAGTTGGTGAGGGCAGCAGAGAGGGGAGCTGTTCAGTTTTCTCCACACTAAGTAGCTTCCTGTTATTCTAGTTAATTTGAAGACTTCTGGCTTCTTGGGGTTTCTGTGCCTGACTTTCATACCGTCCCACCTGCATCCTGACTCCAGGGTTGTCATGGGTCAAAAAAAAAAAAAAAAACAACCCACCCCTACACTAATTCTTGGAGCTAGAGTAAAAGGGAGTTGAGTAGGAGGAGGTTAAATCTCTCCCCTCTCATCAGTTCAGTTCATGGTGTCAGTTGGGAAAAGAATGACGTGAAAGGGAGCTGATGGCTCATCTCATCACTTTCAAAACTATGGGCAGTCAGAGGCTACTTCCACTTGTGTGGTAGGGAGCCTAGGCTCCACATTAGCCAAACTGTGCATGCTAAAAAAGCAAAGCAAAAAAGAAACAAAAAAAAAAAACAGCCTGGGCAACACTCTGTTTGGCAAAGTGAACATAGTTTGTAAAGTTAACGTCTCTTAACCATGATCATTAGTGTATATTTCAAGTTCATTTTCAAAAGAATCATTTTATTCCCTCAGATTCTCCCTCTACAAATGCAGACCCGAACCTCTTTATATCCGAGTAGGTATAATGTGAGTTTCTGCTTCTACTCATGATTCAGGAAGGTTATTAGTTTCATTGAACTTACTGATACTGGTGTTCAGATCACAAGTGATAAAGCCTACCATGTGGCCTATATGTAAAACCTTTCTAACTTGGATTGGATGTGTTAGAGCTGGTGCTTAGTCAGTATAGCCTTCTTGAATTCACAGTCCCCTCACGTCAGCTAGATGGTGCAGTGGACAGAGTGCTGGGTGTGAGTCAGGAAGACTCCTTTTCCTGAATTCAAATATGACCTCAGTCACAACCTGTGTGACCTTGGGCAAGTCATTAACCCTGCTTTCCTCAGTTTCCTCATCTGTAAAATGAGGTGGAGAAGGAAATGGCAAACCACTCCAGTATTTCTGCCAAGAAAACTCCAAATGGGGTCATAAAGAATTGGACACAACTTTCTTTTCTGGATCCTCTCCATTTGATGAGGGATTGGAATACTACAGTGGCAGATTAACATATGGAAAATACTGTATAACTTTTCTTGCTTTTCCAAAATGAATATTTTTCTGTTTTTTGGGTTTTTTTCTTGGTAAGTCCATAATAGGCATTGCTCTTAAAGGAGTTATAATCGTGTCCTTGTTTTTCCCTTGCCTGAGTCAAGCAGTTTAATTCTAGGGTTTTTTTTTTCTCTCTCTCTCTTTAAAGAATGTTGCATATATTAACAAAATGGTAACTAAGGTCTGATCTTGCAGTTTTCCAGTCAGGGTAATGTTTACTGGAATCGATGCTGGACTTCAGGATGGTATATGATCTACCATAATCCTTGGTTAAACCCAGAGAAATCAAAGGGAAATATGCCTTTAGGAAGCTACTGGGAAGAGTCCCTGCAGAGTCTCTCTTGGCACTTGTGATGTTGCTGCTGAGAATATGGAAATGAATCCCTCTTTGGCATCTGGGGCTTCCCAGATGCCTTAATCCATTTCAGGCTGCTCTTTAAGAGTTTATTATGCACCCTAGTTGTAAAATGCATTTTATTTTAAGTGGATTTGCTAAAAAGAAGCTATATTTTCCCTGACTGCTAAAAGGCCTTCTCCATAGCTATCATAAAGCTACATTGAAATAAGAATTTATGGAATTATTAAAAACCATTCTCATTAACCATATATTCCAAAAAAGATTTCATATCCTATCTTTTACTCTAGAGTGTGTTTTAACTATAAATCCTTTTCCATATCCAATGTCCACATAGTAAAAATAATGGAAAAAATATCCCTCAAATAATGTGACCTAAGCAAGGTTAGGACTGGCCTCTGTAAGTCATAATCTTAGGTCCCTTTTTCTAAGTTCCTGTTACTCATTCAAATCCCTAGGATGGATGCCAGTCACTTAACCTTAGCAATGTTTCAATTTCCCAGAGTTCCCCAGTTACATCACAGAAATAACACACCAATCCCAGCTGTCATCACAAGACTGATCTAACTGCATTAAGACATTCATAAAGTCCATGGAAATGTCATCCAATAATAGGAGGTGCCATCTATTGGCAAAATAAAAACCTAAAGTATCCCCTGGGCTGGACCAAAAATGGACCAGCAGACACAAACAGGCCTGAGTCCAATCTGTTCTACAATCATTCCAAAAGAGCAGTCCTTTCATTATAGTTTTAGTTAGTACCTCATACTGCTCCAGTTCATTTAAATCCAACAAGCATTTATTAGACACCTACTATGTTTAAGACTATACGCTACCCGTGGTTCTTAAATTCTTTTGTTTCATGAACCCATTTGACAGTTTGGCAAAGCCTGTCTCACAATTCTGTTTTTAAATGCAAGAAACAAAATATGTAGGATTACAAAAGAAATCAGTGGTGTGGAATGCAGTTTATAAGAATATATTTTTGAAACTTCATACATACAAAAAAATCCCTTCCTAGAGATGTAAAGAAATAAATAATCTTAGAATATTTACATTTTACTAGGGGGTACAGATATGGTAAGAAAATGCAAACTAACATTAGGAAGGAGAAATCACTAGAGACTTTCAAAATAAGGGATACCTCTGTTAAGTCTTGAAGGAAACTTGGGATTCTAGGAGACAGAGATGACAAGGGGGTTCATTCTGGAAATAGAAGACAGCCTGTGTCCAGAAGAACAAAGTGGAAGGCTGAGTACAGGGCTAATAGGGTTCTAGGTACATATGTCCATATTATCTAAGATAGAGTGATCAGCTTCTGGCAGAAGACATTCTATGTTCCCTTACCACATATGCAGCCTCTTATGATTTCCTGCAAGGCCACACCAGGCTGTGCTTTTTAAAATGACCAAACTGGGATTTGCTCTCTTTCTTTTCCTGGGCTGTACAGAAAGGTGAAAGTTCTATCCATCCATAGCATGGGCACCATGAATTGAACAGATGAGGTGGGAAGGACTTCCCTTTTACCTTATGGTCTGAGAACTGAGTTTGGACTTTTTTTTCCTGTTTGTCCCTTTGGTTTCTGGGTACATTTAGTGGGGACAGGTCTGTGACCTTGAGAGGTTATGCTCTCTGTGGCAAGGATTCCAAGTCAGATGCTGCTGCCAGGCCAACAGGAAAGCCCAGAAAAGGGGGAGTGACTTGGACAAAGGGGAATGGGAGGACCTAGAATTTAGTGGGACTGTGCTATATAGGAACTAAGGTGAACTGTGAAACTAATCTCCTTCCTTTCCCCACAGACTGAGGTGATAGTGGTAAGGAAATTATGCCCTGATATGTTAAGGGATGAAAGAGTTGTATGTTTGTTCTTACTATACTTTTGAAGTAAATATTCCTTTGTAAAAGCCAATCTGACTATTAAGTGGCTAAATGGATCAGGGGGTGCATAAGTCCCCTAAAATTGAGGGGAATTTCACTGGTGGGGGAAGGGGCCAATGGCAGAGAGCCTATCTGTGGTGAGGAACCTGTGGCCGTAAGACCACATATAGCCTTCTAGGTACTTGGATGCAGCCTTTTGACTGAGTCCAAGTTTTACAGAATAGATACTTTTTTTAAGGGAATTCGTTCTGTGAAGTTGGATTTAGTCAAAGGGGTACACTTGAGGACCTAGAGGGCCACATGTGGCCTTGAGGTTGCAGGTTCCCTACCCCTGGTGGATACTTGGAACTCTCTTGAGGGTAGCCAAGACATAAGGAAGGGGTGAACTGCAACATATTTGGCTTTTGGGAATTGGGGATGGTGACAACAGTTATATCTGGAAAGGAATATTTTAAAGGAAGTGATGTGAAATAGTCCTGGAAAGGTAGCTTTCAGTCAGATTTCAAAAGGTTTTAAATACATCGCTCAGAAGTTTGCATTTTATCCTACAGAAATTAGGGAGCTACTGAAGATATGAGCAGGAGAATGGTAATATATAACAAGATTATTTTGGTGGCTATTTGGAGAATGGATTGAAAAGACTGGAAAGAGGGAAAGCAATAAAAAGGATAGTTCAATAATCTAGACCTGCAAACTTTAGTTTTGTTTTGTTTACTCCAAACAGACAGGAAAGGTAAGCATTATCATTATGTCACTACCTTACTTTAAAATCTATAGTAACTCCCTAGAACCATAAGGTTTTCATCTATATTTAGAGGTAGAATGGACCTTGAAAGATTATTTCATCCAAACCTTCTATTTTACAGATGAAGAAACTGAAATCCAGAGAAGCTAATGATTTTTCCAGAGTCACACAACTAGAATCTAAGGAAGCATTTGAACTCAGCTCCTTCTCCTTATCAAACTCAAACTGGGTTTCAGGGTCCTTCATAATGAGGTCCTACCTTACCTATCCAACTCTCCTTCTCACTACCCCTGAACAAGCACCCTAAACTTCATTCTTCAGACTGATCTTGTTACTGTCTCCTAAACATAACTTGTTACGTTCAGCCATTTTCAGTTGTATCCAACTCTTTGTGATCCCATTTGGGGTTTTCTTGGCAAAGATACTAGAGTGATTTGCCATTTCCTTATCCTGCTCATTTCATGATGAAAATGAGGCAAACAGGGTTGAGTGATTTGCCCAGAGTCACATAGCTAGTGTTTGAATCTGGATTCGAACTCATGAACAGGAGTTTTCCTGATTCCAAGCCCAGTGCTCTATTCACTGTAGCAGCCTTGATGTAAAATAAACCCACGTACATCATCAGCATTTCTATGTTAGCAACATAGCTCAGCAGGAAGAGATAGATAAATTTCATTTAAAATAATTGCAGATAATATAAAATACTTGGGAGTCTACCTGCCAAGACAAACCCAGGAATTATATGGACACATTTACTTTCAAAAAAGTCAGATCTTAACAACTATAGAAATATTAATTGCTCATGGGTAGGATAAGCCAATAAAAGAAAAATGACAATTCTACCTACATTAATTTGCTTATTCAGTGCCATACCAAATTACAAAAAAATTATTTTATGCAGATAGAAAAAAATAATAATTCATCTGCAAGAATAAAAGATCAAGCATATCACGGAAATCCAGGGGAGAAAATGTGAAGGAAAGGGGCTTAGTGGTACCTACTATCTCAAACCATATTACAAAGCAGTAATCATTCTAACTCAGAGCATTTCCCTCTTCCATTGGAATGTTAACCATTTTTACTTTAACTTAACTAAATTCTGCCCATTTTTCAAGACCCAATTCAAGACTTACCTGTTCCAAAAAGACTTTTCTACCTTGGTGTAGTGGACAAAACACAGAATATGAAATCAGAAGACTTGAGTGCAAATTCCTTCTCTGATACTTACTAGCTGTGTGATCATAAATAAGTCATTCACATTCTCTGTTTCTTTTTACTCATCTTTACCAGACAGCTAGGTAGTACAACAGATATAGGGCAACAGACCTGAAGGCAGAAAGACCGGAGTTCAAATTCAGCCACAGATACTAACTGTGTGACCCTAGGCAAGGTACTTAACATGTGTGTACCTCAATTTTCTCATCTGTAAAATTAGGACAGTAATAGAACCTACCACCCAGGACTATGGTGAGCATCAAATGAGACAACATTTGTAAATCACTTTATAAATGTTAAAGCCCTATATAAACATAATCATCATCATGATTCTCATTAACATTTGAAATAGAAAGGCAGCTCAATAGTGGATAGTGGATTGGAGTACTGACCTGAGGGTCAGGAAGACCAGAATTCAAGTTCTGACACATACTGGCTGTGTGGCCCTTACTGGATCTCTTGGCTTTCTTTAGACTTTAAGATGGAGAAAAGGGGCCAACCTGTATTGTTAGAAGTTCATTACCTGGAGCTTTCCTTATCAGTGAAATCACAGATAAAGTCCTAATCCCTAATACCTACCTTATAGGGTTGTCTTAAAAGTGCTGAGCATACCTTTAGAGCTTTAGATCTCTCTCTCTCTAAATGTGAGTTATTATTTTCATTATTCCAGGCCATACCGACCTCACCCTTCTCTGAATTCCTACTGAACTTTTAGGCAGAACCTCATAGTTTACCACTTAATAATTTTCTTATTGTTTCACGTACTCCATTCATTTCCTCTCATAATCACAAGACCACTATCATATCCTTTGTCTTTTATCTCTCATGGTAATAACTCAATATTTTTGATTGGTTGTTTAATGGAAGTGTTGGTAACCACCAGTAAACTTCTACCCACATTTCTAGGAAGGCTTAAGGAATTAGTGTAACCTTCTCACTCATGAGACTCTAAAGGGTACTGGCAGAAAGAATGAGCTAACCTAAGTTCAAGGTGTCTCTCAAACCCATGATCCTTCACATTAGCATAAATATAGCAAATGACCACAAACTGCTGGAGAGAAAACCCTATCATCCTTCAGAGACAAGCACTGTTTTTTTCCTGCCAAAGTAAGGTCCATTAAATGGATAGAATGAGTCCTGTCTACTCCGCCTAATGGAGCAAACTGACTTTTGCATATTATACTGGCAATCAGATCTTTACTAACAAGGAAAATTAAAGCAATTACAGAGGTGACTCTGATAAAATGCACTCTTTTTTTTTTTTTGCCTGAATCCTCGAGGAATAACCCAGGCACTTCCATTTTGCTAGAGGGCTGACAAAACTAGATAATGATATGGAGGTTATAGAAAATAGAAGGGCAACCTGGAAACTTGAGTCATTTTTAAAAATGTAAATGTCTTTCTTTAAAAAAAAATAGCCATTGAGATCTATTTAATAACTCCATTTGAGCAGGTCAGAAAGGCAAAGCACAATAATTTTGGAGTTTTCACCAGGATTATATTTTCTTGAGATAACAGTCTTTTGAGCTTGCCCTTCACCTGAATATTTCAAAGCATCTTAAAATACCTTATGAATACTTCTGAGTCAGGCAATGGGCTTTAATAGCTCTGTTTTACAAAAGGAGAACTAGTGGTTAAAAATAAAAGTAAAAGTAAATGACTTGTCTGAGGTCATGTCCTACAGAAAGAGTCTGATTCCTAGCCCATTGTAGCCTGCCCTGACCACTCCTCTATCTTCCCAGGCTTCATGACAGCATTTTCCAATGACTCTATTTAATGGTTATAAGGAAACAATATGGTCAAAAAGGTGGGAGAGATGAACTGGTTGTGGTCAGGTGAGAACTACCTTCCTTACAAGGAGAGACTTTCACGAAATGCTTACTACTTTCTGCTTTTAATCACCATGACAGCTCTAGCAGACAAAGCAAGCTCTGCTTCCAGGAGAAACCACTGGCCTCAGAAGCCCACAGGTCTCACATATGCTTAAAAGCAATAACACTCTAGGAACCCCCTTTTTTACATACAGGGAGCCTTAGACCTACCCAAAAAGAGTCTTTGTTTTCAGAAAAACTGAGGAATCACTCACTGGCTGTGGACAGTCCAACAGTACCATTAACCTTCCAAAATTATAAACAATTCTTAGATCATGGAAGTAGTTGGCTGACTGACTTTTTTTTGGTGACCATTTCATACCTCTATGAAGAGGTTGGAGGCACTTTGTTTGTTGAATTCTCACCAATCCAAATGCCACCTTTTCCAGGAAGACTTCCCAGATACCATCCCAGGAACAACTTTGTCCCTCAGACCTTACTTAAAGCATTTTTTAATATTAGCTAATGTACTTACTATGAAATATTGTGCATCATATATATTTTTGTCAAGGACTAGGTTTAAGCTCCAAGTGGGGGCAGAGATCTAGCCTTATGTAAGCTTAATTATACTCCCCAGTGCCTAGCAGAGTGCTTAGAGCCTTTAATGAACTGCTTATTAGCTTTTCCTCTGTTCATTTTTTAAAACTGTTCACGTCCTGGATTCCTCCTACCTTTTCAGCCTTATTATATAACACTCACATCCCATACATTATATTCCAGCCAAACTGGGCTTCCTTCACGGCCACTTCACCTATATCTCTGTACTGGTTGACACCCAAGCCTGCAATGTGCTCAAGGGATACCTTCTGCCGAAGACCTTTCCTAGTTCCCTCTAGCTGCTACTATCTTCCCTCCCAAGGTTACTTTGTATTGTTTCGTCCATATAAATAAATAAAATATAAATATAAATAAATCAGGGCGTGATGTCGGCCCTCTGTAGAAGCCAGTACCTAGCTGAGTGCAAGGGACGTCCCCAGTAAGTGTGTAATAAATGCACGTTGATTGGTCGGATGAATGGACGAATAAATGAATCCACTAAAAGAAGAGCAGAAGGAACTGACCAGTGAGAAATAAGTCTTTGGAGCATGCGCCGTACAATCCATCAAAAAAGGGGCAAATCTGAGCATGCTCTAAGGACTGGTCCTGCCTCGGCCAACCCTCCCGCCTTCTGCAAGTCAGGTAGTCATTTCCCTCACGCCAAACACAACAACAACCCGCCCACACACACACATTAATGCTTCACATTAGAAGGCACTACCAAAATGCTTTACTGCTGCAAGGCCTTGGTCCTTTGCAGTTTTTAAAGCCAGAGCCCCGCTTGCTAACGTCCCAGGTGATTCTTCCACTTAATAGCTTTGGTTTGCAAAGTTGGCCCTCAAAAAGTTGCGTATTTCTTCTTAAACCCTATAAGCCCTGTGGGGTTTGTTTGCTTGTTTTAATTTGTGGTCATTTGCTAAACTGGAGTGTCTTACTTTGGTCAAATCGTCCAAGTGGTTAAGCTTATTTGCACGTGTGAAAGGCTAAAAGAACCAGTAAAAACAAAATTTTATCGCTCTTCTTTTTTACTCTATAAAATGATTTTTATTAAAATAATTGATATATATCTAATTACTGGCAGGACATATATGCACATAGAACAATTTTTTAAAGAAATGAAAATCCATAATTACTGACTGATATGTTCCTTTGTAAGCTTCAGCTACTTTCAGGTAACTTCTTTTTGACCCATTAAGGCTAAGTAGAAAATAAAGTGTGATTCCCACTGAATTTTTTCTTAAGGGCAGAAACATGTGTGTGACCATTCCATCTCAGACTTAGAACTTTGATGCTGGCATCTTGGCTTGTAATTCTTGGCAACTCCCTCAGATTCTGGTATCAGCAGCCTTCAATTACCTACTTACTGTAATTACTCTATCTAAAGCTTTATCTGTGCTTAAGTCCTACTAATCCCAAGAACCTAAAGTCTCAATACCTTCCTTATTCAATGTTGTTTAACAAACACTTTCCTTCAGCTTTTTTTTTTTTGTCTTGCTGTCTTTCTGTCAAAACAGAAAGTGGAAACCAAACAAAATCTCAGGCTACTAGGATACTAGCTGAGTCTCCTTTTAACCTGATAATGATCTTCCAATCAGGAAAAAAATTCCCTTAGTAATAGAAAACAAACAAATCCCAAAACATTTATGTTACTCTCTCCCTTCATCCTTAGTGATGCCAAATTTATATTGAATTACTTAGGATTATGTAGTGAGCCACCTTAAATAGACTACCAAGAGTTTTGTTTCTTTTCATTTTACTAAGTGGCTTCTTGAGAGGCTGTTTGGTGTGCAGGAATAGGGCATGACCAGGATACTTGGAATCAAAAAGACCCAAGTGCAAATAACACCCCAGGCACTTAGGAGCTGGATGGCCCTGGGCATCAATACACCAGCCCATACCTAAGGGTCTCTATTTCTTTAAAAATTGTTCTGTATTGCAAATGTGTCCTGCAAGTGATTAACCTCTCTCAGTTGAGTTTCCTCTTCTGTAAAAGGGAGATAATAATAACATCTACCTCTTAGGGTTATTGTGAGGATCAAATGAATTACAATATGTAAAATGCATTGTGAATTGGCTATAGAAATGTTAGTTCTATGTTTGCCAGAGATATTTCAAAGGAGGCTTTTTCTTACATTTGCAAACACCACTGAACAAAACAGAACAATTTCAAAACAAAGCCAGTTAGTTGTTTCCTCATATAATAGTTTGGTTTTTTTTTTTAATAACCAAGCTAACCCCATCTATATTTGTAATGGTCCAGTATTCACATAACTATCTTTCCTGTCAATGTAGTAGAGGACTCCTTCTTGGTATAATTATAGCTGAGAAGGGGCAGTAGAATCAATGCTATTGATAATTTATCTTAGTTATGGTGGGGACTAAATAGGTCACCGAAATCCTGGGATTTTTTTTTTTTTTTGCTTTTGATTTCTGAATGATTTCTTGCCATTTTAATTTACTACCAGGTGAAGTCAGCATTCCCTGGCATATCTAGAAGGTTTCTCCTTCAAGGTAATTTGCTACTACCATATAGAAACCGGTGTTGGTGAATTAGGAGCAGCAAAGCTATGGCTGTTGGCACTAGCTTTGACAACCTGCTATTCTCTCTCTCTGAGACTGAGTTGAGGCAATTGATTTAAGTCTGGAGAAGTAGTAGTTTTGCCTTGGTAGTTTTAAAGATGGTTCGTTCCTTAATTCTACTATATTTACAGAGTTGATTTTCTTGAAAGATGGCTAAAATCTTGGATAGATTGAGCATTTATTAAGCACTTACTAGGTGCCAGGCAGTGTGAGAAATCCTTGGTTCCAAAACATGTAAGTAATCATGATTGACAAAATGGTCATTCATGATTCCAGAGGACAGATGGTGATAGATTTAGTGTGCAAAATTATATATTTATAAATATATACATACACACATATATCTACACATATATGCTTATATGTATATATACACATATTTTGTATATCAGTAAATGAGGGCAATTGTGTATTTGTTGCATGGGATTTGTTTTTCTTTTCTTGTTTTAATGTAGTGGGAGGTGGGAGGGAGAGAAAATAGATGTCTGCTAATTAAAAAAAAGCAAAAATAGGTTAGCTACAGATATGGAAAGTTGCATGCACTTTCAAATGAGATTACTGTATTTTGTTTTATTTAATATTTTTAATTTGCTAGAAGAGATCTCTCACAGAGTGGGGATAGTCTGTAGATGTTTATAATATAAAAACAAAACATATCAAACAAAATAAAATAAAAAGGGGGGAAACAGAAAATAAAACAAAATTAAAGAGGGGAAAAACAAAGACACAGTATAGTGCCTGCCCTTAAGAAGTTTACATTCTAATGAAGCAAAAAAACATATAGGGGAGCCAGAATATGGTTTGCTTATATAGAGGGCATTGAGCAGGGGGAGACTGGAGTGGGATCCTGGGTTCTGATCATATAAGTCACAAAATCACCCATTATAGCTCAGGGAGATAGGCATGGAATCAGGGTTACCTACCTGGATGTAGAAGAAGTGAATAGACCAAGTTAAAAAAAGCATGGCAGAGAGCCAACCTAAAGGAAGAATGATTAAGCAGGTAGAATCTCTGTGTAGTATAGCAGTAAGGCTTTGGTATAGGGCAGCTAGGTGGTATAGTAGATAGAGCACCTGACCTAGAGTTGGGAAGACTCCTCTTCTTGAGTTCAGATCTGGCCTCAGACACTTATTAGCTATGTGACCCTGGCTAGCTGCTTAACCCCCTTTGCCTCAGTTTTCTCATCTATAAAATGAACTGGAGAAGAAAATAGTAAACCACTCCAGTGTCTTTGCCAAGAAAACCCCAGATGGGTTTTGGGGCAATGGATATAAACTTAAAGAGGAGGGAAGGGAATAGGTATTTATATAGGGTCTGTTACATAGTAGGCCCTGTGCTAAGTGCTTTACAAATACTATCTCATTTTATCCTTATAACAACCCTGTGGGGTAGGCACTATTATCCCTCATTCATAGGATGAAACTGAAATTAACTGACTTGCCCATAGTCATACAGCTATTAAGCATCAGAGGCTGGATTTGAATTCAGGTCTTCTTCACTGAAGGCTCAGAGTTTTATCCATTCTACTACTCACTGCCTTGGTTCATAAAGAGCTGAAGACACTTAATAGGTAGGTAGTGTGGAAAGACCACTGCACTTAGAATCAAAAGAGCCTTGATTTCAAAATGTTATGCCTGTCACTTATTAAATGACTGTAAGACTACAGGCAAAGCATTTAACCATTTAAAACCTGTTTGCTCTAGTATAAAATGGAAATGATAAAGTGTGTTCCAAAAGTCTATGTACATTCACTCAACCCCAACTGCCCTGCCTTCCCCCTCCAAAAAAGTAAAAAATAAAAAAAGTCTACATGCAGCTTTGAGCTATTAGAACTATGTTTTTGGCATATTCTTAAGTAAAAATTAGTCACAATTAATTTTTGATGGTGTTCTAATTTTGGTGTAGCTTATTTGTTATGTCTCAGAAATACTTTGGGGTTTATATTTGTAGTATATGGATTTGTAATTTATGGTAGTGACTTACCTCTTGATAATGTCTTACTAGATGTTTGATAGGTGCCAAATTATAACAGCCTAGAGTGATAATTCTATACAATTCTGCTATATCCTTGAATCACCTGTATTGATTTATAAGTCTAGATTCTTAAGGAAAAATTTTCTGATATTTGTGACCTGGTCATCTATCATTCACATAAACCCCTCTCTTTTTGTAAATAACTTTGCATGTGTTCAGAACTTCTGTTTTGACATTGTTGGTTTAAGTCATGTGCCTATCCATGCCTTTTGGCTCCACTCTTGGATCTTAGACATTTCATAAACTCCATCATAAGGCAAATTAATACCCAGTGCATTCAATGAGTCTGTTAGTTTGTATCAGTTTGTATCTAATGTCAGTCTTTCCTGTTGCTCTGTGAAGCGGTTTCTGTTTGTTCCATAAGTACATTTGATATTTTTAACTTGTTTATCATGTGATTTGAGAACATCTAGAAACTCCCTTCCTCCTTTTGAACAAGGAAATGTTCATCTTTCTATAGCTACTTTGGGGGTCATGAGCTCAGTGTTTTGTTAATATTTTATAGACTTTATTTTGTTTCTAAATTTGACTTGTAAAGGAATTATTATTATTCATCTTATTCTTTTCATCTTTTTTATTGTTCAGATAGAAATGGTCCTGGGACAAATCTCTATCTTGCTGTTATTAATTTTTGTATTTAAGGTTTTATGGATGATCATATGAATGGAAAAAATAACTGGTTTTGTAACAGCATAAATGATTTAGGATATAATCTCATTTTCTATATGCTTACTAGATGCATCTTTTGGTCCAGACCAATAACATACAGAATGAAAGATAATATTTGCCTCATCTTGTTCCCACATAATTTTGATATCTTCTGCTAGGTATTTATAGTTTGAAAGCTTTGTATTCAGTATGGATTACAAATCACAAGTATCTGATATGATCATATCTATTTAAAAAGATTTTAATTTTTGGTGTATGATGCCATGTTTGGATAATTGTTGGAAACAGTTCTAAAATTAATGATGATTTGAATCCAGTTCTGTTTATTTAGATCTCAAAGATCTGTTTTTGGACATGGAGATTTATATTTATTTTATAAAAGGTAAGATACTTCCAATATATCAATCTATCCACCAAGTTGTGACTAGGTATTTAGTAGTTGCCACATTTTTGCAGCTTATAGTGCTGTGTTTAATGTTTTCTGTCATTGCCTTGAACAATTTACATTGATTAATAAATCTGGGTTCTATTAAATATAGCTTGTCTGTAATTTTTCAAGTTGCTGACCTAATTTTGAATTGCTTTTGTAAACGCCTCTGTTTCTGTAAATAAATCCATATGGTTAAGTTATTTGTGCGATGTTTCTTTGTTGACTTATTGGTAGAGTTCATGTAGAGTGGATATCTTCCATGGATATCTCTCCCATTTCACCCATGGAGGGACCTTTTGATTCCACTTTTGATTCTTAGTTGCTTCATAGGCTCCTTTTAAAGGCCATCCACTTTCAATTACTTTCAATAAATTCAATGCTAGGTATCTTTTGGCAGTTTTAATTATTGCTCAATAAAATAATGTCTTCTTGTTCCAAAAGTATTTTTGAACATTTTATACTTGTTTATCATGTACCCTGAGAACATCTATCATCCCTCTTCTTTTACGACAAGGAAATTTCTTTTCTCTATAGCAGCCTATGGGTAAATGGGTTTTATGTTTCATTAGTATTATGAGTTTTCATTAGACTCCCTTCCAAATCTGTTACAGCCCCAGGTTTCTCCTTAAGGAGGAAGAAGATGATGATGATTCCAGGTGATTTTCTCTATTCCTCTCTAATATGTATGATATATAATTAATTGTAACACATTATAATTAATTGTAACATCATATACTCCATTATAAGTCTCATGTGGTGAGCCATATTATAAACAGCCCAAAGACTTAGCCACAGAGAACAGGGTAGATTTTGGTGGTGATGATCTGTGTCATGAGGTCAGCACTATTTTTTTTTAACTATTTCCTATTTGTTTAGGAGTATCTATATCAGAAGTAATAGGATCACAATACCAAATAAAATTTATTTGTGTTATTCTTCTATTCAAAAGATTCTCCATTGCCTGATGAATAGGATTGGATTCCTTTGCCTTATATGCAAGGGCCTCCATTGTTTGGTGCCATTCTACTTTTTGAATCAACTCCTGTTATTCTCTTCCATTTACTTTGTGGTCCAGGAAAATTGTCTTTTGTTTCTCCATATCTGTACCTTTGTTTCACATTATTCCCTATACCTAGAATATCCTCCCTTCTTCCCCCTCTGCTAAATTTTTATCAATCTTTTTAAGACCAAATCCAGTCTACTTCTCCCTGAACTTTTACTAATCCTCCCCTCTCTAACTCATCTGACTTCACACAGCATTTCAAATTGAAATTTTCTAATGCATTAATTATATATCTTGTATTATAGTGATCTGTGTTATTATTACATCTCCATACTAGATTGTATGCCCCATAAGGGCCAATGTGTTACCTAGACTTTGTATCTTCCCCTTTCCTCTCTAATATCTAATAGTGCACAAAATAGAAACTTTTAGTAGACTATGGTAAAGTAAAATTTTGACTGTACATGTGCCATTATATAAACTCAAATATATGTGAAAACTGTTAAATGTGCAGGTAAAGGTAGAAGAAAGATACGTATAGATCTTTGTCAGGGTTGACTGAGTAGACCAGTAAAATCCAAAGTAGGGAGAAGTAGGAACTGTTTCCAGCACCACCTTGCAAACAACAGCAAAGGAAAGCAAAAAAAAAAAAAAGTAGGTGAAATTTTCATGAGTAAAATGTAAAATTTTTTTTCAGTAAAAGGTTTTGCTGAGAAGCATCAGAGACAAGGGGAAACATTGAAATATTTAATGAGGTTCAATAATTTTTATTTGTGTGGACTTTATTATTCTTTCCACTAATACCATAGGTAACCAAGAATACATTATCAATCTGGAGTGATCCTCAGACTTCAAAATAATCAGGAGGCTTACACTGGTAAATGTAGAGATGATTTAGGATTTTTCATTTTATCAGTTTTTCTGCCAGGCAAAAAAAATAATTTTATATGTTTCAGCTACATGAATGTTCTGCTTAATTGAATGGAACAATTATTTATCAAGCTCCAACTTGCTAAACACTGTGCTAAAATCTAGGGACACAAAGACCAAAACAAAATAGTTCCTGCCCCTAAGAAGCTTGCATTCTATTGGATGGAAAATATGTGCACGGAACATTAAGTATAAGTACAAAATATATACAAAGAAATTTCCAGACCAAATCAGAGGCTATTTGCCATTGTCAAGATAGGAATTGACAAGGGTTTGACTTAGGGCTGTGTTAGTAGAGAGAAGATGAGAGATGTGAGGCATATTGTTGAGGCAGAATCCACAAGTGTTGTCAACTGATTGGCAAACAGGTCAGGAAGACTGAGCAATCAAGAGTGAACAGAGGATTATGTCATCATAGATGTAAAACTGGAAGAGACTTCAGAGGCCATCTAGTCAAAAATTTTATTTTACAGCTGAGGAAACTAAGCTAGGTTCACACAGGAAATAAGTGTCAGATTTGGACCTGGAACCTTTGACCATGGAGCCTAGTTCTCTTCATTGTGCCACAGGGCTGTCCAATATTATGGTTGTATTATATTAATAGGTGAAAATATTGTGCTGCAGAAATGTGGTGCCATTCATTCACTTAACCATTCCTTAGCTCTACCTTCATTTGTTGAGTATTTACTGTATGCATAGCTCTGTGCTGGTTTCTTTGGGGGTATTAGAAAGTCCAAGTGATGAGGTATGGGCTCTGGGAACCTCCTGGAGTTCTCCTTGAGTCCTTGAGGTGCAGGCTCTGGGAACCTCCCTTGGACTCGGATTAAACTGTCTCATTTGATGAGGCATTTGCATGAGGCAATAAGCCTTACCTTGTGGCTGGGCCTGGACCTCTAGCCTAGTTAGTAACTACTAACTACTAACTCTAGCCTAGTTACTAGCCTAGCCCTCCATTGTTCATCTACTTCCCACCCTTGAGCCTATCAAAATATCAGTCCACCCTTGAACTGGGGTAGCCCACCATTGTCTGTAGCCTCCAGCTACATCCCACCCTTAATCACTAATTGACCTCATTAACTCCTCCTGAAGACCCTCCCCAAACTCCTCCCCTAGATCACCCCTAGATTCCTCCCACAACCTTCTGTATATAAGACCCCATCCTGTCTTCATGTTTGTGAGAGTGCCATAGAATGCCATGTGGTGAGAGCGCCATAGAATGACCTAACACAGACTTACTCTGTGTCCAATTCAAGCGAACTTTTAATAAACTTTACTTTTCTTTGGCTGAGAGAAGACTTGAGTCAAATTCATTCCGCAGGACCCAGCATATTGGTATATTCTGGGTCTCCAGAGCAACCCTAACCCTCTTTATGGGTGACCTCTTCACAAGGAAACAGAGAAGTATAAGGAGAAAGTGTGGGAAGATAACAGGGCAAAAAGAGTAAAACCAACTGGCAGAGGACACTACTAAAGAGGAGTTGTGTTATAATAAAGTTAATATAATATAAATAGTATACTCAGTGCTTATGGGGGATGGTCTGCTGGTAGAGGATGGATGTGGAGCTAAGTAGTACTCTCAGTGACATGGAGTTCTTCAGGAAATATTCCTTAAAGGAAATAGATTTTGAGTTGGTGTTGAAAACAAAAAAAAGAGGTAGATAATGAATTAGCAGAGAGATGAAAGTTTCCCTTCCTCCTTAGGATAACTTTATATGGACAACCTTAAGCCCTACAAGACACTGAAACTCTTGTCTCCTTCCCCTAGACTAATTTAAATTCAGCTCCTCAAATGCTTCCTGATGTCCTCAGTGATCTGGCACAGACCAAGCCTGGGAAGCAATAAGTGGAAGTTTTTAAATCTTGGCCTTCCAAGCAAGGCAGGTCCCACTTCTAATTCACTGCCTCCGGAAATGCCTTCCCCAGGCATGGAGTGTAGGAGGGTGGGAGGAGAATGGGCTGGGGAAGAGTCCAGGGAGGGCCATCCCTCCTGATTGGCCAAGCATCAGCCTAATGCACTTCATAATCTGAGGCAAATTGACACTATTTAACCCCCACTTTATTCAGACTCTCCTAAATCCAAGAGAGCAGTAGATACACACAGAGCAATGTATAAACATGTTTTCCTCTAAATTTGCTAGAACTTCCTGCTTCCAGACAAGCCAGAAATACCACAAGATCAGCCATTCTCACAGTACTTTTCCACTTTTTCTCCAGGTCTGGCCTGAATACAGAAGTGCAGAGGACCCCCCCACTCCCACCCCCCGCCAAAAAAAAAATCCTTTTGAACTCTTTTCAGAAGATATATTTTAACAAATTCAAACCATTCTCATCAGCATTGTTAACTCTAATTGTAATAGAAATAGGAACAATTTTCTGACTAGCTGTGTCATGTGAAAGAGAAAGGGTGAGAAAATGGATAGCAGATGAAAATGATGCCCACACAAGAGTTCCACAGGACATTCAAACAATAATTTAGTAAGCACACATAAACCTAGAATCATAGAGTCAACAGATGATCAAATCTAATCTTCTCTTCATAGATAGGGACCCCTCGTAGTTATTAGATTTACAGTTGGAAAAAGATAGCCCTTAGGGGCTATCTACTCCAACCCTTGCTCTTTTTAGAACAGTAAAGAGAAGCAGAGAGAAGTTAGGTAAGTTGCCCAGAGGCACACAGCTAGTGAATATCTGAGGTGAGATAACCCAGGTTTTCCTGATTGCAAAATCAGTGCACTATCTATTATATCATGCTGCCTTTCTGGTTCGTGGAAGGGCGAGGATTGTGGTGGTCAGAGGAATGGTGTCAGATTTGGAAACTAAGAGATTGAATTCAAATCTTGACTTTGCTATTTATAACCTTTGTGACTCCTTTAGGCCTTTTGTTTTTCAACTATAAAAAGAGAAGTTTGGAGCAGATAGTCTCTAAGGCCCCTACTAATTTTACATCTATGATCCAATTGTTTCTTGTATACCAGTTCTTAGCTTTTTCTCACTATAGTAGGGCAACTAGGTGGCACCAGATAGAATACCAGGATAGATACAGTACCAGGCCTGGAGTTAGGAAGACTCAACTTCCTGACTTCAAATCCAATTTCAGACACTAGCAGTGTGACCCTTGGCAAGTCTCTTCACCCTGCTTGCCTCCGTTTCCTTATCTGTAAAATGAACTGGAAAAGGAAATGGCAAACTTCTCCAGTATTTTGCCAAGAAAACCCCATGTGGGGTCACAAGGAGTCAGACAAGACTGAAGTACAGCAGCTCACAATATTAATACAGTTCAACAATCGCTTAAGCAGCACTATGTGTTAGGCGTGTACAGAAATCAATAAGAGGGGGTTCTTTGAGGCTAATTAATTAAGTCTATTAGGAAAGAAAAGACTCACAAACAAGTAAATAGAATATAAGACAAGTGCACTGGAAAAGTACAAAGTCCTATTCAAAGTCAGAGAAAAGTAAGCTTATTTCTACTTAGGGTATGGGATGAGTAGAGAGTATTATAAGGTAAAGCTTCCTCTAGAAGCTGGCATTTTACTACAATATTGACAGATGTGTAGGAATTTAACACATAGAATGGGGGGAGGGAATATTAATGGGAATTATTTTAGCCATAAAGAATAGCTGTCCTTGATATTCTCATTACTCATTAATAGCCTTGAAATCAATCAGCCAACATTTGACTTAACCATGGTCCAGGCACCATGTTGTGCCCTGGGGAGGCAAAGAGAGGCAAAAATGCTTCCCCTGCCCTTAAGGAGCTCACATTCTAGTGGGGGAGACAAAATCCAAATAATCCCTTACAGACTATATGATGCAAATGGAAGGCAATCAAGAAGGGAAGGACTCAATATGGGAAAATTCAAATCAATTACTAGGAAAGACCTCCCCCAGAAGGTGGGATTTGCACTGATTCTTCAAGGAAGACAAAAATGCCGAGTTGAAGGATAGGAGCAGAGCATTCTAGACGTGGGGAAGAGCCAATACAAATGAACAGTTGGTCATTTAGCAGCTCACAAGCATTTATCACCGTGCCAGGTACTGAGCACTGTGGAGAGAGAGTTTTGTATGTGAGGGGCTGTGAAAAGATCAGATATCAAATCTCCATGGAGAAGTATAAAGTGTAAGATGGGAAAGGGAGGGAGGGACCAGGTTGTGAAAGATTTTAAATGCTAGACAATCAGTTAAATTCTCAAGGCTTTTAGCAGCCTTGGGAAAAATTTCAGACCCTTTCTTATTGGCATAATTTCTTTAGATGACAAACCACAGAGATGGGGAATAGGATCATCCACATTTTGTGCAGCCTTCAGTGAGTTAGGAGTGCTCAGAAAATGTAAATAATGAAAATGAGAACTATGCTAGTGTAAGTATGGCTTATCATATCAACTTAAAAATTTTTGGAGCATTAAGGTAGCTCCCAAGTCCTCTTCCTAGGTTTTTTTCGTCGTTATCATGTTTCTCAGACCCAGGTACAATAGCATATATAACCTGAATAACTTCTAAGGTTCTTTTCAACTCTCAGATTCAACAACACTATATGATTTCAATTCACTTAACTTTTACTGTATCTGCCATTTAGAGAGCACTTTGCTAGGAGGTAGATAGGAAGACTTAGAGATTTTAGTTAATGTGACCTTTATTTTCATGGCGCTTACTGTTTAGAAGGGGAATGTGACACATACAAACAAGTATTTTATAACATGATAAGTTCACGAGAAGGGCAAAGTGCTATATGATATCTAAAGAGTAGATCATTATTGATCTGCCATTGATCAGAGACAAGGGAAATCTTCCTAGAGAAGGTGACATTTCAGTTGCACTTTAAATGGGTCAGAGTTTAAAAGGTGGGTGGAGTGGTGGTGATGGAATTAGTCCATGCATAAAGAACATTAGGGGAAAAGGCCCAGAAGATAGGAAAAGGAAGACCCAGAAGATAGGAAAAGGAAGACCCCTTTCCAGGAGAGCAAGTAATCCAATTTGTCTGGAGTGTGGGGATGGAAACCTGATCCTACTACATTTTTTGGTTAATCTTATTTTTTCCCCAGACTTGTGATTTCATAAGTGTAAGGAACTCTATGTGAGGCAACTCCTTCTATCAAATGCAGATAAGTGACTACTTGGAAATTATAATCATAGAGAGATGCTTGGAGCACTAATTGCTTAAGAAGCTTGTCCAACATTCTACAGCCAGTAGGTTTCAAAAATAGAATTTGAACCCAGGTTTTTCAAATTCGAAGGCGAGAAATCCACTGAGTTTCTGCTGGCGAATTGTAGGTATTACTGGGTGGATTTAGGTGAGGAAGAACAGATTAAGAAGGCTATTTTGTAGGCACAGAGAGCCCTTGAAGGCTTTTGAACCCTAGAGTGATAAAATCAGAGTTAGGAAATGTGGAGATGGAGTCATTAACGTAACCGGATGCTTTTGCAATAATCAGGGTATTAGGTATTCAGGGTCTAAACTGGTTAAGGGTAGAGGGAAGCAAATGGAAAGGAAGGATGAAAAACACTTTGAAGTTTGAATGGCTAGTACTTAGCAACTGATCAGATGTGAAGAGCAAAGGAAAAAGAGAGGTTATAGAAATACTCAGAAGATGGTGATTCTGTTGACAGAAGTAAGGCAGTCAATAGGAAACCCTGCTTTGGTGGGAGGGCCTAACAATTGGCCATGCTGAATTTGAAATGCTTGCAGGATTCCCAGGTGGAGATAACCAAGAGATGGTTGTTGTGCTTGGCAGCAACACACAGGGAAAGAGAGTAAGAGTGGGCCTGCCCATGACGTAGTAAATGTCCTATACTATAACAATGCTGGGCTAAGTACAGAAATAGGAAGTTCAGTGATCCAGAAAGGAGGCTGTCATCATTTACCAGCCAACCTGAAAACCCCAGTAAATTGTGATACTTGTGTCATTTCGTAGTTCTGCTCACCCAAGGGCCTGCATCCACAAACAACAGGAAAGGAAGGAAGGAAAGAAGCCCTCAGACAGGAAAGTGCCTGCCAGAATTATGACACAGATACCTTTTGAAAAACAGCTTGTACTTCTTGCATTCTGAAGAACAAGATGATGGGTGGAAATAATTTGACACACAAAAAAGGGAAACCTTTTGAATTTAATTCCCCTGTTTTTTGTGTGGAGGTGTCTGCTAGGAAATCCTAGCAAAGAATTAGATTTTAAATTAAAACTTTGATTGGATTATAAATTATAAACTTTTTCGAGGAAAAAAAAACCCTGCCATTGAGGATCATTTAGATACAGTAAGCTGAAAAAAGTCATGTTCTTTTTTGTAATAAAATGCTAAAACAGATGATTAATACAGTTGAGGACCGAGTTAGATTAATTAATTTAGATAATTTGAGATAATATGGCATTTTGACAGCATAATTTAGTCTCAGTTCACTGATGGAAAAAAAAAAGGGCTTTAAGAAATCCTCCAAGTGTCTTGGAATTATTTTAATTTGGTGATGATCTGATTAAGAATTCAAGTCACATGGAGAAGAGGGGGAAGCTGTACCTCTTTAGCTCATGGTCAATAGCTTTGCATCTATGTGGACATTAGTACCTTCCAGTTTCTCACTAGGGGGTTGGGATGTTTCCAGTTGATAATGGACGATAATGGATGGATGTGGTTTTTACAGGACTGAGGGGATTCTCAGGAGAGAAGGTAAGACCAGTGACTAAAAGGACAGAAAGGCTTTCTCCAGTACTTGGAATCCCACAGCAGAATCCTCTCTAGGCCTGGAAATATTTTCTGGATGTGAAGTAACCCCTTCTACCAAAAGTGCAATGACTATATTCTCTATAAATGATCACTGAGGGAGTATTTCATACATTCCCAGCATTCTGATTTAAAAAAAAAAACACATAGGAAGTCTTTTCCTATTCTGTAGGTATTCAGAAAAAGAAAGAGATGGTAGACCTATCTATCAGAGACTGACTTTCCTGACTTACTATGGAACCTCTTTGGAATAGTTCCGAATACCTAGGGACATCCCTGCCCTCATCTACTACTCTCCTGTGGAGTTGTGGTGAATTGATCCTACCCCGTTGATAACAGCAAGAGCAGGATAGGATAAGGTCATAATATACTGACATATCTCGTTGTCTCATGCATTTTTGTTAGCAATTATTGGGTTTTTAAAAGCCCATTACCTAGAAGCAGTTGTAGTGCCACTGCAATATTTAGCACTCAGTGATCACAATAAAGACCATGACTATAAGTATCACATGACGATCAATTGCAAAATATGCTAGATTCTCCAAATAGAGGATAGAACTGAAACATTTCTTTAGACACCAGAAAACTGAATCCCAAAACCGGTAAGCCAATTCCATCATAGTACCAGATATTAAAAATCCAGAATAACGCTGAAAGCCACAGCATCCTTCAGCCTTCCCACAAACCAATACAAGATCAATATTTACTGACTCCTTGCCTGAGTGTTCTCTGTCCCCCACCTGCTAGCTAGCTCTCACTCCCAGCTTCCTGAGTGCTCTGCTTCCCTTCAGAAAAACTCCTCCCACCACAGGCTCCATGTGACCACATTCAGCCTATCAGGGAGTAGAGTTTATCTTCACAGCCGGGAAGCTTTCTGTGGGCTCTGCTCCACCCTTCAGCAAATTCCCTCCATCACGACTCCATGTGATTACATTCAGCAGGGAAGGTCTTCAAACTTCCCCCAGGTATATTAAGGGGCAGGGAAGATCTTCAAACTCCCATTCCCATTACATTTGGCCCCAAGATCTTTCATGTCCCTTACACAGCAAAAATACCTTAACAATAAATGAGAGTTTAGGGATAACTGGTGGAAAAACTGATGTAAACAGAACTTTGCAACAATATAACAGGGATAACAGAAAACCTTTGCACATACACTTTGCATGAGGGCTTGGTACACCACCCTTCCCCCCTCGAACCAATGGGGCTCAAAATCTTGGGGTGAGGGGCAAAGGTCTCTTCTCCAAAGCTACTTCAAGCTAAAATTGGACATACAGCTGTCCCTGCTGCAAGAGGTCCCATTCAAGAGTTCAGTTCTTTAGCTATTATCCAGAGACATTTGTTATTGTTTAGTTGTGTCTGACTCATCATGACACTCGTTTGGGATGTTTTTAGTAAATAATTTTCCTTCTCCAGTTAATTTTATAGAGGAGGAATTGAGACAGACAGGGTTAAATGACTTGCCCAGGGTCACGTACCTATAAGTGTCTGAGGCAGGATTTGAAAACAGGTCCTGCTGACTCCAAGGCCAGCACTCTACTAGACCAGAAGCTTAAACATTTGTCAAGTACCCACTATACACCAGGCACTGTGCTAAGCACTAGGGACACAATCCCTGTCTTCAAGGAACTTTCAATCTAATGAGGAAGACAACATGTAATAAAATCTATACAAAGCAATTTATATACAGGATGAATGGGAAATAACTAAGAAGGAAGGCACTGGAATTAAGAGGGGTTGGGGAAGGCTACCTGTAAAAGGTAGGGTTTTAGTTGGGTCTTAAAGGAAACCAAGGAAGTTAGTAGTCAGGATGGGAGGGAGACACGGAGAGAGAGAGAGAGCACACATTTTAGACATAGGGGACAAGGCAGAGAGAATGCTGAGCCAAGAGATGTAGCATTTTGTTTGTTGAACAGCCAGGAGACCAGTGTCTGGCGGGGGGGAGGGTTATAGGAGACAAAACTTATTGCAAAGAATCCACAAATCTATATGCAAATTCACAAAAAAATCAGCAAATATCTCATCTGTAAATCAACAAAAATGGAATAAATGTCTTTTATTAGTATATGTTAGTATCATTCAAATATTCAAATGCATTGAGGCACCAGAGATTTTAAAAAATGATTGATAAAAGAGAAATTCATTTAAAAGTGTTATGGAATTCATATTTTTGATTATTTTTCTCAACAGATATTAACGTACAACTACTTACTATAATATAGGGATTCACATAATCTTTTGACCTTAAAAATTGGTCTTATAATTTAAATAGTTGGGAACTCCATCATACATACCTAGGGGAGAAATTTCAAGCATGGGGCCCTTAGCACCCTGAAATGGAACCCATTAGGTTCCAGTAGCTTACGGCAAGAAGAAAGTCTAGTTCTTTTGTTTCCAGGATGTGCTTGTCAGTTCAGTTTGGCCTGTGAATGAGGAGCTAGGCAAGGGGCCAAAGAGACAGAGGAAAGGTCAGGAAGATCAACCTTGGCAGGGAGCCCATGCTCAGACAAGAGAATCATTGGTCAGGCTCAGTGGTCTTGGGCCATAGCACCCAAGATAAATTTTGGGAAATAGGCAGAAGTTACTATTTCAGCAGCAACTACAATACCTGCTAAGAAAATGTAACTTCAGGCTTGACCAATCAGAAATGAAGACTAACCAAATAGAGGTACAGAGAGAGAACTTCTAGGGGTTAGAGTGCCAGATAAATGAGGAATATCCTGGTCCTGAAGTTTTGGGAAGTTAAAGAAGACTCTTAATCTAGGGACTGGGATTTTGTTGTTTAGTCATTTCAATTGTGTTTGATTTTTTTTGACCCCATTTAAGGTTTTATTGGAAGAGATACTGGAGTAGTTTGCCATTTCCTTCTCCAGCTCATGTTACAGATGAAGAAACTGAGGCAAATAGGGCTAAGTGACTTGCATAGGGTGACACAGCTAGTGAGTGTCTGAGGCCATATCTGGGCTCAGGAAGATGAGTCTTTCTGACTCTAGGCCTGGAACTCTTTTTACTATACCACATAGCTGCCCAGGGACTAGGATAAGAAAAAGGAAAGCTAATTTCTTTACATCCCTAGCTATTGAATCTTGGATGAAGCACCATAGAGAAAGATAGTACAGAAGGAGTTATAAAATAGATGTTGCTTACTGATTTCAGAGTCAGTCCTGTCTCAGGCCTTGAATTTCAGTCTCCAGGCTGGAAGGTGGGAAGTAGATTCTGGAAGATTCATGTTCTCACCAGTTAAATTTAATCAAATTCAATCAAAGGGAGTAAGTATGTCTTAAGAACATATGATATGTCAGACACTGTGCTAAGCACTTTACACACACACACACACACACACACACACATAAACCCTCATTTGATCCTTGGAATAATCTTGGGAGGTAGGCACTATTATTATCCCCTCTTTACAATTGAGAAACCTGAGAAAGACAGAACTTAAGTGACTTGACCAGTCACAGCAAATGTCTGAGACTAGATTTGAACTTAGCTCTTCCTGATTCCTGGCCCAGTAATCTACCCAGTGCATTACTTAGTGACCACTATGATAGTCCAGTTCTCTAAATGGACTAGTCACTCACACAGTGGCGAGATCCAGAAGGGAGAAGATATTCAAGATTAGATAAGAACTAATTCCTTGCCCTCTTGGAATTTAAAATTTATTAGGGTACAGAAAATATTCAGAAATTTCTTTGGATCTGTGGTCTCTTCATCTGGATATTCTTATCAAGGGACCAATGCACACCTTCTTGTGCTGTCTCACTCTTATGAAGTGCTCACAAGTGTCCTCCCCCCTATTGGTGAGTTCTTCCCAAGGCCTCCATTTTGGGGAGGGGCCCATGCCAGCCAACTTTCATTCCCTTTCCTTTTCCTCGACTTTGACAACATACTGCTCTGCATGTACTCCCTTTTTGCCTTTTCCCCATCCCACTGCTTTTCGGATCCTTTCCCCATTCGAATGTAAGCTTCTTGAGCTTCCTACTTGTATTTGTATATTTAACATTTAGCACAGTACCTGGTAAACACTTAACAAATGCTCATTGACTTGCTTTGGCATTGTATGGATACCAGGGTTTATGTATTGGTTGTCCTTTGCTCTCACTATACAACTGGCTCACCTCCTTTTCTAGTCACATGCTTCTCTGGTAATATCTTTCCCATGGGTCCTCCTGTACTAATTATTATTAACATCTTGCAGCTTATAACTGCTCTTCATCATTCCATTTGAGTACTGTGGAACTTTAGGGCTCCAAGCTGTTATGTTCCATGCTTTACTACCATAAGTATCAATGAAAGAATATCAGTGATAAAAAAAAATGGGCCTGTGTTTCAGAGAGAAGCCTAAGGTGATTGTGGGGATTACACAATTCACCAAATAAAATTTGTCCTTCTCTCTTCTTATTTAATACTGAGTGCAGTTCATTGTCCATTTGTAGTGTATCTGTGGAGTGGTTCTATGAGATGTCTGTCCACATGTATAATACATTTGGATAATAGGCATTCTTCATTAGCTTGGCTTTTCTTGTGTGGATAGTTAGATTAAACTGATGAGTGATTATGTATTACATTGAGGAAGCTCTGTAATGTTCTGGGACTGTATGCAGTCAGCGCAATGTCATTCACAAGCGGACACATCTGGAAGAACTTTTCATTTAGAGGGAACCCCTCTTCTTTTTTCTTCTCTAATCTGGACTTATTTTTTTGCTTCACTGTGTATTTCTACTTAAAGGGACATCAAACAAAATATCTTATATGATTGTGACATACGCATGGCAGCTACATTGCTGGGAGAGAACTTCTGAGGTGATTTATTCTTCTTTATCAAATCAAAGGTTTTTGTACAGCTAAAAAAAAAAAGCACTAAATAAAATGTGATTTTATGTCCTCTGCACAAATTAGTCAATTGTGTGACGGTAAAAATGTGGTCTGCCTGAAGGAAAATCTTATCCACGAAAGCCTACTTCTTTCTCACAAGATTGACCATGTAACAATTTTCTGACGGGTGGGAAAGTAGGAATAGTAATTGATGTTGTCTCAGTTGCCTTTTGTTGGTAGTGATAATATGATTTCTTGCAAGCATTTGTAAACCTTTCCTTTTTCAGATATCTTAAGAGTAAGTCCTTAAAATTGTATGAACTCCATCACATACCTCCTCTGTGTGTATTCAGTCTAGTTAATCTGTTCTTCCTGTCTGTTTTCTTTCATCCCTTTTCTACTTCCTTATTTAGCACACCAAAGTCTAAAATGTTAAATCTAAAATGTTATAAAGTCTAAATGTTAAAATCTAAATGTAGCAGCTCCACTATCATTGATAGAGAGAATTGTTTATTATAATAACCTTGACAGATCTTTTCCATTTTTTTTGTCTTTTCCTTGTCCTTCCAGTTTGATCCTTAAATCCTCTCAGCTGGTCTGGTATGGTTGGATCTCTCAAGAAGCTTTCTGTCAGGTGTTTTTTTTTTTCCTTCCCCCACTTCACACTTTTTTGGAAACTGTTGTCATTCATAAAAAACCTTTTAGGACAACATATCATCTGGTATTAATCAGATGTGTTACCATTCTCCTCTGTAACATTTTACATATTCTAAGGTGATGCATTTCCCTAGTCACAATATCTCTATATAACAGGGAAATAAGATTTGCTGACTAGATGTATTTTGTTCATAACACAGTTAATTCTCATAAGTTAAACTTCCTTAAACGATGATAGTATATGTTGATGTCTAGATTTTTCATTTTTGGCAATTTACCCTTTTTTGTGTTTTAATAGCTTATTTAAACAGGACAGTTTGGGGTTGCCTAAATTTCATATTATATGTTGTTCTTCTTTTAATCCTTCTTATAATTTAGTATTGATTTTGATCTTTGCTCTGACAAGTTGATGGTTTGAGGATATAGAAAGGTGATTCTGAAATGACTCCCAAATCAGTAACCAATCATTCCCTATAAGTTCAATTATAGTTTCATTCTCGCTATGTTATACTGGCTTCTCCATACCTAGAGCCTGTCTCTTTTTTGAAGATAGCATTTATGACAAATAGGTATAATATTTGGCCTGTTTTACTTCTTATTCCTGAGACATGTTTTGCAACGTATTTTCCATTGTCCTTCCCTGTGCTTGCCTTGCACTGGAGTTATTGCAGAGTCATATGTTGATTTAATATGGAAAATACTATCAAGTTCTTTACCTCCTCATCTTCAGCAATAGATGTTTATGTTACAATTATCCGCACAGTGGTCTTTTTACAAATGTTCATTATGAGCTCTGTAATAAGAAATGACCAACTGTCCCCCAAAATGATGTTTCTTGAATATGTGATGAAACCAACTATGACAATTCCTTCATTTGCATAGAACTCAAGACCACTTTGTATTTTCCTTTATTTTATAGGTTGCCAATGAATTCATTACCAATATACTGATTATGAGCTTCTCAGTATTTAACTAGTCTAGGCCTTGGAAATAACCCAGTCATTTGCAAGTCATTGCTGAATCATAGATTTAGATCTAGAAACAACCCCGAAGGGGGCATTAATCAATCAGCAAACATTTATTAAGTCCCTGTTATGTATCAGACACTGTGCTAGGTTTTGAGGACACAAATACAAAGAATGAAAAAATTTCTACTTATGATTATCTTATATTGTAATGGGGAAGATAATTACATGTGGTGTGTGTATGTATATATATGTACACATATATACATACACATACCTTTACATACACATACCTTTATATCATATAAATGTAAAGTTAATACAAATTTATTCAAAGTAGTCAAATATACAAAGTTATCAAATATGAAGTCATTTGAAAGGAAGGACACTAGTAGCCAAGGAAAGGAGTCCTACAGAAGATGGTACTTGCTCTGTGCCTTAAAAGAAAAGCCACTCTGAGACACAGGTAAATATGGAGTGCATTGCAGGCATGTGAGACAGTCAGTACAAAGGGCATAGAGATGAAAGATGAAATATCATATTGTGGATAGAGAGAAGACCAGTGATTGGGTTGAAGAGCATGGGAGGTGGAATCTTGTCCAAAAAGTTTGAAAATATAGATTAGGACTAGCTTGAGAAGGACCCTGGGACAAAATCATAGAGAATATCCATCCGCACAGCATGATATATAGATGGTGAACCATCAAAAGAAACTAAAGAGTAATTGTAAGAGAAGAAGGAGAACAGTAATACTGAGGATGTGGTAGCTAGATGAAAAAAAGATGAGGTCCTCTAACCCCTTCTCCTTATTTTACAGATGAGGAAACTGAGGACAAGGGAGATTTCATGACTTGACTAAGGTCATACAGATGATAAGTGTCAGCAGGATTTGAACCCCAGGTCTTTGACTCCAAGACATATCAAAGAGGTAGCAGTGGTGGTTCTTCCCCGTGATCTAGCCCAAATAGATTGTATTTCTAGTTCTGCATTTAAACTCATTGAATCTGCAAGCTTAGAGATTATTTTTATAGACTTTCTCATTTCTCCTTTATACTCACTGCTTCAACCAGAATTCAGCCTTGCATTCATGATATATACCTCATGAATTCAATGCACAGCTGTTGTCTAAGACTGACATTTCTCTCCCTTCACTCCACCCATCTGAATTTTACTCATCTGGGCTCATCTTAAATCTCATTTCTTTATCAGTCACCAAAATCCACAGAAATTACTCCCTGACATAAAAGCTAGCTAGAATTAATATAGCACTTTAAGGTTTGTGAAGTGATTTGAAAATAAGATCTCATTTGTTCTTCACTACAACCCTGGGATGTAGTAGGTGTTATGATTATCCCCATTTTACAGATGAGGAAACGGAGACAGGTTAAGTGACTTACCCAGGGCCACAACAGTTAGTGAGGGTCTGAGGCTCCTAGCCGTCATTAGTTTTAACTTGTACTTGTTGTATGTATTATACATCAAGACTTTTACTTGTATATTTTTATTATCCATGTCAGTCTAAACTATCAACAAATATCTATTAACACCCCCCTGTATATCAGCAACTTTACTGGGCATTAGAGATACAGAGATAAAAGTGAAAGTAGCCCCTGCCTGTAGAGAGGTTGCATTCTATCGGAGGAGACAACATGTTTAAACACAAAATACAATATAAATGATATTATCTCTAACAAATTACATATAATATATTAATAGTAAAATAGTAAATAAAATAATAAATCACATAAATAGTACAAATGTAGAACACACAATAAATACTAGAAAAGAAGGCTATTAGCTACTAGGGAGATGAGGAGATATGCTGATGCTGTCTAAGTGTTCTTCCTTAGGGGATGCACTCCTTCCCTAATGTGATGGAGATCCTTGTGCCTCACCTCTCAGTTCTTTGTAAGCTCAGATCTTTGTAATTGCTTGAAACATGTAATTGCCTGTGGGTCAATAATTCCAGGCTCTTGTTGCTGTGGTGTCCCTCTCTCAGCATCCACCTTCTTCCTTACCTCTGACAATGAATTCCAATCACCAGACCCAAATAAAACATATCCTAAGGCCCTGAAATTCCAGCCCTAAGTAGGAATTATTGTATTTGAGGCAAAATCGGGGTGGGGATGGACAGTGGCAATTGTGGTGGTGGGACAAAGGATGGATCTACCCTGATTCTAGAAGAAGTTTCATATAGAAAATGGCATTGGAGCTGAGTCTTCAAAGGAATCTGGGCTTTTAAGATGTGTAGTTGTAGAAGGAATGCATTGCAAGCATGAAGGAGGGCCAGTGAAAAGGTATAGAAATGAGAAATGAAATTTCATGTTTGAGGAACATCAAGAAGGTTAGTTTGGCTGGACCATGGAGAATGTGAAAGTATGTAGTGTATATCAAGGCTGGAAAGGTAGGTTGGAACCAGCTGTTTTGTCTCCTCAAGTAGGTTATAAGTTCATTGACATCAGAGACCATGTCATATACGGTGTTGGACAATAACAGAGGTTCAATACATCAATATCCATTTATTGTATTTTGTAAATGAGAAGGGGATAGAGGTAGCTAGGTGGTACAGTGGATAGAGCACTGGGCCTGGAATCAGGAAGACCTGAATTCAAATCTGCCTTCAGACACTAACTGTGTGACCCTGGGCAAAACACTTCACTTTATTTGCCTAAGTTTCCTCATCTGTAAAATGAGCTGGAAAAGGAAACGGCAAACCATTCTCGTATCTTTGCCCAGAAAACTCCAAATGTGGTCACAGAGTATCAGACACAACTGAAAGACTGAACAACAACAAAGAGGGAAGGGCAGAAAGAATAGGAAGGCATTTTGAGGATTACTAAATTTTTGCCTCATTGGCAGTTTCCCAGAAGAACTTGTTTGTGTTAAACCCCAAGAACAGTTTTTCTACAAAGAAAACCTAGAAGCAGTTACATATGAAATGTGCTTCAGCCTCAAAGACCAAAAAAAGTTTTGTTTCTAATTATCCTAGAGAAACCAATTCTATTTCTTGTTGAGAGTCAAAATCAGAGACTGTATTTTAAATGGATTTCAAAAGCATTTCTCTCCACGTGAACCAAAGGCTCTAACCTGGCACAATAGTCTTACAATTTACAACCTTCCCTGAGGTAGCTCTGTGAACATTGCTTACACAAAGACATTAGGACACATTAACAGCAAGTAAAGTAATGACAGGAACTCTTTCTCTCTCACAGAACAGAACATCCCTCCACCAAATCTCATTACCAGTTTCATTATGGAGATGTACAAAGCCATGTTGCTAAGATGCTACAACCATTTAACTCCTCTAAAGGGAAAACCACACATATTCTAATCCTGTTCCCATTAAGAACTATCCTTACAATATTTTCCCTCTTTTTTTTTTTTTACAGCTTACATCCTTCCCTTTTCCTTTATTGCCCTTCCTTCCCCCCCAAATCCTCTTTTATTTTTATTGAAATCATGGTTGAGTTTCAGACCTAAGTAATTTTCCTTCTTAAAATCATTGGTATCATCAATGAAAATGACTGGTGATGAATGGGAAGAACAAAAAGCTCTTTTTTGTTTACCTCTGCTTAGGAAAAAAGATGAAAGTAAGTAGGAATGGGACGATTGCCAAGAGCGGATGGGAGGGTGATAACAGTAAGAAGGCCAAATTACTCTTTTTGCCTTCTCTTTTCTCCACCATGAAGAATAAGCAACAGACTGGGAATGAGTGAGGACATGTTATCCTCAATGAATTTGTCACAAAGCCCAAATGAAGTCTATCAAAGGGTACTGAAGATACAACTATAATAAGAACTGTGGCACCCCAGACATATTCAATGTGGTAGTGTAGAAAGTAGCAACTGTGATGTTGGTACATGAGACAGTCCTACCATGCCCATAGTCGTGCCAGGAGAGGGAGTTATCTGTACTTCAGAAAATTTGGTTCTCATACCTGTGGGAGATGGAAAGGCAAGTAGATACTGGGAAAGGGATACGGCAGCAATTAGGATTCTGATGGTGGCGGCCCATGGGTGGTTGTCCTAAGTAGCTACAAAGTTTATTGCAAGGCTGAGAGATTAGGCACAGGGACAGCCATTCCTATAGAGAGGGAGGACCTCCCATGAATAGCGGAAGCACTCCTATTAGGTCACGACCCTGGGGCAGAAGTCTCTTGACCCAGTGCTAGTGATGTCTCTCTCCAGAAAGAACTGCTAACCTACTCTCAGTGATCTTTGAAAAATCATACAGAATGAGAGAGATGGGCAAAACTTTTCCCAATTAAAAAAAAAAAAAGAATAGAGGCCAGAGTCAACCTACCATAAAAATCTGAGCTTGGTTTTAATTTCTAATAAATTTATTTTGTTGTTGTTCTGTCTTGTCTGACTCTACATGACCCCTTTTGGGGTTTTCTTGGCAAAGATAGTGGCGTGGTTTGCCATTTCCTTCTCTGGCTCATTTTACAGATAAGGAAACCAAGGCTAAAAGAGGGTTAAGTGATTTGCCCAGGATCTCACAGCTAGTAAGAGTCTAAGGCCAGATTTGAACTGAGGAAAATGAATCTTTCTGACTCCAGTTCTGGCTTTATATCCACTGTCACCATTTTCAAAACACATTATTAAATGGATGGTTTATGAGCATTTAGAAAGGCAAACAGTTATTGCTAAAAGCCAACATGGCTTCATTATTAATAAGTCATTCAAGAATAATCTCATTTTCTTAATTGATTGAGTAACTGGTCCAGGGGTGGGGAACCTGTGGCCTCTACATGTGGCCCTCTAGGTCCTCAAGTGTGACCATTTTATTGAATGCAAACTTCACAGAACAAATCCCCTTAATAAAAGGATTATAAAATTCAAAATAATAAATTTAAAGTCATACACATGGGTGAAAAAAATTATACAAGTATAGGAAGGAGAAGTGTATCTAGATAGCAATCTGTAAGGAAAAAATGTTTGAGAATTTTAGCAGACTACAAGCAGAGTGTGAGTCAATAGTGTGGAATGGCAGCCATAAAAGCTGAGACAATATTAGGTTGGATGCAGAAAAGTCAGTATACAGAATTAAAGAAATGACAGTCCTGCTATGCATTTGTCCTGATCAGATGACATCTGGAATATTTTGAGCTCTGGGTTTTCACATTTTGTGAAACACAGTACTTAACTGGAATGCATCTAGAGGGCAGTGATGAGGAAGATGCTGGAATTGGAGACCAGGCTATCAATGTAGTGCAGTGGAAAGACTCAAATCTAGTCCCTGAGCATCTATTAGGTACTTTTTTTGGTGTCAGGAGAAGGTGACGAAGGCCTCTAGCACTTTGGTTCCGGCCCCTGTGGTGAACTTAGGGAAAGATAGGGACAAGAGTTACACGGATTTGACAGGAAAGAAGGGAGGGAGGAAGGGAGGAAGGATGCATACATTTATTAAGGGATTAAGGGTCTGGTGTATTCCAGGGACCAGGACCGTGCTAAGTGCTTTCCTAATATCTCATTCGATCCTAATAGCAACCCTGGGAGGTAATTGGTAATATTATCCCTATTGTACAGTTGAGGAAACTGAGACTTGCCCAGACAGTTGCAAACTGCATCATTGGAAAGAATTCACACATCAGTGAGTTCACTTGAGTGTTGTTATTGCCTGGGGATTGGCTGAAGGAGCTCTGGAAGCTTCACATGGAGAAAAGAAGACATGAGCCAGGGTGCATGATAACTGTCTCCTGGTACTGGAACAATTGTCATGTAGAAGGATTAGATTTGTTCTGCTCTCCTAAGGGGCAGAACCAGGAGCAGCAGACAGAAATTGTAGGTAGGCATATTTGGGCTTAGTGTAAGGAAAGACTTCGACAGAGCTGGTATTTTTCCCTCACAGTTTCCTAGAATATCTCTATAGGATGCTGTTATTCCCATTTTACCAGTAATTAAGCAAAGGCATAGAAAAATCTTAGTGACTTGCCTAAGTTTACATAGTCATGAACACAACTTGGCATTGAAGTAGGTCTTGCGTTTTAGCCTGGTGCTGTTTAGTAAAGAGAAGCTTTTATATGACTCTCCATACTTGTGTTGTTTAGTGGTGTTTGACTCTCCATGACCCCATTTGGGGCTCTCTTGGCAAAGGGACTAGAAGGGTTTCCCATTTCCTTCTCCAGCTCATTTGACAGGTGAGGAAACTGAGGTAAACAGGGTTAAGTGACTTGCCCAGAGTCACACAGTAAGTATCTGAGACCGAATTAGAGCTCAGGAAGATGAAGCTTCCTGACTTCAGGCCCAGCACTCTGGGCACTATGGTGCCCCCTAGCTGCCCTCTCTCTGTACTTATACTGCAGTTCAAGTGATTCTCCCTTCCCCATACATCAATATTGTATGTGGACCACCAATGAGATTTTCAGCATACTCCCAAAGTGGAGAGAATAAAGATTAATGTGTACAGAGGATTTAGAACTCCTTTGGGAGGAAACTAAACCAGGAGCCCAATTTTTGCCGAGCATCACCATTCTAAGGCAAATGGCCAGATACTCAGCCATGCCAAAGGAGAGAGGAGAGGCAGCATATGCCAGTCCAATCAAACCATTGCCGCCATCTTCCTTCAGATCCTAATGGATAAAGACAGTCCAGAACTTTGAACACAAGAAATAGCACCTGTCCCCTCACACCCTCTTCCCCCAGACCACTGACCCTGTTTCCTGCCCAGCCTCCACAGCCATCAACCAGGGGAGTAACCATGTAGAGAAGGGGCTAGCCAGTGCCTTCCCATGCCACTCATAGGGCAGGCAGTCTAGCTGAAGTAGCAAGACACCCTGAAAGAGACAAAAGATTGCTTGTGCCAGTATGTTAAACTGTCACCAGCAACTCGACCTCCACCTCCTGTCAGACCTCAGTGAAGACAGCCTGTATGCTGAGCCCAAGGTCTCCCCCATTTCTGACCCCCTGGTGCCTGACCTTCACAGCCATCCCTTAAGGAAGCAACTCACTAACCTCACCATTTCCAACTGCTGACAAAATTTCCATCAATGGTCAGGTAAGCCAAGAGCATTGGGAATAGCCCCACCCCACTGCAGATCACTGGACCTACTTCTAGGCCAGTTCCTTTAGCTATAATCCAGGGAATTAATCCTTATGAAGAAGGGACCCAAAAGCAGCTACTTCAGGGCTGCAGCCCCTCCCTCTGCAGCAAACAACACTACTGAAGACTCACAAAATAAAATTCTCACCACTACCTTTGGCATTGTCATATGGTTCAATATAAAAGTGGATATGAATTTTTCAGTGGAAACGACGTGAACAAAGATTCATGAACATCTGCTTCACCTCTTTTTCCTGGAACCATAGGGCCTCTCTATCTCACTCACAGCTGAAATGTGAGCACTTTGAGAACAGAGATTGTCAGGGTTTTCTTTTTGCATCCCTAGCACTTAGTGCAGTGGTCTGCACATAGTAAGTGCTCAATTAAAGCTTTTTTATTCATTCATTGACTCCTTCTCAGGTCACTTTTAGCATATAGAAACAATAGCAGACTAAAAGGAATCCTATGAGTTAAATCTGTTAAAACTGCTTCTAAAAGTACTTACCTTGATCCCTGCCCTAGCTCTGGCCCTGGAAAAACATGGCTTAAGATCATGCTCTTTTCAGCTCTTCACCTTTGTCACATAAGTTGTTGCTAAAGAACTAACGCTTCAAATCTTTGCGCCTGGTTTTTCGTAACCCAGGAGTGGCAGGTGCAACCTAACTAAGTCTACAACCACTTACTGGCACCCAGCTCAAGTGGGCAGATGTGCCAGCTAATGCCTACTTCAGCCTTTAAACTCAATTCTGCTCTGCCTTCCTCTTTCTATGCATAAATCATAAATAGCACTTTGCTTTAAATTTAACACCTCATTTTCAAGAACGTGTATTTTTTTTAAATAAAGAGGTAGCTCTTGTGTATACTCAAAAGATGAATTTGAATAATTCCTGATCTCATTTTCCTGTAAAATTCTAAGATTGCTTCACAGTTTTCCATTAGATACTGTAGCCTATGTAGAGATTGAATAAAGATCTTATTAAAAATGATGGCAATTAATTCTGTTTAAAGCAGAGATGAATATTTCCTGAGTGGGAAACAAGCCCTGTGAGGGTCAGGATGGCCCACCTGAGAGCAAGTAAAGAAAGCAGTATAGTATAGTAAAAAGAAACATGGTCTTAAAGTCAATAGACTATGTTTGGGTGCTGTTGTAGGTACTTACTCTCTATGTAAACTTTGATAGGTCAAATTATTTCCCTCAGTTTCTTTATCTGTAAAATGGTGGTTTGGCATATTATATTCAAAGAAGTGAAGACTGTCAATGCCTAGAGAATAAGTGGAGGTCAGTAAGATATAATAAAGCTGGGAAGATGAGTGGAGAGGAGGGACGAACTTTAAATGACAAAAAGAATGGTTATTTGACAAAAAAGAATTAGTTATTTAATTGTTATTCGAATGACAAGATTTGGTAACTGAATAGGTATGTAAAATGAGGTATCAAGGATGAAATCCAAGTTGTAAACCATATCATTGAGAAGATGGTGATGATCTCAACAGGAAAAGGAGAGTTAGAAAGGTAGATTTTAGAGAAACAAAAGTTTCAAGTTGTACATAGTGAGAGAAAAAAATAACAACAAAGGAAGGCATACATGAAGTGATAGAGAATTAAGAAAGCAGAATGAGGTTTTTTTTTTTTAAAGGGAAAAAGGGTAGGTTTTAGAGGAAAGATAAATTCTGTTTTTGATATGTTAAGCTTTCGATGCCTAGTGGATATTCAATTTGAAATGTCCAATAGGCAGTTTTCCATGTAGGACCGGAGAGAGTATATGTGTGTGTGTATAAATATATATTTATATATATATACATATATATATATATATATACATGTCATCTGCATAGAATATTAAATCCATGGGAACCAGATATTGTAGCACAAGCCTGTAATCTCTGTTACTAGAGGAAGCAAAGGCTGGTGGATCACTTGAGCTCAGAAGTCCTGAGCTGAATTATGGTCAAAACTGATTAGGTGTCTGCACTGTCTGACTCCAGGTTGGTGGTCTCCTAGGAATAGGGGCCACCAGGCTGCCTAAGAAGGGATAAGCCCAGACCTTGTTAAAGCTTACAGGTCAATAAATATTGAGATTGGTTCTCTGAATTTTGGCCACTGTACTTGCAGCCTGGGCAAAATAGGGAGAGCCAGCATAAGAAAAACAAAATGGGTGTTGATGAGACTATTAGAAGTACTTTCTTCATGAAGTTAATGGGAAGTCACGAGATATTTTAAACATACAACCACCTCACAAAAAAGGATATCAATTCCATCTTAACTGACAGGACATGACAAGCTACTGATGCAGAAATCATATGAGAATCACCTATTAGTGTCCAGTCAGCCTCCTGGCTACATCGGGCACAAGTGGAGATCAACATCAATTTACAAGAAATGAAATTTAGATGAGAAGACACTTATAGAAAAGACAATTTCATCCCAACCAATTTAAATGATGAAGAGGAGAGAGAAATGGGGGGAAATATGTAGATATTGACCTTGATTATCATCATCACACACAAAAATTTAACTGACTTCAATCAGTATCACAGGAAGGTCAAAAGAGTTGAGAAACTACCTTAGCTCAATCCTACATGTAATCTCCTTGACAAGAGAAGAAACATGGCGGCAAAAGAAATGACTAGTTCATAATAAAAACAGATTCATGTATTATATACTATGTAATAGGATTGTGGAAAACAATGAACAGCATACCTTATAAAATAGCAAAAATGAATCTATAGGAAGTGTGCTTTGATACTTAAATGTGCCACATAAGCCCAAGAGCATTCATGAATGAAACTATCAAGAAGATAGCAAATAGCCATAAAAAGAACCACATTTGTCAATATCCCTATACTGATTTATTTTCACCATCAGCAATAAAAGAATCATCAATCACACTGGACCCTAGCAGCTCATTCACCAATATACTATTTGAAGTAGAAGTAACTCTTAGGAAAACAAAGCTGGGAAGGGCACTTGACAAGTCCAAATATACTTTGAGGGCATTTAGGCTGCAGGCAACACAATCTTAGACTCACCAGATGTATTGGGAAAGATTATAAAAGAATAGGGAAAATAGATCATATTAATTATCTTAAAAGATGATAGAGCCTCCATACCTGCTAGTATAGATCCTAGCACATAGCAGAGACTTAACTTAAAGCTTAAATTAACCAATGATCTCTTAATTGTTGATCTGATGTTCTTTTCTCAAGCCTTCTCCTCTGTGACTCCTTTTCTCTGCTGTTGAACATTCTCTCCTTGATGTTCTTTCCTCTCTAGGGTTTTCTTCTGATTCTCTTCCTATATGTCTGACAGCTCATTCTCAGTCTCCTTTGATGGTTCATCATCCATATCATGTCTCCTAACACGTTTCCCTAGCCTACGCCCTCTTCTCTCTTCTCTGTGCTCTCTTCTTGGTAAACTCATTGGCTCCCATGGGTTTAATTATCAGCTCTTCATAGATGATTCAAATCTACATATCTAGCTTTTATTTCTACCCAGAGTTTTCATCTCATATCACCAACCCTCTACTTGCCATTTCAAATTGAATATCAAACTCATAATATTCAAATCAGAACTTATTATCTTCCACCAAATCCTACCCCTCTGCAAAACTCCCCCACCTCTGTCAAAGGAACCAGATAGTGACTTACTTTGTGGAAACACAGTGTAAAGCCTTGGTTATACAAAGAAAAACAAAAACAGTTCCTTCCTTCAAGGAGCTCATGTTCTACAGTGGGAAACAAATTTCAGAGCTTGAGGATTATCCTCAGCTCTTCACTCTTCCTCTCCCTACATGGCCCATTAATGCCCAAATCTACACATGTCATTTGACCCCTTTTCTGTACTCCTGTATGGTTCAGGCCCACATCATTTATAGCATCAGTTACTGAAATGGATGCCCCGTTGGTCACAGCATCAAGTAAGGCATACAACAGAGACAGATGTACCGTGTTTCCCCGATAATAAGACCTACCCCTAAAATAAGCCCTCCCCTTACTGTGTAAGATTCCTCTAAAATAAGCCCTCCCCCGAAAATAAGCCCTATTGAGATTTCTATTGTAGTGAAGGTGATCCCCTGTGCTACATGCTACATTACGGTACCCTCTGTATGCACCGTCCCCCCCCCGTGAAACACACACTGCGCTCCGAGCTGCATCCAATCAGAGCTGCAGCAGTGGGCACGTCATCCTGTTCTTCCCCAGTGATTTGCTTATTGAATAAAGGTACATTTTTTTGTTCACATTTACCTGTTTATTAAAATTGCTGTCAATGTTTATTAAAATAAGGCCTCCCCTGAAAATAAGCCCTCTGGTGTTTTTCTTTCCAAAAAAACTAATAAGACAGTGTCTTATTATCGGGGAAACACGGTATGTTTGCCACTCTTAAAGACAAGATCTAACATAAGATCCATAGGGAAGAAAGATTCCATATAGATCAGAAGTTTTAACTTGGGGTCCAAGATCATGTTAGTGGCTTTTTGGGGGGGAGGGGAGAGAGAATTAAATTTAGATAGCTAACTGTATTTCAATAGAAGTTTTTTGCATTTGTATTTAGGTATTTGTAAACTTAGACATTCAAAAACATTCTGAGAAGGGATCCGTAGGCTTCATCAGACTTCCAAAGGTGTGCATGACTTAAAAAAAATTACAAACCACTACTATAGATAATGATTCCCTCTACATCTCTTGTTTATGGGTGAAGTTATGTTGATTGGACCAAGCCCTGAGAACATCACTGGACCTCTTTCAAAAGAGACAAAATTAACAATCCATTCAGGCAAGACTGAATGGATAAGAAATACTTATTGCCTAGAATATGACATGAAGTTAGATGACTGATTCATTGAATTAGTGCATTATTATACATGTGTGGGATAGTCACTACAGATGGACAATGACTTGAACCTAGCATTGAACAGAAGGAAGAGAGTAGGCTGAAATGTAGTTGAGAAATTACATATTTTTAATAGTCTCAAACTGCTCTCTAGTGCAAAAAGCCATCTTTTCAATGCTTTTCTCGGTGATTCTGTATTGTTGATGAATGAATGAGCATCTATTAAGCACTTCTATGTCCCAGGCATTGTACTAAGTTTCAGGATACAAATCCAAACCAGCCAGCCACTCCCTGCCTCCAAGAAGCTTCCATTTCCATGCAAGATCAAGAGAAAGCTCCGTTATGAGAAGCCGGGGTCCCAGGGCCAGACTCCAAACTCTGGTGCAAGGAGAAAATGAGGAGGGTAGCCTGAGTATAGGCCACAAGCTCTGAGAAATCAAAGTAGTTGGTAACCCAGAGGCAATGGTGAGGAGCATGGTGGGTGTAATAAGGCTACAAAATGTTTCCAGATGGTCTGCCTTCAAGTCATGAGGTGTTCATGTGCAGACAGTGACAGACAACAGGTGGGAATCCTGTCAGTCACACAGTCAGTAAGCATTTATTAAAGGCCTTTCATGTTCCAGGCACTGTGCTTAAAAAAAGGAGTTAAGGAGGGACTAGGTGGCACAGTAGATAGAGCATTGACCCTGAAGTCAGGAAGATCTGAGTTCAAATTCGCCTTCAAACACTTGACACTTACTAGCATGTCACTTCATGGGCATGTCACGTCACCCCAGTTGCCTCACAAAAAGAAAACAAAACATAAAAGGAGGTAAAAGAGTCTCTGCCAACAGGGAGCTTACAATCTAGTGGGGGAGACACAAACAAATAAATATGTACAAGCAAGTTATATATACAGGATGAATGGGGCAGGGGGGATTAAAAGAGGTCAGGCACTAGAATTAAGAGGACTTGGGAAAGCCATCCTGTTGAACAGAGGTGACAGATCTCCAGCCCACAGGTGGCTTGTGGCCCATAACAGTCCTGAGGGTAGCCAGAGATAGAATAAAATGTAGTTGGGAAATATGTAAGGAAATACATAAGAATACAATGAAACATAGATAAGGATCTTTATGTATGATACAGTGACCTACATTTCTATCTGAGTTTGACACCACTGATGGAGAAGCTGGGATTTTAGTTGGGCCTTAAAGAAAGCCAGGGGAAGTTACTAGGCAGAGATGGTGAGGGAGAGTCTTCCTGGCATGGCGGACAGCCAGAGAAAATGTCCAGAGCAAGGAGACCAGTGTCCAAAAAGTAAGAGGCAGGGAGTAAAAGTATAAGAAGACTGAAAAGGTAGCAAGTAGAGCATTACTTAGTTGAGGACCCAGCAAAGGAGAGGAAGAAGGAGGGAGAAAGAAGGGAAAGAAAAGTTAAAGTGATTTGCTTAAGGTTATGCAGCTGCTATGTGTGTAAGGCAAGATTTGAATTCAGGTCTTCCTGCCTCCAGATCTATATCACCTAAGTGCCTTTGAAGTAGAATTAGGATAATGATGTTTTTCCTACTTACCTTAAAACATAGTTTTTAGGAAAGCTTTTTTTTTTTCTAAAGCAATCGGGGTTAAGTAACTTGCTCAATGTTACATGGCCAGTTATTTCTGGGTGTGGTGCTGAGTGTCTGAGCCCAGATTTGATCCAGGTCATCCCGACACTGGAGCCAGTACTCTTACTCGCTGAGCCACCTGGCCGCCCCTAAGCAATTGGGGTTAAGTAACTTGCTCAAGGTTTCACGGCCAGGTGTTTCTGGGTGGGTACTAAGTGTCTGGGCCCGGGATTTGATCTCCAGGTCTTCTCAACACTGGAGCCGGTGCTCTTACTCGCTGTGCTACATGGCCGCCCCCAGGGAAGGTTTAAAATACTGCAAAAATATGTGTTGGTGTTATTATTCAGATTCATTGATATCAGTCATTCAGGGAACATGTATTAAGCGCCTACTATGATCTAACCATTGTGCTTAAGTGCTAGGGTTACAAAGAAAGGGAAAAGCTACAAAGGCTGTCTCTTTTGAATCTTGTGTAATAATGTACTACACATGAGATCAGATGAGTCAAAATTTGAAGTGGCCATATGTTGGGCAAATTTTATTGAGTCTAATATTTGGAAAGCCTAGAGAGGGTGTTAAGTGAGGAAAATCCAGAAAGCACATGGGTCTCTAGGTTGGCTAGTGCTCCTAACTTGAGCCTAACAGCCGTCCCTTGAGCCTAACTCTTCAAGTTACTTCCAGGGAGAAACTACATACCAAGATCTTTTATCCTGAGTAGCGCAGAGAACCTCCCTTGTTTCTAATCTCTGGAGTGAAAACTATGGGATTTACAGAGGACTGGGGCAAGCAATAATAGAATCAGTTCTCCTAAGGGATTCTCCTCATTCAGTTAAGATTCTTCAGTTTTTGTATCTAAAAGATGGGCAAATACACTTCTGCCTTGTCCATAGTACCTGGGTTTCTGGGAGGATGTTATTGGGTTGGCTTTCAATGGAGAAGGTCCAGATTCCTTAGGGGATGGTTCCTTTCTCTCTGGATTCATAATCTTCATCCTTCATGACCCAACCAAATGGACCTGGAGTCAGAACAATTGATAAGAACAAGGGGATTCTTACAGTTATTGATTCTACCTCCTTACATTAACATGGACTTAAATTTAGCAAGCAGTGATTGCATTTGAAGGTATGCACTATTAGGTCATTTGAGAACTAAGCAAATTTAGAAATATTGTTTTATTTGATCAATGAGAGCAGCTTGGTTCAAATCTTAATTCTGCCACTGGTTTTTAGCCTTGAATAGTTTCACCTCCCTGAACCTTAGTTTCCTTAATTTTTTTTTTTTTTTGCAGGGGGGAAGGCAGAGCAATTGGGGTTAAGTGACTTTCCCAAAGTCATATGGTTAGTAAGTGTGAAGTGTCTAAGGTCGCATTTGAACTCAGGTCCTCCTGACTCCAGGACCAGTGCTCTATTCACTGTGCCACCTAGCCTCCCCATTTTCCTTATTTTTAAATGATTTCTAAAGCACCTTCCAGCTTGAAGTCTTATGTATCAGAGTGCTCAAGATACAAAAGTGATGTCCCTCTCAAAGGACACAAATATTAACAAAAAGAGTATCTCATATATTAGGCAAAAGAAGAAAACCTGAGAATATTCTCCCTCCCACCTTAATTTGACTTGGAGGAAACACTAATAAGGTAGGACAGTATGAAACCTGAAGTTTTGGATGCTTTCTTCACATCTGTCATTTTACATGTTGAACTGGGGCCACTTCCAAGTTGTGATGAAAAGCTGAAATGAAATAGGGAAAGACATAATTAAAGAACACCTAGAGGAAATAGCTTTATTCAGATCAGCAGGTCCTACTAACATACACCCCAGGGTACTTAAGAAATTGGCAGCTGTCACCCACAGGGCAACTAGCCATTATCTTTGAGAATTAGCTAATCAACAGCTATGGAGTCTGTGTTTCCGTTGTAGCTTGCACCTTGCTGAGGATTGCTAAGGGATTAAGGTAATAGTCATTTCTTTAAAAGGACACAAAGGATGAGCCTGGAAATCATAGGCTCTAGAAAGATGCTAGATAAAATTTAATTCAATAGACACAAATACTATAATAATATACAAGGCCAGGGACTAGGCACTGGAGATATATGGATGAAAGCAAAGTGATCACTCTTTATAATGATTTTATATATGATAAAGCAATTAATTTTCAAACAAAGAAGATGGAGAGGAAAAGAAGGAAGGCTGAGGAGGAGGAAAAAGAGCAAGAAAAAGAAGGAAGAGGAAGAGTAGAAAGAAAGAGGAGGAAGAAGAAAATGACTTTATATTTGTGGAAAAGCTGAATAGCCATGAGTAATGGGTGCTATCATGAAAAAAAGAAGTTATTATGATCCTATCTCGTGTTTAAAATGGAATAATGCATTATAATGAAAAATGTACCAGTCTGGGAGTGATAAAATGGGATTTTATCTTAACTTTGACACTAACTACCTATGAGACTTTGAGCAGGTCATTTCCATCTACTGGGGATTGAGATTCAGTTTCTACTTCAGATTGGACTGTGAATGAACTCCAAAATTATTTCTGGGATAATAATTTAAGAATTCTGATTTGATATGTCTCTTCTAAGAAATATTTCTTCCATTATACTGCTATATTCTGGAGTTGTTTTTTTTTTTTTGGTTGTTGTTCTTTCATTTGTTTTGACCACTGATGACCCTTCATTGTAAGAAAAGCCCAATGTGAATAAAGATCCATAATTTGTCAATATCTTGTAGTACTAAAGTATTTGCTGAGGTACAGAGAGGTTAAGTGATTTGACCATGGTAACATAGCTAGTATAGACTAAAGGGAGGATTTGAACCCAGGTTTTCCTGACTCCAGGACTAGTTTCTATTTACTATATCGCACTGCCTTTTGTTAGTCAGATGGTATTAGACTATTATTTTCAGTTTGATTGCTATATTTTTTAAAAATGTGAAAAAATGGAAATGTCAATAAGAATTTCTTTTTTTTTTTAAGCAATCGGGGTTAAGTAACTTGCTCAAGGTGACACGGCCAGTTATTTCTGGGTGTGGTGCTGAGTGTCTGCGCCCGGGAATCGAATCCCGACACCGGAACTGGTGCTCCTACTCGCTGAGCCACCTGGCCGCCCCTTCAATAAGAATGTCTTAAGCCTTGCTATGTACCAGGTGCTATGATGAATGCTGAGGATGAAAAGAAAAACAAAAGACTATTATTAATAGCTGCTCTTGAGGACCTCAGTCTGATGATGGACCCAACATGAAAACTACTGTGCGCAACAAAGATTTTACAGAGAAGTTTGTAGACTCACCGTAGATGGAAGTTGTTAACATTGGGAAGGATCAGAAAAGACTTCTCTTAGAAGAGGGATTTTAGCTGAAACTTGAAGGGAGCCAAGGAAGCCAGGCATAGCAAATGAGGACGGAAAACATTGTTGGAATACAGCCAGTGAAAATGCCTAGAATCTGTATATGACCTGTCCTGTGTGATGAAGAGACCAGTGTCACTGACTTACTGTGTGTGTGTGTCTGAGAGAACATTTAAGAAGACTGAAAAGGTAGGAAGACGTCTGATTGAGTAGGAATGGTGACCAAAGCTTCAGTGTTTGGGTTAGGGGAATGCATTTTAAAGAAACTAGCTCAACAAGCTTGAATATACATTAACCTCCATAAATTATCTATGGATGCAGATCCTCATCTGTACAATATAAAGGGGCTGGAATTGATGATCTCTGTAGTTCTTGAAGTTCTAAAATATGTTGTCCTGTGAGTGGATAATGACAGGATTCCTAGGGATTCTATGAATTAGGGCAGTGTAGCTCAGATAAGAGAATGTTAAGGGATTAGAAATTACTTAATTTGAATACATGAAGGATCTTTATGGGAATAACAATAATGCCTAGCATTTATACAGCACTTATCTATCTATACTATACACACACATGCATATATATGTTTGCAAAGCACTTCATGTGTTTTATCCCCATTTAATCCCCACAATAACCCTGTGACATAGGTGCTACTATTATTTCCATTTTCTATGGAAATGGAACTTGTCGGGGTCATAGAGCTAGTAGATGTCTGAAGCAGGATTTGTACTTCCTGACTCCGAGTCCAGGTTTCTATCCAGTATGCCAGCTAATTCATTCTGCGTCCATGCATGAATGATCAAACAAGAGGAAATGGAATTAAATTAAATCAGAAGAAAATTTAAAAATCCAGCAAATATTCAGGTGTTGAAATATATGTTTAATACTGTGGAGAACTCATCCTTTCCTATTCTTTCTCAGCTCTTCTGCTGTCAATGAATTTATATTCTCTTGGGGAAGGAAGAAAAGCAATAAAATATATAACATAAGATAGCATATATGGTAAGTAGCATAGCTGATATATAAAAAAGGAGTTTATAGAAGGAATGAGGTTAATATGAGCTAAAGGAACTTTTTGACTATACAGAGATAAAATACTGAAAGGGACTACTAAACAAAACTGTACAGTCTCCAAACCCAGGAACTATCAGAAAAGAATGTATCATTCTGGATGACCTTCAGTCAGGAAGGTTGCAGAATATTGTTCATTGGGTTGAAGTTTGGTTAGGTTACTTTTCAGTCCTTTGTTTCTTGTATTAAGATTCTCCATGACTTGTCCTGTTTTAGTCATACCTATCTGGAGATACATGATCTCTCGGGGTCCCTTCCAGAGCTAGAATTTTCTAAAATGCTCTTGATAAGAAGAAAAAAAATGATGCCCTGAAAGATTCATAACCATGATGGTTATTACCTATCCCAAGGGCTGGCAATGATAAGGATTTGCACCGCTGGAGGCAAAAACAAAATGTATGACATGGCCTTAAACCTTCACTTTTCAGGTGAATTTGCAATAATGTCCAAGTAGGGAACTCTGAATGCTATTCTTGTTTATTCTTCTTGTATTCTCCAGACTAGATTTAGACAGAAAAAAATGGGTCAGTAGAGGAATTCTTATAAAAATTCTCACTGCAGGAATATCTCTTGAGAAAAATATCATTCTTTAAAGATAAATGTCAGTAAAGAGGAACATTATATGACCACCCTGCCCACTTCTGACAGTAGATTAACTTTATAAGGTACTATTTATTATAGATGTGTCCTAGATAAAATATTGGCCAATTCTGTTCTGACTAGGGCTAATTTAAGCTGATAGGTGGCACAGTGGATATAGAATGCTGGAACTGGAGAAAGTTTAAAGCTAGCCTCATACACTTACTGGCTATATGACCCTGGGCAACTCATTTAACCTTTGCCTGAGATTTCTCAACTGTAAGATGGTGATAATAATAATTTACCATTTAGGGTTGTTGTGAGGATAGAATGAGAGAATATTTGTAAAGCACTTCGCAAACCTTAAAGTGATATATGCTATCGGCGGAGCCAAGATGGCGGAGTAGAAGCACGACCCTCCCACGGCTCCGGCTTCCACCCTCCCCAATCCATGTAAAAAGGGGACTCTAAACAAACTTTGGAGCTGCAGAACCCACAAAATGACACAGAGAAGCTAACTTCCCGCTGAGGACAGCCCGGCAGGCCAGCAGGAATCGGCCAGTGCAGCGCTCTGGTAGCTGAGCCCAGCACCACACCAAGGCTTTAGCCCCAGGGTGGGCCTGATCAGCCACCAGCCAGAGGGACTCCAGATCAGCAGGAGCTGTGGCTGTTTCCAGATTTATCAATACATAGATGCGAAGGACAAGGTGAGAGGCCAGTGCAGTCTGGACTTTGGGACCCAGTAAGTGGGAGTGTGTGGCTTTTACCCCCCAGGGCGAGAAACCGCTGAGATGCCAGCACAGCCTGCCAGTGCCACACGGCGGCTTCAGCTCCTGGCCTGCAGAGTGTAGGGGGAACAAGCACCAGTCTGAGGGGTAATCGCTCTTGCTTTAACCTGCTTGGATCGGGATTGCAGTCTAGAGTGGAGGTCCTGGGGTGTGTGTCCAGCTTGCCAGAGCGTGTGGAGACCTCAGAGAGGGCACCCATCTAATACCTCCAGCAGCTGAGAAAACCCCAGCGTTTGGGATGAAAACTCCCTTGTCCAGTGGCAGAGTCCTACTGTGGCAAAAAGCCCAAAAGTCAAATAATTGAGTGGCAAAATGAGCAGGCAAAGGAAACAAAGCAGACAGAAGATTCCAACGTTACACTCCTATTTTGGGGACAAGAAGAAGCAAGGCATGGAACAGGAGGAAAACAGTGAAAGAACTCCTGCACCAAAAGCTTCAAAGGAAAATACAAGCTGGTTACAGGCCATAGAGGACCTTAAGAAGCAGATAAGAGAAGTGGAGGAAAAATTGGGAAGAGAAATGAGAACAATGCAAGAAAATTATGAAATGAGAGTCAACAGCCTGACTGAAGAAAATAATACCTTAAAAAACAGACTGACTCAAATGGCAAAGGAGGCTCAAAAAGGCAATGAGGAGAAGAATGCCTTAAAAAGTCTAATTTGCCAAATAGAAAAAGAATCTCAAAAGCTGACTGAGGAGAATCATTGCTTCAGAATTAGATTGGAGCAAATGGAAGCTAATGACTTTATGAGAAATCAAGATACTGTTAAACAGATCCAAACAAATGAAAGACTAGAAGGCAATGTGAAATATCTCATGGGAAAAACCACTGACCTGGAAAATAGATCCAGGAGAGATAATTTAAAAATTATTGGACTACCTGAAAGCCATGACCAAAGTAAGAACCTAGAAAGCATCCTCCAGGAAGTTCTCAAAGAAAACTGCCCTGATGTTTTAGTACCAGAGGGCAAAATAGAGGTTGAAAGAATCCACCGATCACCTCCTGAAAAAGATCCCAAAAAGAAAACTCCTTGGAATATTATAGCCAGGTTCCAGAATTCCCAGATTAAGGAGAGAATATTACAAGCATCCAGGAAGAAACAATTTGAATATTGTGGAAACACAGTCAGGATAACCCAGGATCTGGCAGCTTCTACACTGAGGGATCGAAGGGCTTGGAATGTGATATTCCGGAGGTCAAGGGAGCTGGGATTAAAACCAAGAGTCACCTACCCAGCAAAACTGAGTATCATGTTTCAGGGGAAAATATGGTCATTCAGTGGAATACAGGACTTTCAAGCATTCTTGCTGAAAAAACCAGAGTTGAATAGAAAATTTGACATTCAGATACAAGAAGCAAGAGAAGCATGAGAAGGTAAACAGGGAAAAGAAATCATAAAGAAGTTATAGAAGTTGAACTATTAACATTCCTACATGGTAAAACAATAATTGTAACTTATGAAACTTTTCTCAGTAGTTGAAGGGATTAGAAATATATATATGAGGGTATGCGGGCATATGAATACATATGTGAATGTGTGTATATATGTTTACAGGTATACATAGATAGAGGGCACAGAACCAATTTAACAGGAAGAGATGATACTTAAAACGTGAAATTAAGAGGTGAGAGGAATATAATGAGAGGAGATGGGGAGAGACAGATTGGGGCAAACTATCTCATACAGAAGAGGCAAGGGAAAATGGTTACAATGGAGGGGAAGAATAGGAAGGCAAAAGGGAATGGGTCAACCTTATTCCTATTGAATCTGGCTTGAGGAGGGAGGGATATGCACACTAAATAGGGGATCTCACCCTCCAGGAGAATAGGGGGGGAAGGGAATGAGAGGGGGGATGATGGAAGGGAGGGCAGGCTGTGGGGGAGGGAAGTTAGAAGCATCCACTTTTGAAAAGGGACAGGACCAAAGTAGAGAATAGAACAAGTGGGAGGTGGGATAGGAGAGAAATATAGTCAGTCTTTTACAATATATCTACTATGTTATTGTTTTGCATTAGCCGCACATGTACAACCTATACTGAACTGCTTGTCTCCCCAGTGGGGGTGGGTAGCAGGGGGGGAAGGGAATGAATCTGGAATTGAAAGTTTTAAAATCAAATAGTCAAATATATATATATATATATATTATATATATATATGTGTGTGTGTGTATACTATTATTAATACCATCTTACATGTAATTAAGAAATAAGATATACAGGCACTGAGGCATAGAGATCCACTGGAAAAGTCAAAACGGTATGGGAGAAAATATGGGAGAGAGCAGATTGGAGGTGGGGATATCCTGTGGGACTTCTGTTTTGGGGGGATGGGTGGGAGAAAAACGGGGAGAAAATTTGTAACTCAAAATCTGGCGGAAGCGAATGATGTAAATCAGAAGTTAATAAAGCATTTAAAAAAAATAAATAAAGTGATATATGCTAGCTATTAATATTAAGTGAATGAAAAAAGCAATATTTGTGAAACATATTTGTGTCTCAGAGTCCCCTCATGTGCCCCAAAGAAAATTATGCCAAGATTCAGGGTACTCTTTGGTTCAGTATATATCCATTCATCGCTCACAGTACTCTACCAAAGTTTCTCTTTTACTAGACTAAGCCAGGTGAAACAGGAACCCAAATCAAAAACATTTAACTTTTATCAAATACCTGCTGTGTGCTAAGCACTGTGTTAAGTGTCAGGTATACAAAGAAAAATAAAAGACAGTTCATGCTATCAAGGAGCTCACAGTCTAACAGAGGATACAACATGTGTACAACTATGTACAAAGCAGACATGTACATAATAAATTGGAGATAATCCAGAAAGAGAGGGTACTAGAATTAAGAGGGATCAGGAAAGGTTTCCTAGAAAAGGTAGGATTTTAGCTGGGACTTGAAGGAAACCTAGGAAGTCAGGAAGTAGATGTGAAGACAAAGAACATTCAAGGCACAGGGGTCAGTGAAAATGCTCAGAGTCAGGTGATGGACTGTCTTGTGGGAGGAACAGCAAGGAAAACAGTGCCATTGGATTGCAGTGGGAGGGAAGGGAGTGGTAAGGTGTAAGAAGACTGGAAAGTATCAACAGAGTATCTAGGGAATAACCAGGAATTGAATCAAGTAACAAAATATTCCTGGCACCAGTATCCTGATGGCTACATTACATACCTGCAAGGTAACTCTCCAGACCATTCTCCCTGCAATCCTATCAGTGGAAGAATTAAAACAAACCAAAGTCCTGGATTTAGCAATTATATATATTGGCAGCATTGGAGAGGAGCAATGATACTTGAATAATGATGTTGAAAGACAAATGTAAGGGGTTGAGAAGTGTAGAGAGGATAGGAAATAGGGACAATGAATGTAGATAACTTTTTTTGTGAAATATTGGCTATGAAATGGAGGACAGTTTGAAAACTGGAATAAATTGTAGGGGAAACTCCCAGGGGATATTGGTGGGGGGATAGGATTAAGGGAGCAGGAAGAAGGGTTGGCCTTTGTGCAAAGGACCACTACTTAATCAGACATTGAAGCAAAGGAGGGGGAAAAATGTGTCACACACATAATGTCAAAGGTTTTAAGAGGTAAAATATAGGAGAAGAGGAGGCTCAGGATAAATGGCTTCTAATTTCTAAATACAGTATAGGATGATGATACATTCTGCTGAAAGGGAATAGTAGGGAGGCAGTAGTATGGAGGCTTGAGGAGAGAAGGAAAGATTGGGAAACAGCCATTCTAAGGAATGAAATGAAGTGTTCATTAAGGAAGAATTACCTTGCTTCAATTAGAGTCCAGTTGATTTTAGTCGTTAGTAAGCATTTATTAAATACCTACTGTATGCCAAGCATTGTGCTGAGCACTGGGCTTACAAAGAAATCTGAAAAAATAGTCCACAGATTAGATAACATAAATTTATAGAAGATCTTGTCAGAGAAGGCCAGTGGTTCTAAGACAGGAATTGGGCAAAGCATGAGTCACAATGAAAGGACACATTAGGAGACATTCTACCATAGATGGTAGTGTATAGTTCAGCTGTTTATATATAATGTTCATATAAGGAAAGAAAGAAAGTAAAAGCAGAGCAGGAGATAGTGAATGGAGGTGCTAAAGGCCATGGTGAGGATGAAGAGTAGATTTAGGGGAAGTGGGGCATAGGGAGATCTGGTAGGGTAGGAGATTATGATCAGGTAGCAAAATTTCCAAGTTCTTGATGGATGAAAGTGGAACACTTATGGGTGACGATGATGGGTGACCTCAGCAGTGTGCCTGAGGTCAAGTACAGCCAATGGTATTTAGTAAGTTGATGAACTAGACAGCCAGAGTATTTGAGGGGAATGGTAGCATGTGTATTGAAGGTGTCAAATATAAGGACCTGTTTCATACATGTATAATTTCCACATCTAGGCTACGTGTTCCTTGAGATGACAAATTCATATGGCTATTATTTGCTCCTGGATTTCAGAGGTTCTGCATAGAAACCTCCAAAGCAGTTAATGACTGACAAAAAAAAAACCTACAGGGAGCCACTGTGTGAAATGTTCATGGCAAGTCCATACTGTCAATTGAGCATACAGGCTCTGAACTCTGCCTTCCTGTATGCCAGACTCCACTGTGGATGGGCCAACTTTAAACAAATCTGGTTTATAACTTTCTGATAACCCCAGGGATTTGCTTTCAAATTCCTCTTGGATTATCACTGATTGACCTTCTCTTCGCCAAGTCTTAACCTGGACTGAGATTTGAATTATCTTCTTAAATTGGTGAATTCAGCTCATAAATTTTTAGCAATAGGTCCTGACATAGGGAGAGAGCTGGAACTAGAACCAATATCTTTTGAATCTTGACATAGTGCTCTTTCTAGAACATCATGCTGATTCTCCCAATAAGAGACATGATGCTAGAATCATTATTTTAGGTTTGTATTATGCAACTCTTTACTTATGTGATACCTTTGGAAAAAAATCACTGATCTGTGCCTGCCATTCAGCTGGAGAGAATACCTGCCTCTCTAGGTGATCTTGAGAATTAACTCTCAGAAACGTTGCTTAGCCTGAGTCATTCTTTTTCCAAGAAGAAAAGGTAGGTAGAACACTGTGATCTTATCCAGATCCAACTGCCCAGGTGTCAAAATAAGAGCTGACATTTATAGAGCCTTTTACTGTTTGCTGAGAACTTTATATGCATTATATCATTTGGACCTCACAGCAATCCTAAAGCCTGGTGCTATTATTAACAACTATTTTCCAAATGAAGACCTAATTGAGGCTTAGAGGACTGAAGTGACTTGGCCACAATCACACTCAGTCTACAGACCAAAAAAATATTTGCACATATCTACTATATGCTATGCACTGTGATAGACACTGGGGAAACAAAGACAACATGAAAGCAGGGCACATGGTAGAATAGGCATTCTGATCAGGGAGCAGAATTCCATGTCTTTGATGATGGAAATGAGACACCTGTGTGTGATGATGAAGAGATGAAGCAGAGCCAATGGGACTTCAGAAAGTTGATGAACTGAGAAGCCAGAGTGAGGAAATGGTAGCATTCATATAAAAGACGTTAAATATAGGGGGAATATAAGCCCTCAAAGAGCTTAGATTGTATCAAGAGAGATACACACACATACACAAGGCTCAGGGTGATGATTATTTTGGGGGTGGGGATAAGGAGAGCACCAGCACCTACTAAATGTCAGGTAGGATTTACACTGAGGTCTTTCTTTAACCAAGGTCTTACTGTTATCATTATGGCATTGTTTCCATTATGCTATATTGCTTCTGTTAAGAAGCATTTTGAAACAGGCCTTTTCTGGGGTCAATATTAGCAAGGTGAGCTGTGGAGAGAGAACTCGCTATGCTCAGGGTGAGGGGAAGAATCAGATGCAACAGACAACTTGACCTTGATCAGCTTCACTGTTTTATCATGCTTCCATTTACAGAGAAACTATCAAATATTTATAAGAGAAAGAAAAGGGAACTGTTAACTTCCCACAGAGAGAGAGACAGCTTTCCAAGAGCCAGGTTCTGATAACCAATACAGTGACTACTCCCATGCTGTGAAGAGAAAGTAAGAAAGACAGGGGACTTGACTGGCAGTAGATTTTCTCCAGGAGGCTGGCATTCTGCCTTGACTCATGAGGGCAAGTGACCTGTTGCCTTATCACAGTAATTCCTATTCAATATCCACTTCAAGCCCTATCTTCTCCATGAATTCTTTTCCAAATATTCTGATCTCTCCCTCCTTCTCACCTCCTACACCCCACCCAATGATCACTCCCTCTTCTGAATACCTACTGTAATTATAGTCAAACTCACTGTAGTGTCTTTTAATATGTACTCTTGGATTACTTCAGGTGTTTGAGGCTTTTCTTCTCAAGTAGACTGAAAATTTCTTGTGAATAGGGGCAGTCTCACATTTTTCTGATATTTCCCTTAATCTCTAGGACAGTTTTGGTTACTTGGGTGACCAGTAAAGCTAGTTGATTGACAAGTTTCATAAGATCAACACTTTTGAGCTAGAAGAATGCTTAAAAGTAATTTAGTTCAACTCTCTCCTACATTTGAAGAAATTGGGGTTGGAGAGGCTAGATGAATTGTTCAAGGTCACTTATTTTAATAAGAAGTTTTGTTTTTAAAAATCTCTTTTAGCAGGCATGGGAGCATACATCAGTAGCATTTACTAATGGAAGAGGTTAAGCTGGGCTCAGGAGTTCTGAGCTGCAAAAGACCAAAGTGTCCACACTAAGCCTAGCACCAGTAGAGTAAACCCCAGGAGTAGGGAGCCACCAGGCTCCCTAAGGAGGGGTAGACTGTCCTAGGTCAAAAACAGAGCAGGATAAAGCTACCATTGCCAGTTAGTAGCTATACTGGGCCCATGATGTCAACATAGATAGAAAGGTAAAAGATAGATAGATGATAGATAGATAGATAGATAGATAGATAGATAGATAGATAGATAGATAGATAGATAGATAGAT
>NW_027185777.1:30782326-30792780 GCF_028583685.1 Petaurus breviceps papuanus
GATAGATAGATAGATAGATAGATAGATAGATAGATAGATAGATAGATGATAGATAGACAGACCTATTTTTAAAATAAAGGATATGAATGGAAAAAAATGTTTTGTCAGTTATCACCACATATTTATCTAAATTATCTAAATTCTGTGATCCCTCCTATTTTGATTGCATTCAGTGCGGTCAGTTTTGTCAGACAGGGAGTTTGACCATTTTTTTCCCCACTAAAATTATCAAATTTTGGAAGAATTGACTAAATCAATAAGTTGTTAGTTATTACCTAGAAACACCCCTAGAGAAACAGGCTGGTTTGGGGCAGTGTGGTGACACTAATACAGAACTATTAATCAATTACATGGTTATCTAATTTATTTGCTACTCATTCGGCTGGATTCTCTAGTGCTATTCTGACAAGCATCCCAAATTTTGAGGTGAGGATAGTGACTACAAAACAAAGGGAGAATTATGTAAGAAATAAAATTGCCCAAAATATGATCTTAAGTCACCTGAGAGCATGTGGTAAGATATTCAATAATAATAGCAAGCATTGTTTGTATAGTGCCTTACAATGCCATCTAATCCTCATAACAAACCTTGAAACTAGATAGTATTATCCCATTTTTAAGGATGAAGAAACTGAAGCACACAGAGGTTAAGTGGGTTGTTCTGAGGTACAAGCTATCTAAATCAGGATTTGAACTCAGGTCTTCCTGACTTCAAGTACAACACCATCTAGTGCATCTCTTAACTACCTGTGCATAGAATCCTAAGAGTTGGAAGGAACCTTGCAAATCTCCTATGACTCTAAATCTATGATATTATGATCTCTAATCTAATTCATAATCCCATCCAATTCAGGATTACTTTTCAACTGTGGCATCCCTAACAACTTCTTATTCAGCCTCTATTGAAGTGTCTTATGTAGATAGGAATTTCCTGCCTCATTAGATGGTCTGTACCATTGCTGAACAAGTCTAGATGTTAAAAGTTATGTCTTATATTGAACTGATGTATCTGCCTTCCTCCACCTTTTCCTTTCCTTTCCTGATCCTGTTTTTCTCTTTGGAGAAGGACAAAATAAACCTACACTTTTGTTGACATGAAAGCTCTTCAAATATCTAATGGCAAAGATCATGTCAAAGCTTAGTTTTCTTTTCTCAAATCTAAACATCCTCAGCTTTTTCATATTTTTCTTCCTGGCATACCATGTTTTCAAGACCCTCTCACCATTCTGGACTCTCTATCCAGGGGCAAACTTTAAATTTTTTGTCTTAAACTCTCTTTCCAAGAAGAGACATTTTTTTTTCACATTGCTATAAGAAGTTCAGAGTAAACAGGCAGCTTTTACTTCCAATAAAATGGTCCCATTCTATTAACTGAGATTTTATTACCTTTTTTTCTGAGTTGCATTATTTTTTTGTTTACTTTTGTGTGTATATGTGTTGTTTCTTCATTAGAATGTAACTTCCTTGAGGACAGAGTCTGTTTTGCTTTCCTCTTTGTTTCCCTAATTAACCCTCAATAAGGAAGCTCATAAACACAAGATGTCAGCTCAGTGCCTAGCACATGGAAAGCTTATTGGTTGGTTGATGGTTGATTAATCTTGTGGTCAACTTAAAACCCTTGTACCTGTTTTATAAGATACGTCCCTCCATCCCCTGAACTGGGCTCATCCCATGTTGTACTTGTGCAAATTTTTTTTTCCATGTAAGTGGCTGTGCTTTACCTTTATTTCACCTTCTTATCATGGCAAAATGTTCCAGACTTTTGCGTGTTGATTCAATTATCCAAATATTTACAAAACATTCTTCATCATTGGCCCTCTAGAATTAAGGTTGGTTATTGCAGTTATCAAAGTTTTTAAATCTTTCAGAATTGTTCATTTTTGTTGTAAAAACTGGTCTTCTGATTCTACTTATTTAATACTGCGCCAATTAGTATGTCTGCCCAAGTTTCTCTGAATCCATCCATTTTGTTACTTCATGACAAATGATAGACTCAATATGCAGATTGAAACAGATTTTTAGACATGGCCGATGTGGAAATTTGTTGTGATTTACAATGCATATTTGCTACAAAACGTATTATTTTAAGTGGGGAGGGTAGTGAAACAGAGAAAAAACAAATCATTATTCATTGAAAAAAACTATTAAGTTCATACTATGTGCTAGGTGGTAAAGAAGCAGGCAAAAATAGAGCAGTCAAATAATTTTGGATTTAGAGCTTGAAAAACCTCAGATATTATGTAATCCAACTCTCATTTTATAGATAAAAGTAAACAAAGACCCAGAGATGTACATATAGTATACATGGAGTAATGGTGGAACTCAGACTCAAGCCTCTGACTTCAAATCCATCTTTTTCCCCCATTTCATCATACCTGCTTCCCTGTCCTCAAGGAGTTTACATAATTTCAAAAGCTCCTAGTGATAATTTAGAATGTTGATATTGTCTCATGATATTCCACAATCTGTCATCCATCATATCAGATATTCCTTCCAGCTAAGTGTTACTTAGAAATGCAGACACCATGCCTTCTATGTCTTCATTCAATCCAATGATAAAACTGTTGAATAGGACAGGACCAGAGAAAGAACTTTGTAGCAATCCAATAAACACCCTTTCCAGGCTTGATGCAAAGCAAGAGATTCAAAGAACCTCCAATTCCTTCTGCCTCTTTGGTGCCCTCATTAGTTAATAGCACGACATAATCTTCCTGGGAAGATGGGTGATGGGGGAAGAAGTGTGGTTCTTACAATTCACTTTTTTTTTCCTTATTTAAAATTCAATAATTTTCATTGTGTTTAATGAAGAGCCTCCCCACTGGGAGAGGAGACAGGTAGAGGTGAAGTTCAGACAATTTAATGATTCCATACAACACTAAGCTTCACTCCAGCATGCCTCACTGAACTCCCTCTTCATTTAAAGAGAGAACAGGTAGGGTACATTCCGAGCCAAGAGTGCAGATAGCAAGTTCAGATTTCAGAATTAAATCTTTGGGCATTGAATATTCGATCAGGGCTGCTGCCAGCTTTTCGTGTAAATTGCCTCAGAAACATTGAAAGGGCCACTTGATATCAGGTGGATCAGACAAAGCATGCAGCTGTGTCTCGTAGCTCCTGCCCATGCTCGTGTCTGAAAAACGCCATGCCTCCCCCAAAAGAAATGTTTGAAAATGAGAGAGCTCACAAAGAGATTCACAAAGAACCTATTGGAGAAGTTCCACTAGGATAGCACTTTCATGATGATCTGCATTTAGGTTCTAGATCCCCTGTTTCCAGGAACCCTCCATCACTCACTTCTCTTCCATTGCCAGCATTACAGCTGCTATGATTCTTAACATCTTATTTATCTTTATCAATTTGAAATGTAGTTAGGTCTGAGGCATTGTAGGGAGAGGGTAGTAGATGATAGCAGAGTCAAAGTATGCCATGACCACCTTGCACGATTTTTGTGGTCATGAGGAGATTTATTGCCTCACTTAATAGGAAATGCAAGACCATTCATGACCTGTAGTAGTCTCCTAATCAACACGATGATATTGATGGTCAGGATAATGATGACAATGACAAGAACAGCTACGGCCTCTTAGGAAGGACTGAACCTGTGCTTTAATTGGTTTAGAAAACTCCTGGGGAAGAAAAGTCAATTACCAAAGCAGCTCAGGACCTTTTCTGCAACTTAAATTCCTAGCAGGTTGTATAGAGTACTGAGAAATTGAGTGACTTGGCCAGGATCACACATCCACTATGGCTGAGAGGCAGGAACTGAAACCAGGTCTTCCTGGTCTTTAGGCTATCTATCCATCAAACCAAACTGCCTTTCAGAAGCACACTGCATTGAAGGGGCCTTGACCAGGCACAGAATTCTTCTTCTTCTACATCCCCATTCTAGGAAGGTCTTTATTCTAAGAGAAAGATGCAAAAGCCTATAAGGAGCTGAAGAGGAAAGATGCCTACCTAGAACAATTAGAAAACAGTACAAGACAGAATGGCATTAAGTGAAAAGGATGCTTGATATTTTTCCTCATGTTCTTTCACTTACTCCACCCAGCACATAAATTGCTATAAACTTGTATCAGATGGGAAAATTGATGAGAAGGTGGAGTGGGGGAAGGATAGCAGGAGACATCATGGGGAGAAACCTTGAGGTTAGATCCTGCCTCTGACACTTCCGATCCCCATGACTGGGGAAAGTCACAACCTCCCTAAGTCTTAATTTTTTTATCTGTGAAGTGAGAAGAGCCATGGCACCTACTGGTACCTGCCTTACTGGCTTGTTGTGATGACCAGATGAGATCACTATGCAAAATCCCTTGGCAAACCTTAAAGTGCTGTGGACATGTGAGTTATTATTTCTCTTTCCCACGTTTAGGACACTGGATGAAATGTCATACTTTCCTTTCACTGATTGTACACAGCTGACTCCTTTCTTTAAATTCTGACTGGATATATGCAGTCTGCATCATATAACTTTGCACTTGTAGCCTACTGTTGTTCTCTTAATAGTTTTATGTGTATGTCTTTTTTCATAGGCTTAAGTCTTGTCTTCTGAATTGCAATGTAAATTCCTCAAGGACTTACATCTCTCTTGTAATCCTCATTATGAGTGTTGGGCACATTATAAGTAGTCAGGAAATACTTGTTGATTAATTATTTCTCTCTACAAAATATGAATACATAAAAAATAATCTCTATTAGTTTTTAAAAGTTGACATGAATTACAAACTTTTGAAATTCTTGCCCTACTTGGATGAATTTCTCTCTTTAAAAGTAGCTTTTTAGAAAAAGAACAAAACCCATCTTATTAGTAACTCGGGAAGGAAAGCCTATTTATTTAGAGACAATTTACAATTCAGCCACCAGTGAGCTACATTACATGTTCTGACGGCTTCATTTTCCGCACCAATGAAGAAGGGCATCTGTAATGTTATTCACTCACACACCAGCATAAGCATTGGCATCCGGTTTAACCTGACAAAAGCCAGAGCTTTTGAGAATCAAAGGCTGGAACTCAATCTTTGGATCCCCCTGTAATGACTATAAACTCAGCTGGTCTCAGGCGGTAGACAAGTTAGAGCAAAGCACTGTGGGATATATTCTTATGGTCTACATCTTGCTGACTTTTTGACAAATCTTGCTGATGGCATATATGTATCATCTTCCACTAAAGCTAAAAAACATGGGGATTTTCCAGTTTACCCAGGAAGATTCAAAACTCCTTCTTTCTCAAGCTTTTGCTAACCTTTTCAATCTGAAGATCACTCTTTTTTGATGAGGAAGAAGGAAGCAAAAGAAGGGTTGAAGAGTTCAGTTTTGTTTGTCTTGTCTGTAAACATCAGAGCCACCAGCTCTAATATGGGTTTGCCCCTTCACTGTTTTTTTTTTTCTTCTTGTTGCTCAGAATGAAGTGAAAAACAAATGAGGGAACAAGCAAAACTGTTTATCTTGTTCTTAACATTTTTACTAGTTTCAGCTAATTCTAGCATTAGCCTTCCTGACACTATTCTTATGGGTCCAGTGTATTCCTTTTCAGTTGCATACAAATACAACAAACATTTATCAAGTGCTGTCTGTGTACAGAATTCAGTCTGGAGAGATACAAGGTTCAGATAAGATCTCCTCCCTCTTCTCATGGAATTAACAGAAGGAATAGGATGCCAACATAGACAACTATAATATACAACATGACATGATAAATGCATGTTTTTGTTTTTTCAGATTTTGTGTGGGAACTAAGAAGGAAATGCATTACTAACCAGAGGAATTACTAACCAGGGAAAGCTTGTCAAGGATGTCATCAGTGACCACTTAATAACTAAATCCAATAGCCTTTATTCAATATTCATTATGGTCCACTTCTCTACACCTCTTTGACACTGTTTACCACTCTCTCCTACCAGATAGTTTCTCTTTTCTTGACTTCAGAGATGCCATACCCTCCTGATTCTCTTCACTGTCTCTCTAAACATTCCTCCTCTGTTCCACTGGCTCTTCAACCTCATCTCAAAACCTTGATTTTTGGCTTTCTGGGAAAGTGAAATTCGAATTGAGGTTCAAATTCATCAGGGTGAGGGAGGAATATTCCATATGAAGGGAATAGTGTGAATAAAGGGAGGGAAATTTTAACATACGGTGGGTGTGCAGCAGGGTGATACTAGTCCACTCCAATCTGGCTAGAGTGTGGAGTTGATAGAGTATAATAAAATGAGAAAAGATTGGGAAGGTTTGATGGCTCCAGATTGTAGAGAGCCTTGAACACCAGGTAGAGAAGTTTGAACTTAATGAGCAATATGGAGCCAGTGATGATTTTTAAATGCTAAGAAGGTGCTATAACTAGCTAGATCTATACAGAAGGAGCACTGTACAGAAGGTTGACAACAGTGTAAAGGATGGATTAGAGAGAAAGGTAGAAGCAACAATTTGTATTAGATTATTGCAAATTCTAGATCAGGGATCAGCAAACCATGGCCCATGAACCTGTTTTTGTATAGTTAGATAAAGTTTTATTGCATTTAAAGATATAAAAACTATTCTTAGTTCATGTGCAATACAGAAATAATCTCTCAAGCCATAGTTTGTCCACCCATGGTCTAGAGGGATGATAATGAAAGCTATACCAGGCTAGTGAAAATAGAATTGAGAAAATACAAGTGGTAACTGATTGAACATGAGATGAGGAAGAAGGAAGAGTAAAAGAAAATACAAAAGTTATGAATGAGAAATACAGGGTGAATTGTAAAGTCATGGATAGAAATAGTGAAGAAGAGGTTTAGGAGTCAAAATAAAGATAACTAACTCAGTTTTGCATATGTTGAGTTTGAAGTGCTGTGGGTTCTTCAAATTGAAAATTTTTGTAAGAAGGTAAAGATGATGCTCAGAAGAGAGGACAGACCTAGAAATATAGATTTAGGAGTCATTTAAATAATGGTAGTGTTAAAACTATGGGAGTAAATGAAATTTTTAATAGTTCAAAGAGAAACACAAAGGGATCCAAGGATTAATCTTTGGGAGAAACCCACATTAAAAAAATCAGGTAGAACATGAAGAATCAATGAAGGCAATCACCAAGCCATTAGAAAGATAAAAGGAAAGTCATGGGAATGAAACAGTGAGTAAATGTTCATTAAGCACCTCCTTTGTGCCAGGCACTCTGCTAAGTGCTCAAGATTTAAAAAGTGGCAAAAGAAAGTGTCTGTACTTCTCCCAAGCATTGCAGACGGCTAGCATGCATACTGAACTCAGAATTTAATGGGAAGAAGAGAGTAGCCTAGACAGCGCTTGGGGAATTATGCAGTATTTACATTTATCCCAAAGAGACCCCTTGCACAAAACCCAATCATTGTAATACTCATATTCCTTTTATGGCACTGTCTGACTATAAATTATGAAACAACAAAATAGCCAAAGAATATTTATTACAAGTGACTCAGAGGGCAATATTGAGACATATTTGTGCCAGTAGGCAGGGGCGTATGATGTGATTACTTTCTTGAAAGAAGTAGTATGAATGTTACCCAGGAAATGTATGATCTTTGGAGAACGTTGCTTACATAACTACTTGAGCAATTTCAGACAAATAAGTGACAGTGTATAGAGAGACCAAGTACTATGCTAGTATTCACTGAATGTTAGAAGTCCTTCAAGAAGCCCTTCAATACATGAGTAGATCTTCAGTGAAAGATTTATTGGAAAACATAGAGAAGAATCATAAAGGATAAGAAAGTGAGAGAGTTTTTCTGTGCATTATTGGAGAGTGTATCAATTATACCAATAACAACTTCCTTTTAGTGCTTTAAAGTTTGCAGAGCATTTTACATGTGTAAAATCATTTGATTTTACATTTACATTTTACAAATTTAAGATCATTTGATCTTCACAGCAACCCTGTGAGATTGTCCTCATTTCAAAGATGAGGAAACTGAAACTGAGAGAGGTTAAGTAACTTGCCCATGGTCACACAGCAAGTAAGTGTCTGAAAGAGAGTTTGAACTTGGCTTCCTGGCTCCAAGTTCAGTGTTCTGTTAACTGTACCACCCTCAATGAAATATTAATAACTATGAAATAAGCAAATGTCTAATTTTTTTCTTTTTTATTGTCTACGTATAGTACTTAGTGAGAATTTTTTTTTTTATGAAAACTGGGGTAAAAAGAGCTTGTGGAAGAAGAATTCACAAACTATGTAACTGAATATTTTTTCTATTTTTATTTCTTCTTCCTCCCTCCTTCCTTTTCATCCTTTTATCCCCCCTCCTTCTCTCTCTCCCTTTCTTCCTTCCTTCCATCTGTCCCAATCTCACTCAGGTTGGAAATAGCACTCATAGGCCCAGTCTCAATGCTGATTGGCACAGAAACTTTGATTTGCTCCATTTTCCGACCTGGGTCACTTTGTCCCTCCTTAGGTAGTCTGGTGAATCTCCAAACAACATGGGGCTCAGTGTAGTGATGCCAGATAGTATTCATATCTGATTGGCTTTAGTCCTAGCTTCAGCTCAGAACTCCTGGACTCGAGTGGTCCACCAGGCTCAGCCTCCCCAGCAGCAAGGACTGCAGGTGTATACCATCTGTCTTTCCAAGTGGTAAATCTGTTACTTATTACAAACACTCTTTTCTGAAATATTATCCTCATTTTCTAAATGAGTAAACCAGCCAGGCTACCTGGATTTAAGTCCAGCTGTGCTGCTGCTCTATCAGTTCATATCATCACAGATTTAAAGTTCAAAAAGGACCTTAGAGGTCATTTTATCTATCTCCTTCATTTTAGAAGTAAACTGAAAAATGCAGAGAGGTTAAAAGAATTATCTAAGGTCATATAGATAGGCAGTAAATGACAAAGTTGAGATTTGAACCCAGATCCTCTGACACTAGAACTAGTGCTTTTTCCCTGATGCTATACCATGTACTTAGTGGCTCTCACTTGTCTTATCTGTTGAATGGGGATAAAAAGACTTGTCCCCTTATTTACTGCAGTTTTGTTTGATGACATATGTGAAATTTTAAATTAGGAGCTTGGACTAGATAATCTCTATGACTTTTCCAACTCTGAAATTCCATAAATCCATGGAGTACAATGGAAAGTATTATATTATATGGAAGGTATTAAAATGATGATTACATGTGAGCTAAGAAACTATGTGAAACTGGTATCAGAACTCTGGTCCCCTGGCTCACTATCATATTACATGTGCTAAAAACTACAAAGTTCAGTCCATTGTTTTCTTAATGAAAGATTTCATTTCACTAGAAATAGCTTCAGTGAAAACTTTTCTAGAAAACAAATCCCTAGTCTGAATTTAACGCAGCACTTTACGTAGAGTAGTGCATCCCACTGCTTTTTCAAGTGAGTCTGAAACCACCTAATTATATTTCAGGAAACAAGGACAGAATAAGGCAAGCTCTCCTATTTACAAATTTCTCCAGTTGAAACAATACACAAGCTGACCCACTTCCATTTCCCCCCTCCCTTTAGTATCTGATGAAAAGAACTTACAAATGTAGACATATCTGGTATGTACAACAGACCACATTTAGGTCATTCTGTCTTGTACTGGTGGTCCCATCTCAGGGTAAACATCAGCAAGCTGGAGCAATCCAAAGGTCAGTAGTCAGGATGGTAAGAGGATGCAGAAGCAGGTCATGGGAGGGTTGGTCAAAATGAAGATATTTAACTTGGACAAGAGAGCCCTTAAGAAAAGTATTAGTATAGATTTCAGAGCAGGAGGGAACCTGACAAATATAGTCCAATCTCCTCAGTGAGTGAGTCAGTTAATCAACAGATCTTTGTAAAACATGTACTATGTGCCAGGAACCATCTTGGGCACTGGAGATGATACAGAGACAAAAAGCAACAGCCCCTGGCTGCAAGGAGTTAATATTGGATCATGAAATACAATATTGCATGTGTGTATACATAAATATGTGTATGTATGTATGCATTATACATACACATATGTGTGTATATGTGTGTGCATATGTAATTGATCATTTCATAGGTCCAATTACCAGGGAAGAACTTCCTCTATCAAGGCACATTGGAATCTTTTCTGCAATTTACAATCCTAGAAAGTTAATTGAAAGGTTAAGTGATTTGCCGAGGATCATACAACCAGTATGCATCAAAGGCAAGAGTTAAAGTAGATCTGGACTCTGAGGCCTGCTCTCAACTGGAAAAGGCTGTCTCTTCCATATATAAAAATTATGCAAAGGAAATTCAAGGTAATTTATAGATAAAGAAACCAAGAGCCAGATAGAATAAATGATCTGTTCTTTTTTCTGCGTCACCCTGAAAATATGAAAGGATATCATGTAGAAAAGACTTTTTTGGTTTTATCCCCCAGAAACAGAACTAGGACTAGTAGTTAAAACATATATCTATATCCATATCTGTGTGTGTGTGTATAGGGAGGGAGAGAAAGAGAGAGAGAGAGAGAGAGAGAGAGAGAGAGAGAGAGAGAGAGAGA
>NW_027185777.1:30792790-30863462 GCF_028583685.1 Petaurus breviceps papuanus
AGAGAGAGAGAGAGAGAGAGAGAGAGAGAGAGAGAGAGAGAGAGAGAATTTTGTAAACCTTAAATTGCTACGTAAATGCTATCATCATTGTCATCAATTGTTATTATAAAGGAACTCCCTAACAAGGTGTACTTTCCAAATTCAAATGGGTCATCTGGTGAGTTAGTGAGTTTTTCACCTACTAATTCTTTTTTTTTAATAAAAATAAAAATAAGGGCTGTACTAGATGACCTGTGAAAATCTTTTAATATATAGATCTATGATCCTGTGGTTCATAAATAGAAGTCATTAAGGAGATCCAGATGGCCATTTTCGAGGGTGACTGTAGAATTTGTGTTGGGTGGAATTGGCCTAGGAGTTCTCTAAAATCCTTTCCAAATGAGATTCTGACTCTACATAGAGCTGGTTAATAGAAGCAGTAGCCCCAACATTTGGCTCATTCAATTTGCTGACAGCCATTTTAATATGCCACAAGTGTTTGAACTAGTATTTCCAGGACCTTGCCATGTGAGGGTCTAATTAGAGAGAGCAGATGTTCTTGGTCCCTTTTCATTTGCTCACACTTACATGCCCCCCAAAAGGGGAAGAGCAGTTGCCCTTCTATGATCATTTGGTAAATGATCAAGCCACGGATGAGGACATAGTCTGCCAAATCTAAGTATATAATGAGCACACAGGGGGCAAGTTGAATCCCAGAAGGAATTTGTCACTGAACGTAAGAGAATGCTGTGACTAACTCCCTCTTGCCAGAGAGGAGAAAAGAACCAAATGCTACAACCTTAGAACGCAGGGTACAATGGCCCCCTATAGGAGAGGATATGTGATTATTTTTCTATCCTGTGTCCTGAGGCTTCCCTGTGGAACCTATCTCTTTGTACCTTAGTGGGTGGCTGCAAAGAAGCTTTTCTGAGGTAAGAAAAACCCTCCCTTCCAAAACAACTGGGTTTTTTTCAGCTGAAGTTCTTGCCATCAGCAATTTGCAGTCTTTTGAACTTAAATTAAAGCTTTGATACCTATTTTATATGAAAAAGCCCCCAACATAAAACATAATTACCATAATGAAGATGCATTGCTTCTCTTTGGGGATTTATGGCAACTATTTTGTTCAATTTACTGAGGAATGTTGAGCTGAGATGGCAATGTAACCCCCTCAAGAGAAACTACCAAAGATAATTCCTAAGTAGTGCAGATGAAACAAAGTGGGAGGGGAGGCAATTATCTGTGCAGTCAAAATATCTGTAGCTTTTGGAGATGGATGCATGGTACTTTCAGCCAGTTGAAGTAGGTAGCCTTCAAAGGGGATATTTTGCTTTGGATTCTGTTGATAACATCACATAATAAAATAATAATTTGCATATCCACAGTAACTTTCATCTCACAGGCCCCATACACTCTGGATTACCCTGTCTCAGTGTAGTCAATGCCCTTGTTTTATATATTGCTAGCCAGAGTCACTGATGGACTAAGTGACCTACCCAGAGGCCAATAGGTTGGAGTGGATTCTTGACCACAACTTAATTCTGTCTTTTGGGATATTTCACCTCTCTCATTTTTAATAGTTAAAGTCATTTATACACTTTTCTTTCTCAAACAAATGTCCTTTAAAAAAATCCAATTGGAATCACCCCATTAGTCTGTAGTATAAGCAAATCTTTCTGAAAAAATGGCATATTCTGTATGGAATTCCCATCCAGTTCATACCAGTAGAATGTCAGTCAACAGGCACTTATTAAGTGCTTCCTATGTGCCTGGCACTATAAGAGAAGCCCTGGGGATACAAAGAGAGACAAACTCTGTCCTTGTTCTATAGAAGCTGTGGGTTTTATGGGGGAGACAGTTTGCAAATAACTGTACATTTAAGATATATGCAGTGAAAATAGAAATTAGTCTCAGGGGAAGGCAATAGAAGCTAGGCAACTGAGAAAGACCTCCTGCCACATTGGGGATTTGGACTGAGTCTTGGAGGAAGCTGGGAGAAAGGAGGGCATTCCAAGAGGGAGAGGAAAAGCCAGTAAAAGGCACAGAGTAGGGTACTAGCCTGTGAGGTTGGTGCTATAATTATTCCTTTTTCAACAGTTGAGGAAATATAATACAAAAACTGAGGCTACTTGTCTGTGGTCCTATAGCTAGTAAATGAGGTGAGAATTGAACGTCTGACTTTTAAGTTCAGCCTTCTAAAGTTACACTGTGTTATTTGGCCTCTAGAGAAATTATGTGAATTGCACACGATTACGTAGTTAAGTGTTAAAGGCAGGATTTGATTCCAGGGCCCCAGTTTCCAAATCCAGATCAGCCAAAATTTCAAAGCCAAATCATTTGCCCAGATAATACAGAGCTAACCAAATACCAACATGACACAAATGGTAAATAAATCATTCAGTTTTGGAATAGGTGTTATTTTTTTATTTTAATTTTAGGGAATGTTTCTGGCTTTTCTTTAAGTTTGAAGAAGAAACTTCATAGACACAGGTTTGTGGATATGAGGGCCCCTCATTCCCCCTGCCTTCCTGTGGGAATTGGGATTTGTGGCGCAATGGGAAAGAAAGCCTTGGAACGCCTATGGATAGGAAATGGCAGGCTATTCTGGTAGAGAAGAGACTAGGTGTGAGAGGTTGTAGAGTTTGGAATGGATGGTATGGCAAAGAAACTGAGATTACCTATTTTACTGTCCCACAGCTCATTAATCCACACAAACCAGGCTTGAACTGGAAGATGGGGGGGGAGGGGAAGGGGGAGGGTGGTGATTCTTCCCAGAGATGCTGCATTCATCCTTTTCCTCTGGATACATTCATGAGGCTTTTCCAAGAATTTCCCCCTTAATCTTGATAAGAATGCTGCTTAAGAACAAATGCTTGAGATGGCCTTGGGCTGCTCTCTGAGGGCTTTGTCCCCAGCTCCTCTGTGAATTATACAGTCTAAGCCTCTGCACAGCTGGGTGATGGTTTTCCATGCGTATGTGCTTTTAGTGGGGGGGTGGGGGTAGGGAGAAAGGGAATATTACAGCACAAGATTAATTATGTTTTCTGGGCCAGAACAGATTGTTAGCTAAAACAACTGGGAAAGAAGTATATCCCCCCCCCCTTTTTTCCTCCTTTGCCCTCCCTTCCCTGAACTTCCTTCTCAGAAAGCAGATCTGCATTGGTAGCAAAGAGCAGGCACTAAACCCGGTAATCTCCAATTCCATTGTTCCCCAAGCAAGAGTGAACCCCACATATTGCTGAGTCAATATTTAGCTCCACTAAAGGTAGAATTGTGCAGGGGGTGGGGAACAGGGGCATCTTTGAATAGCCCACGAGGGCTGTGATTTTGCTACCCATCTCGAAACTATAAACCTGTCCACTCAAAAGAAAAAAGGAAAAGGGATTTGGGGGGGGGGGAGATTCACCCTCCCCCTACTCCAGAAGAAAGTTCACTGCCTCCTTTTCCCACCTCTCCCCATTGCCTTATAAGGACCAGCTGGACACTGAGTGCTTAACGGGGTCATGTGGGTCCAGATACAGTTGTGAATGGTGGTAACAGGAAATAGCTTTGTTTGAGGAAACAAAATAGCTCATGTTCTTTCTGCTTTGCTTGCTGGGCAAAAATGCTTAGGGAATGATGTCATGTATGGTATTTGAATAATTTCTTTCTGCCGTGGCTGAACTTTTAAAAAAAACTGAGACAAAACTCCCCTTCAGAGGTAATTTTCTGAAACTTGAATGCCCCCAGGACAGTTTTCAGAGCCCTGACACATTTGCTGTGGACCAAGCACAGCAGAACCCTGTGGTCACCCATCTCCCAGAGCATTGCTGTCCAATCATGTCTCCCTAAACATAGCTGCACTCAGCAAATTTGGGATGCAGCATAATTAGGTTATGGTAGGGGGCTCAGCCCTGTCCTCCGACATAAGATATCAGCATCAGCAAAGAGCTCGTTTTTATCACTTTTCAGGGATTTTTTTCCCCATATTTGAGGCATTGCTGCATACATTTTATTATTTATAAATATTGCCAGAATCTCTGGTAAGTAGAGGTATACACTGTACCTGTCTGGTTGGATAGCTGCCTGAACTGTTAGACAGTGAATTAAGTATTGAATTTTCATCATGTGGTTTTTGCCAGCATAAGATCATCACAGCATGCACGCAGCCTGGGTTTTTATAACCTTTGGGAAGGAGATTTGGCCAAGGCACAGTTTCTTATGCTGCTCTTAATGAAAAGTGCCCTTTTAACTTTGCACCCTGATATTTATCTCTTACACTCATACCAAATCCTAAAGATCTCAAGGTGACTTATAAACTTGATAACATTTATAATCATTTACATTTATGTTTAGAGAGTGTTTTATGGTTAACAAAGTGTTTTACATGCATTATCTTATATAACTCTCACAGCAACCCTGTGAGGTAGATAGTATGTTGTTCACCTGTATTTTATAGACCCAGAAACTGAGACTTTAGAGAAATAAAGTGACTTGTCTAAGTGTTAAAACCAAGACTTGAGCACAGGACTCTGAATCTCTGTCGTGTGTGTGTGTGTGTGTACACATGTGTCTGTGTCTACAAAGGGGTTCTGAGAAGATATGTGTTCTCATCTCAAAGAGTGACTTTAATGATAAGAATTTCAGAGTAACATGGCAGTTCAGTGGGAGATTTTATATTAAAGTATAGAAATATAGGTTTCAAGTATAAGATATAGGAATAAGAAGACTAGGAATGAGGAGCATAGAAGGAATGAGGTGACATGTTTCTTTCTTTCTCTGTCTTTTTTTTTTTAACCAGACCTGTGATTTCTTTGGTAAAGGCAGCTAAATGTTTGATAGAAGGCTAGATGTGGAGTCAGGAAGACCTTAGTTCCAATTCTATTTCAGGTGCCTATTAGCTATCTAAACTTGGGCAAGTCACTTAACCAATCTGAGCCTTGGGAGATAACAACAGCATCTGTGGCATAGGGTTGTGGTGGTAGTTAAGTGAGATGACATATTCAAAGTACTTGCCAACCTTAAAGTTTGATATAAGTAATGGCTATTGCCATTGCTATTATTGTTATTATTATTAGAGTGAACTTCCAGTGAGAAAGTTCCCTTTATCAGTATAGATATGCACCCGCTCTGTCACTTAGGAATCTTAGAGTTGACTCTGTTGGAGGTACAGAGATGCAGATGGAGATGGAGAAACATCAGACTACCCTCATCTTTCTTTGAGTGGAAGCATAAGAGATGGGGACCTGATTACAGTTGATATAGTAGAATAAATATAGACCTAAAGAATTCATAGAGATAATATCTACCCTACCCCCTCTTACTTTGAGAAGGAAGAAATAGGATCAAAAAAGTTCAATGATTTTCCCAAAGCCAGAAAGCTGGTTAACAGAGAGGGAAGACTAGAACTCAGCCCTCCTGATCAGAAGCACAGGACTCTTTCTCCTACACTTTGCTGCCTCCCATAGGTTAAACAATGAAAGACATTGTGGAAAGAGGACTGAACTAGACCCCAAGGTATGTGGATTTGAGTCCCAGCTCTTCTGCTCTGCAACTATGTGACTGTGAGCAAGTCATTTATTTAGATTCACTAGTTAACTTTTTCCTTCTTGGTAAAAGTGAAAATATTGAGCTGGATGATCTCCAAAGGCCATGTCTAGCTTGAAAGGTGTGAAGTCCTAATGGGATCTGTATCAGTTATTAAAGGACCAACAGAAATATCTTGTTCATTTCATTCCTTTGTATGGGATTCTAATTTTGCACATTTCAAAGGGACCAAAGCTGTGCGTTGGTCATATGGCAACCATTGGGGTGCAGTGGAAAGAAGCCTGGATCTAGAATCATAATATCTGTGTTCAAATTCTACCTGTTTGACTTTGGAAAATTCATTTTACCCAGGCTGTGCCTTACTTTTGTTGGTAATATACATTTGTGAATTCCAAAAAAATGAGAAATTAGGATGAGAAAACCTCTAAGATTTAGTCTACTTCTAACTGATACAGAATAGGTTTTTTGTTTTGTTTTGTTTTTTACCAGTGTTTATCCCATATCTGGAATGTCAGTATCTTTGACATAGACATGGTATCTCGTAGGAATGATTCAGGCCAGGCCTAGTAGGGCAGGGAGACATCAGAATAGCACAAATTTATTCGTTACTATCAGTACTGACTAACTTATAATTTGTTGTTTTGGGGTTGTTTGAGTCTTTTCTGACTTCATTTGGAGTCTTCTTGGCAAAGATACTGGAATGGTTTGCCATTTCATTCTCTGGCTCATTTTACAGAGAAGGAAACTGAGGCAAACATAGTTAAGTGATTTGCCCAGGGTTACGGAGCTAGTAAATATCAGAGGCTTAACTGGAACTTAGGAAGCTGGGTCTTCCTGACTCCAGGCCTGGCACTCTTTCCGATGATAATAAAATGTAAAATTATATCATATATTTATAAATAGTTAATATATGATTATAAAATATATCATCTATTATAATGATATATAATAATTAACTATATTAGAACAGAAATTGAAATAATATTTCAAGGTTATGTAATTCCGTAAAATTTTGTTGTTATTCAGTTGTTTCAATCACGTCTGACTCTTCACGACTCCATTTGGGGTTTTTTTGGGCAAATTTTCAGGAATAGTTTGCCATTTCCTTCTCCTGCTCATTTTATAGATGTAGAAATTGAGGCAAACAGGGTTAAGTTTATTGCCCAGGGTCACACAACTAAGTGTGAGTGTTAGATTATCTTATTTGTGCCTTACAAAAGGCCTGTAAGGTAAGTACTAAAGGTATGTTATCCATTTTTCATATAGGAAAACTGAGACTCAGGTTAAATGAATTGCTCTTGGACATATATCTAATATGCATTAGAACTGGATCTGAGGATCTGAGCCCAGATCTCTTCTGACTCTTAAGTTCACCACTCTGTCTACTATATTACCTGTCTCTACTAAGCAGTAGCGCTGGAAGAACTGGCTTCATGTCAATCAAAACCATGTTAAAGTTGTCATAAAAATGACCAAATACTGAAATCAAATCTTCTTCCACTTCATGCAGCTCAGTTTGGTGGGTGATTGATAAGGAGTCATTTTCCACTGGGAGTAATTCATCACTGAATTTCCATACTTGTTCTGCCAAACATCAGTGGTCAGCACCACAGCCAGGAGGAAGGTCAGTGGTTGCATTTGACTTCCACACATTTTGGTAGCTTCTTTTGGGTGATTATGGATGTTGCTTAGGCAGTTTCTTTATTATTTCTAGACTCGTGGCAGTCAGCACAATGTTAAGCAGAGATGTGGACTAGATGACGTCTTAGGTCCCTTCCAGCTCCAAATTTGTAACCCTCAGCTGCGATGGATGCTACAAGTCTGGTTAACACCGTTTGTCAGCTTAGAAACCATGTTGGTTTTAGTGTTACCCTAGTGAAGTAGAGTCTGAGGATGGGTGCTGATAATCTCAAGGGGAGTGGAAGTTTGTGTTCTTCCCACAGGAGCTGCTCAAGGTTATTAGAATGCAAATACTACATTTAAACAGTGCCAATTGTGTGAATGACAGAAAACAGGAAACTCTCCTTGAGGCTGGTAAAACTTACTCGTAATTGGGAATTTCTCCACAAGGACAGAGTGGTTTTCCCTCTACCACCTTGTTAGTCCATATGGGCCGAGATATACTGTGCATAATCAGGCATGTCCCAAAGAATAAGCCCCGACATTAGCGAAGCTGAGCCGGCAAAAAGAAAGCAACGGTCAGAGGAAAATGGTCATGGATAGATGTTAAGTTGGCTCTTCCAGTTTACCAAGTGAAACATTTCACCTCATTACCATGGGCAGGGGGAACATGGCAGTGTGGAAGTCCCAAAGAAAAACAGTCCAGAAGACTAAGGGGCTGTGAATCTGAAGCCACATTGTTTGATTCACACTCAGGTATAGGCCTGGACTTATAAGTAGGCAGAGTTAATCATCTGGGAGTTACAAATGGCCTGATCATATGTATACATACATACATACATATATACACACATATATATGTATGCATTCATACATGTATATGTTGATGTGTGTCTATATGCACATCATTGTGTATAATATGAATATATAGACATAACACATAATGTGGATATTATCTATATTTACATATTAAATTTATGAGAACAAAATATGTAGTAACTATTATATTTAATATAATTCTAAATTTATACTATATATCATACTTTGAAATAATATTTCAGGGTTAAATAATGCATTAACATTTATATATAATGACATATACTTTATATCTATATCAATATCTGTCTATCTGTATCAATATCTACATATATTTTCAGGGGATTAGAATATTTGTAGAAGTTCTCTGTTAAAAATATACATAAGTTTCTTGGATCACCCAAGATCATAGTAGTATGGATGAGATTTTCATTTCTACAGGAAACATAAGTGCTGCTAAAGGAGAAACAGATACATTTTGATTTGGGGTGAGAGATCAAGGGCAGTGGCACCATCTGGATCATAATACTTCAGAGGATGGGATGCCAGTGAAGACTAGTTGGTTTGACGTGATGACTAGGTGGAGGAGGGGTAGTTTGACAACATAACCAGGGATATATATGGGGCATGAGGGATTCTTGATGGACAAACATGTGGGAAAGAAGGTATGGGGAGAAGAGGGAAGAGGCTAGTGGAGATAGATTTTTACCTCATGGTCAATGTATGAATTTCACTTAATACTTTTGTGATTCGGTCATTTTCAGTTGTGACTCCATTTGATGTTTTCTTGGCAAAGATATTGGGGTGGCTTGTCATTTCCTTCTCCAGCTTATTTTACAGATGAGGAAACTGAGGCAATCAGGGTTAAGTGACTCAGCTAATAAGTCACACAGCTAATAAGTATATGAGGCCAGATTCGAACTCAGGAAGATGAATCTTCCTTGATCCAGATCATGTTCTCTATCTACTTCTCATTTTATTATAACAGAGGGGTTTGAAAGAGTAATAGGAAATATTTAATACAACAGCACAAACAAAAACGAATCCCTAATGTGGAGGCAAAGGGAGATTAACTTAATTGCCAGGATCTCATAGCTATTAAGTGTTAGAGGTAGAATTTGAACTCCAGTCTTTCTGATTCCATACTAAATATTCTGTCTACTGTAGTCTCTTGTGAGGGGAAAAAAGAACATCAACAAAACATTAAAAAAAAAAACCCTGTACTTTATCTACTTGGCAGTTTTGTTATACCTGCTCCATGAGGTGACATAGTACACGTTTAGGGGTATGCAAAGCCAAGAAAAGTCAAATTTGAAGCCTTTCTTTGAATTCCTCCCATCTTCCTACCAGCTGCAACCCTAACCACTCAAACAGGCAGCTAGCATTCTCTCCTTCCCCCAGGGCCTTGCTTCTCTCTTAAGTTATTAGCTGACAATTTTCAAGAAGGCTTCAATTGTTTCTGTCTTATTAGGGGAATTTCTAAGGCATAAAGGAAGGATCTTTAGTGATGGGATTTAAAGTCAGTAGGAGAGACACTGTAGGAGAGTGGTCTGCAAAGTGGAATCCCATGCTTCTTGGGGATGGAAGGAAAGCATGACCCTAAAGATTATCCAGCTGCAGAATGGGAATATGGGCAATGTCTCATCTTCCCCCAAACTAGCCACACCCACCTTTCACCAATTACAGCTCAACATTTCTCTACTTGTGTCTCCTCCATCTGCCTCCCAACATAACCCCTTTTGGGCAGGAGGTCAGCCCTGCAAGTAATTATAACCTAAACTGACCCAGGCATCCACAATAGCAGCTGCACAGGTACTTTTGGGCAAACTCTAGTTTTTCTTCCCCCTTCCCCCAGATCACCTTGTGGCTATATCAGTGACCCTTTGGAAATGGTGACTGCTGAGTAGAATCCTGTCTCTGACTTTTCATTTGGAGTAAGGAAGTGTGAGTGGCACCGGCTGAACAGATCTGGATGGGTCACGGTGGAAATTTTGCATCTCATGACATCATCTCTTACCCCAGACCCTAATACTCACTTTGCTCTCACTGTTGAGGACACCACCATCCTTTCCATTTCCCCAGGTTTGTTACTCTGCTGTCATCCTCAATTCATTTTCAGTCATTTGGCAAATTCTGTCCTTTCTATCTTCATAAAATCTCTTGCATCAGTCTCCTTCTCAGCACCCACACAGAACAAGCCTGGAGCAGGCCCTCCACCTCAGTCCTGAATTCCTGCCTTATGAATAGTCACTCTTTCATATTTCTCTTCACTACAATACATGTTCCACAGAGCTGCCAAAGTGATTTTCTTAAAATGTTGGTTGAACCATATCACTCCCTATCTCCAATAAACTATTTAGTCGTTTTTCAGTTATATCTGGCTTTCTGTGACCCCATTTGGGGTTTTCTTGGCAAAGATGCTAGAATGGTTTGCCATTTCCTTCTCCAACTCATTTTACAAATGAGGAAACTGAGGCAAACAGGGTTAAGTGACTTGCTCAGGGATACATAGCTAGTAAGTACTGAGACCAGATTTGAACTCAGCAAGATAAGTTTTCTTGACTCTAGGCCTAGTACTCTATCCACTGTGCCACCTAGCTGCCCCCCCCTAAACTCAGGGGTTTCCTAATACCTTAGGATAAAATGTAAATGCCACTATTTAACATTTATATCCCTTATAATCTGTCCTCAATCTGCCTATTTGGACTTAATATACTTATTTTCTTTCTGTACTCTATGCAGTCAAACTGACTTTCTTGCTATTCCTCATCCTTGTACAAAATTATAGCTAAAATATACAAACATGAATAGGAAATTAAGGTATCTTAGTATCCATTGAGTAGAACTAGATAAAGAAAGAGAAATGGATTCATATTGAGAAATTTCTGCCCAGTTGAAATTAGAGACAATTCTGCTTGTGTTTTTTGCATTGTGTGACAAAGATATACATACCAAGAAACACCTCCTACTGTAGAGCTGTGATGTTCATTGACTTTTGCAACATTATTTGATGGTTGTTTTATGTATATATCTTTCAATAAAAAGTAACTTTAAAAAAAGAAAAGACATTTACCTGCTTCAATAGCTTCATTGATCAAATTAACTAAATAATAACAAGCTTTGAATTGTTTCAGTCATTTCTTACTCTTTTTTCCCCATTTTGGGGTTTCCTTGGCACAGATACAAGACTGATTTGCCATTTCCTTCTTCAGCTCATTTTACAAATGAGGAAACCAAGGGAGATAGGGTTAGATGACTTGCCCAGGGTCAGAAAGACAGCTAGTAAGTGTCTGAGGCCAGATTTGAATTCAGGAAGATCAGTCTTCTGGGTTCTAAACCTAATGCTCTATCCACTGTGCCTGCCACTAAGCTACCCTTAAATAATTAATTACTAACAATAAACAGTTAAAAGTTTGTTCTATCCCCAGGACATACACAAGAATTTGTTTTTCGAAAATCTTAAAAAAGTTCAATGATAGTAATTTCATTAAAATATGTGTTTATATATTAAACTTCAGTGAGAGCTAAAAAAGACTTTTTTTGTACCATTAATAAATAAAATTTATTTCTATGTCATCTATTTCATTTTTATCTCATCTTTTTAAGTTGGAATTTGTGTATGTTTTATAAGGCACATAACGTATTAGTATATTAGTACATATGTATAATTTATAAATAAATATCCATATATTACAAGTGCATATTCAAACTTGTTTTATCTATAGAGTTGCACTATCAAAAGTTTGGGAGATCACTGCTATAAAGCAAGAGACTTTCCTGAGGCCCCTCAGATTGCATCAGTAAGTACCCAACTCATGTGCCCTTGGGAATGAGGGGTCTCCTCTAAGCTGATGTGACTCAAGAAAATGCTTTTCAAAGACAAAAACCACTTGAGATTATGTGGAGAATTTGTAAGTAGCTTGAGGAAATTGGGATGCCCTGGAGACACACAATCTCAGCTCCAAGACTGAAGTAGAGGAGCCAGCTCCTAGGATCTTCCCTCTAGCCTTGTACAACCTTGCTGTACTTTGGTACCTTGGTAGCTGGTTTCGTGAGAATAACGGTCTCATCTTTCTCATTGATTTAACCCAAGTCAGCACTTCTGGGAAGTACAGTTTGTCTACTAATTTCATGTTATATTCAAAGAAAACTAAGTGACCATGGAAGATTATTACACTTGGATTCAGTAAGACCTGAATTTGAAGCTTAGACATTTAATAAATGCCTATCGACTGACTGATTTATAAGCTGTTTGGCTCTGAGCAAGTCACTTGACAACACTCAGCTTCTGATTATTCATCTGTAAGATGGGGGCGATAATAGCATCTACTTCACAGGGTTATTGTAGGGGTCAAGAAAGATTAAATATATAAAGCGCCGTATAAATGCTATTGTTATTATGATTGAAACCATAAAGAAAAAGACCAGGATTCTCCTCTATTGACCTCTGACCAGAGTTTCAGCTGGGTTTCCTCTCTCCATAAAAACCATGTAGGGGCTAACAACAATGAAGTATTTAGGAGCTCCCATACCCCAATTTAGAAGTCTCCTAATCTCCACTTTTATAAACTTAATGCACCTCATAATGGTTTCTAGGACCCCTTAAAAAACCCTGCCATGTAGCCTAACCAAAATGATAATAATAATTATTATTATTATGACAATTAAAATAAGCAAATAAATAAGGTCCATTCTACAGGGGCAGAGAGAAAGTGTAAATGCAAGCCCCTAAAAGAAAGGACTCCTACTCATTGTTAACTACATAATAAATTGTCTCCAGCTCGGGGAACATAGGGGAGTACTTTTGTGATTCCTCATACAAGGAAACTGGCATGTATTTTTTGCTGGCCAAAGTACTCAAGTGGTCTATATTCTTCATGGCATCATTGTTCCACACAATAGCACAACTCCTTGCCTGCCCATTCTGTGGTACTCGTGTCTCCTGTTTCTGCAGAAGTTCGCCTAATATGTTGGGTTTCTTCCTTACCTTCTCTTGATGTCAGGAGGATAATAGTGAATTACACTGGCTGTCCAAATGTTATCCCTTGCTCTAAACATTCCGTAATTAAGGAGTATTCACTATACATGATGAGGTTCTCCAGATGTTCCTGTTTGTGTATGCCATTGTACTGTCGGTCTTGAGCCTCAGAACATGGCAAAGACTTCTAGACAAGACCCATAATTACCCAGATTTGACTAATCATTCATACAGAAAAACCAAGTGGATGAAGACTATTGTCTAAAGTATGTTATATATTTAGATAGGACTGCCTATTAGTGCAATAGCATATATCTCTACCTTTATCATCTCTAGATTTAGAAAGATAAATCTATGCATATAAGTGTGTACATATATGTCTTTATAGATAGATGCATATTTATGTATAGATAGATCTTCTTATGCATATACATTCCTTTTTCATGCAAATAGTCAATAAGTTGGGCCCTGAATTTCAGAATTAAACAGATGGAAGAAAGTGAGCTGGGTTGACTTTGTGTAGCTAGAGCTCCTGTAAGGAACCTCAGGTTTTTACTTGAGACTGAGGTTCGTATTTATAATACTAATATTATACTGACTTTGTTGTGGCTACTACAGTCTCCAAACAATTAAAAATGTGTATTACTATGAAGTTAATCAAGAAACTGGCAAAAAATATAAGGACACAATAAGAGATTTTATTGCTAGTATACATAATAAAAGTCAGCTTTCTCCACTTAGCTTAATTTCCATGCAAATCAAAGAGAATCTGAAGAGTGAGATTTACTCTAAAGCCTTAGCTTCTACATAGCTCATAAGAGATTCTTAGAGGGTGGACAGAGCTGCCTCCTTAGATACAAGCTCACAATTGTAGCAGGAGTGAAAATCAATTTTATAACCCCAAGTCAGAAAATGTCTGAAACCAAGTCTTCAGTAGGAAGGGGGAAAAACAGTCAAAAGAATAGTTAGTCTATGCCATCAGAGCATATTAGCATATAAGAGCATGTATTTTATTGTACATAGTAGAAAATTATTTTGATTTGGAGTCAGAGGGCTTCGGATCTTGGTTCTGTCACTTAATATCGCTATGACTCTGGAAGTCACTTCTCTTGGAGCCTCAGTTTCATATATATATATATATATATATATATATATATATATATATATATATACATATATATATATACATATATATATAAATGATTAGTAGATTGGACTACACAATTTCAAAAGTTCTGTCTCAAAAAACAATTAAAAAATTAAAAAAAGTTCTGTCTCTAAATCCTATGAATATTATACTGTAATATACCTTGTACCTTTGTGGCACTTGGAAATTGGTGCTAGCTGTTGCAGTGGATAGAAAGTTAGACTTTGGAATCACCAAATTCTGAGTTTAAAAGTAGCTCAAACACTTACTGGCTGTGTAACTCTAGATAAGTCATTTAATATGTCTTTGCCTCAGTTACCTCATCTGTAAATAGGTATAATAATAGCACCTTGCTTCTAGGGTTATGAGGATAAATTGAGATATATTTGTAATGTACTTTGGAAACCTTAAAGCACTGCATAAATGCTAGATATTATTATTATTATTATTATTATTTTGCCTAAAGAGATAGGCTATTCTTGTCTTTAAGTAATAATAACTAGTCAGTAAACATTTATTGTGTCTGCCTTGTACTTAGCGCTGTGCTAAATGTTGGGGATACAAAAAAAAAATAAAGACAGTCTATGCCCTCAGGAAGCTTACAATCTAACAGGGGAGGACAATACATGACAGGAAGCTAAAAGAGGGTAAGGGGCATGATGTTCCTGGAGCAGAAACCAAGCATAGCTGCATATAGGAAATGATCCTCTCAGGAATCAATGTATGCTGTCTGCTTTATTCCTTGGAGTATTGTTTCTTTAAAAAAAATACAAAGAATGTATTCTTCACATTTTCCCCTCAAGGACTATGTACATATAACTGAGGGTTGAATTTGACCTCCTGGTGGTCATAGCTTTAGAATATATTACCCAGACTATCAAAGTGCTGAGAAAGAAAATGTCAAATTAAGGTTGCAGCTACCAGAATAGTAATAAAAACATCTACATTTAAAACATGTCATATTGGGAAAGTTAATCCTAACACCAGAGGCTCCATATTTTGACTATGGGATGTGTCCATGTTTTCAAAGACTGCAGAAGCAAGGAAAAGTCTGTCTTTCCTTTAGAGGAGCTAAATATACCTGAAACCCCATGCTCCTAAGGCATTAGTATGCAGAACAATGCTCTGTTAAACACAGGACACAGTGGCCTTCAGAAGGACATGTTTTATTTCACAATTATAGATCCACCCAAATAAAAGTTTAAGTTTAATCCTTAGCCTGGCATTCAAGGATCATAGATTTATAATGAGATGTAACCTTAGAGATCATTTAATCCTCACCCCCCACCCAATACAGATTCTATCATTTAACAGATAAAAAAATTGTAGCTCAGTATCACATAAGTTAAGAGAGCAGAGATTTGAACCCAAGTGCAAAAGTCATCTGACTCCAAGGCCAGGGGTCCTGAGTGGAAGGAGTGAGTCAAGAAAAAGAATATAGTTTAGTTCTTGGCATGTAGAATTAGAATGTTGTTGCTGTTTCCATATTTTGCTTCATTCTCTACTTTATTCTAGTCTAGGGGAAGAAGCGGCCTTCCTTCTCGCTAAGGCAGAACTTTCAACATATGCTCTTACTTCTATTATACTTTATATCTTCCAGAAATATGTTTTATCACTCTTTCTCTCTGTCCCTGGGTCCATCTTGGTCTCCCTGTCTCTCTCTCTCTCTCCTCCTCCTCCTCCTCCTCCCCTTCTTCCTCTCCTTCCCCAGTTTTCTTCCCTATCTCATATTTCTTTGTTAATCTTAACCTTTCTACTCATTTTTTCTTTAGTCACTGCAAACGAACATGTTGAAGTCTTCCCTAAAAAGGCAGCATGAAGTAGTCTTGGAAATGAATAAACATGCACTGGATTTAACATGAGAAGATTTGGTTTCAAATACTAGTTCTACAGCTACCTGTGTAATCTTGATCAAGTCATCCACCCTCACTGGCATCAGTTTCCTCATCTGTAAAACAAAGGGATTGAGCTAACTGATCTGTCTCCAAACTCTTTTAGAACTCTAAATCCTATCATAGTAAAATAAACAGACATTATTTTCTTTGACTAGGCCCTTTACCTACTGGACTTCATCATTTCCTTGGGATGTTTCCATAATCTGTATGTGCTGCCTTTGCACAATTACTCCTAGTTAGGGATATGTTAGAGGCAGCATGAAAATCAGCTGATTGTTAAATTATCAGTGTGAGCATTTACACCTCAGAAATTGGCAAATGCTACAAGTTAGGGCCTGATTTATTGGTTTATTGATTGTCTAGATTTAAGAAAGTGATGGGCAAATTTTAATAAAAGTGTCATGAATACATTCCCCTTTCTTTCCCTAGCCCGTTGTTAAACATTTTCCAGCTTGCCCCTGCTACTATAGACCACCTGAAGTCTGCTTTCTGATCTCAACATTCTATATCATCTTCTTTCTCAAGGGAATAAATCAATGGCATTATTTAAAAAAAAAAAAAGGTTTATCATTCACTGATGCCTTCTCTTTTTTAATAACACATCACCTCTACATCTACTCAAGAACTTCTTTTATAACACAGAAAATCAGTCAAGAAAAAATAGTGACTGATAGCATTTGCAACAGTATGTACCTGTGAATTCTTTCTTGGCCTTCAGGGCCCAGTTCACATCACCCTCCTTCATTCCTTCTCTCTCAGGCACCTGTATGAAATTAATTTCTCCCTCATCAATTTTCTATAATATTCTAGATTTTCCTCTTTGTCCCTATCACAGTCCACCTTACATGTCTTTATGTACATGTCCTATCCATCTGCCCTATTAGATTGTACACTTTTTGAGGGCAAGGCCTATGTTATTATTATATTTTAAATTTTTTTGTATATCAGTGTCTCATATATAATAGGCATGTATTAAATGTAACTTGAACCATGTGCATAAGACTCATTGATGTAGAGAATGACCAATCAATGATATGGTGCTGCTTGAGGGGCAGAGTTGGCATGAGAGTTTTGGAGAGGACACTTTTCATCCCTGCCTTCAGAGAGTATAAGTGTAGTTCCAGTCTCTATTCAGGGAGAGATCTGTGGAGACAGAGAGCATTCTTCTCCCAATGTTCCTGATTTTCAGCTTGATTCCCTAGAAACTTGGAGGTATTTCCCCTTCGGGTGAAATGAAAACCTTTTTTTTCTTGGTATAGTTATCTTACTTCCAGTGAGAGAACTCTTTCACCCTGCCTTGTTTCTGCTATATTGCAAGGAGTTTACTTATTCACTATTTGTGATGGACTTTTGTGTCCATTTGTGGGCAAATGATAAGAAGTCATGACTTCAGATATAAGGTTGGGATTCCCTAGGGTATCCTCTTCTTTTTTATGGAAAGTGACTAGGAAAGTAGCTTGAACCTAAATATATGTGTGTGTGTATATATATATGTATGCATGTATATATATGTATATACACACATATCATGTGTGTATGTACACATAGGATGTGTATATGTGTATATACATATAAATACATGTATTTACATATACACATACACATATAGTTCTTCTAAACCAGCAATATTTAGTGGAGCAGAGAGATATAATTCTAGTGTGGTACTTCTCTACCTTGGAGGAGAACGGTGCCATCAGCTTCATGGTCCCTTCTTCTGTTTCTCTCCAAGCAGGAATAGAAGTCTTTCTTGGGGTGAGGGGGGATTCCAGAGATATCTATTTGTGCCTCTTTGTGAACCACATTTAGACAACCCAGAGGAATATGCACATCGCCTACATGAACAACATACACACCCTACACAAATATTTACTGAACTGAATTTTATATTGGTTTTCCCACTAACCTGGAATTTACTTCCTCCTTACTTCTCCCTCATAAAATCCCTCCCTTAAAATACAGCTCTTGTCTCCCATTGGAATATATTATTCTTATAAGTAAGGATAATTGTTGCATTTTTTGTACTTGTATCCACAGTGTTTTGCACAGAGCCTGACATGCAGTAGATATTTAAATACTTGTTGATTGATTGAATCTATGTAAACTCTCCTCTGTTCATTAATTTAAAACCTTTTTATGTTTCTTGGTAATATTTAGTTGCAGAATATTGAACAGGAAATTTGTGTATTATTTTCTGGAGCCATAGGAAGAAGGAAAGAAAGATATGAACCTTCTTCCATAAGTTGAGTTGAAGTTCTTGAGAGCTCAGATTCAGAGAGTGAGAGGTGGTATCACCAAAAAAACACAATGGGACACCAGTGAACAGACTTTGGGAATTTGTGGATGGATGCAAGGCAGGGCTAAGAGGGTGGCGAGTAATGAGGCTCATGACTTTGCACAGTTCTCCCTCACTTAAATCCAATTCATTTACATGTCATGGCATCACCTCCGTGATGTCATGTCCTCTTTGAGAACAAAGAACAAGCAACCTCTGTAAGTAGTAGTAGGATCTACCCCACTGAAGACCCAACTGGAACTGGTCAGTTGGGCAACATATCTTTCTTTCTCTTCCTTTATTTATTTTTTCCATCCTTCCTTTATTCCTTTCTATCTTTTCTTTCTCCTTTCTTTTTCTTTCTTCCTCTCTCTTTCTCTCTCTCTTTCTTTCTTTCTTTACTTCCTTCCTTCCTTTCTTTCTTTTTCTTTCTTTCTTTCTTTCTTTCTTTCTTTCTTTCTTTCTTTCTTTCTTTCTTTCTTTCTTTCTTTCTTCCTTCCTTCCTTCCTTCCTTCCTTCCTTCCTTCCTTCCTTCCTTCCTTCTTCCCTTTCCTCTTCCCTTCCCTTACTTCTTCCCTTCCATTTTCTTCTCTCTCCCCTTCCCTCCTTCTGTGTCTTCCCTTTTCTCTTCCTTTTCTTTCCCTTCCCTCTGTCCACATAGGGTATCAGATACTTACCTGAGGATGCCCTGACGAAAGGAATGTAAATTTTGACCTCTGAAACCTCACAAGATATGTGGGGGTTTAAAGGCTAGATTTCTTTCTTAAGACCATGCCTTAAACCCCAATCGCTCTGCCTCTCATTAACTGACCAATAGGAGGTCCCAGGCCAAGCTCTGCTTGGTAATTGTTTGGACCTGGACTGGCTCAGAGTGAATGTAAATAGCAAATGTTCCTGTTTTGGCCAGAAACCCTGAAGGTCTTCCCCTCCCAGATTGATTTTTTTTTTTTGACTAGGTAAAAGGCCTTTCTCTGCCTTATTTCTTACCTAACCTTAATCACGGAATGAGTGTTGCCTCAGTCAAATTGAGACCTCTTAAAGACCTTTGCTTATAAAGACCAAGGTCTCCCACTGCGTCCAGGGCCATCTCCAGTCATCCTCATCTATATCTTGCCATTGGACCCAGATGCCTGCAGAAGAGAAAGTGAGGCTGGTGACCTTGCACAGCCCTCCCTCACTTAAATCCAATTCACTTGCATGTTAGGGCATCACCTCTCTGATGTCATGGTCCCCTTCAAAAATGAAGAACAAACAACAATAGATCTAAAGCGTCCCTTCAAAATCCAAATTAATCCTCACCTCTTAGTGAATCCTTCCATAACTATACCTCTCCCCAGCAATCTTTCTCTCCTATTCATTTATGGAATAAACTTTTTTAAAATTTTATTTGGTACTAAATTATATTTGCCTTTCACTTCTTATATATTATTTTGTTTATTTTTTTATTAACTCTTTTGCTATTCTAAATTTCTTCTGTGTCTTATTTTCCCAGATAGTTAATGTATTTCTTTAAGATAGAGCCTCTGACTTACATTTCTTTGTACCCCTTACTATGGCTTCATACAATGCTATATTCATGGTAAGTAGTGAATTTAATAAAGACTTGTTGATGAATGGATGAATGTGTTAGTATTCATCAGCAGACTCCTGGTTATCCTATTTTTCTTTGTGCCCTTAAAAAAAGAATGCTCATCTCCAAAGCACATATCATATATAGATTCAATTTCCTGAAATTATAAAACAGATTTCAGAGGAAAAAAAATATGAGGGAAAAAATTCATCCTGCTTTCTGGATGGCAAGTCTAGTTTAAATTTCCTGAAAGATGGAGATAGTTGCAAATTCATAGAAGTGTACAAAGAAGTAGGGCATGGTAGAAAGAGCATAGTACTTGGAGTAAGAAGGCCTAAGTTTGAATGTCACTTCTGATATTTACAAGCTGACTGACCGTGACTAAGTCACTTAACTTCTCCGAGACTCAGTTTCTTCTTCTGAACTTAAAAGTCAGCTTTGGAGAACTGTGCTTTTAGCAATGTGTGTTTTCCTTCCATTAATGAAGATTACAACCCCTTAACCACTTAGTACTAAGGATTTTTTATTTTGCTTTTCCCTAGAGGCTGAAAAATTCCCTCTAGTCATGAGTCTGTCTCTAATTTTAACTTATCTGGTCCTCAGATGATAGACAAATAGTGAATTATCAACCTATACTTGAAACCTTTCAAGACTGTTAAAATATATCAACATATACACTTTTCTTGAATAGCTTGTGAGAATCTGAGGTCACCCACCCTGACACCACAATATAGCATCAAAGTAGTATTTTAATGGAGGTTTCCTTATCAGTAAAATAGGAATAATGTACTCATTATTTCAAAGAGTTATTATGAGCCAAGTACTTAGAATGCTCTAAAGTAATATATTTAATAATTGTTATTATTTCTAATAAACAACAGTTGCCTTTTTACATTTAATATTATAATTAGATTTAGGAATAAGTAAAATATAACAATATATATCCTCAAGCTGTGCTTATGGATAGATTTATGTGTATAAACTATATATTTATATATAGCTAATGTAACTACTTATTTTTCTCTTGATTCATTAATTTAATGAATTCGTTGAATTCAGTAAGCATCTATTAAGTATTTTCTGTATACAGAGCATTGTGCTAAGGTTATAGGGAAATATAAAGTTTAGATAAGAAATGGTCCCTGGCCTCATGAAGCTTATAACTGAGTAGCTCTCATTATTTTTCCCTGTAGCACTTTTTATTCATTTATTTTTTTAATTGATCCTAACCTATGATTTCATTGACATAGGGAATTCTTGATGTCTCCACAAAGCTCAAGTGACTTACCCAAGGTCACACAAATAGGAACCATCAGAGATAACATTTGAACCCAGATCCTCTAACCCCAGAACCAGTGTTCCTATCATTCTAATACATTACTAGATAAATCTGCCCTTCCCTTTGCCCTATGTGGACACAGTTTCAATTCATCATAACAGTGACTCAAGATACCTAGTAATATTTGGTGCCTGATACTGAGTTTATATCTGCATGTGCCAAAGGAAGTGGATAATTAAAACCATTCAGTTTGGTGGGGCTGAGGGTGGGGGAGAACAAAACAAAACATACCTCGAATACTTTTTCTTCTGAAATTTCCAGATTATTGAGGCAAAATTGGGGAGGGTTGTTTATAAACTAAAATTTTGGGGGAAATTACATCTCATTAGTTGATTGTGTAGACCTGTCCTATAATAACTGCTTCTACTCTAAATCATGGAGTCTTTTTGGTTTCTTAAACTGGACTTAACAATCTAACTACACATGTTGTTCTTGTTATTGTAAATGTCTAATCCTCAGTTAAAACTATTTGTCACAATAATATCCCATAGTGTTGACTTTTGCAAGATAATTACATGGTGAGTAAACAATATACTGTTTCCTTTTATCCATTTTAAATGTGATGCCTACTAATTTTATCACCTACTTTTGGTTCATATATTATTGGGCAGGGTAAATAAGAGACCAAAAATAAAAGCACCCAACTAAGTCATTTGTTATTTTATATTGGGCTATTTCTCTAAATTAATGAGAAATATTTAGTGCTTTACCAATTTCCAAGTGCCTTCTAAGCATCAGCTCCTGATGTGCCTTTGAAGTATGGAAAGATGATGTAGCCCCATTCTTCCCTTCAAGGGTCCAAAAAGGCTGCCAAAATACGCTCCTCCTCACAGGGAAGAAAGAAGAGAGATTGAGGAGAGAAGGAATCAATATTGAGCTACAAGGCTGGAGACCTGATTGCCGACTCTGCGACTAACTTACTTGTGTGTCCTTGGGCAAATTACTTAAGCTTTCTGCTTCTTTTCTGGTTTCCTTATCTGTAAAATGAGGGAGTTGAACTAATGATCTCTAAGGTCCTTATTCTAGCAATAAAATGCTATGTATCCCTAATTCAAGGCCATCCTCAATATTTAATGTACCCAGACCTTACCTATATAAAAACGTAACCTGCACAGGGAAGCTTACATAGTGGTTCAGAGGTCCCTAACCTCCATGAGGAAATCTCTGCTTGTAGGTTTCATATTTCTAAAAGATTTGGGGGCTATAGATAGGTGGAAAGAGAATGACATCAGGTAAATTTCTCATCTTGTATTTATAATGTTTCACTTTTCATTTAACCTATGGGAGCAATAAACTTTTACAAATGCCTCAACCTAGTAAGTGAAATTAAAAGGTGATGAATAGCCAGGTATAATATGATTTTAAAAAATTTATTTCTCCCTGTATTCCACTTGAATTCATATAACTTGAGTGTATATGTTTGCATGGTATCTTTGTTTTATGATAAGAGCTTTGTTAAGCATCCCTGTTTATAAATAAAATGACATTTATTGGAATAAGAGCTCTAGGGACTACTGTATTTTTTTCCTTAAGCAGAATTAGCATAATAAAAATTCAAACCTTATAATTTGAATATTTGTATTGCCTCTTACCATTTCACATGAAAACTGGCTATATACACACTTTCTGAGTTTTGTAACTTAAAACAGAAAATAGAGGAAATAGAAGGAAAAAAGCTCAACATCAAATCATACACCTTGCTATAACACTGAAGGATAAAGAACTTAATAGAATCAAAATATATGGACATATCTCAGAGCAGTCTTGGGTTCTCTAGGATCATAGTTTCTACAACTAAAAGAAACCTCTAGTATCATAGTATCTACAATTAAAAGAAACCTTGGGGACAGTCCAATCCAACCCCATTATTTTACATTCTGGGAAATCAAAGCCTAAAGAGACTAAGTCTTTTGCCTCAGGTAACACAGGTAATTTCTGGGTTGTTTTCTTTAGACTACTTCTTATGTAAAAGTCATTATGTGTATCATGTTTTAGCCCAAGGGTGGGCAACCTGTAACCTCAAGGTCATAGGTGGCTTTCTAGGACCTTGGGTAAGGCCTTTTGACTGAGTTCAAGTTTTATAGAAAAATCCTTTTATTAAGGGGATTTGTTCTGTGAAGTTTGGATTCAGTCACAGAGCTGTACTCGAGGACCTCTTAGAGAACTACATGTGGTCCCAAGGCTGTAAGTCCCACACCCCTGTGTTAGTCTGTATAAATCCACCACCTCTCTTTTCCATTACCCTTTGGGACACCTACAGTTTTGATTCTTGGGAGATTGTGGTGTTCCTTGACTCAAATCAATATAGCATAACTATAAGATTCTGAGCATTAGAAAGATGGACTTTTATGTGAGGGAAAGTCTTTGAATGATTAAAAATGCCCTGGAATTTCCTAAATTCAATCCAGACTGTTCTCTTTTTTTCTATTCAGTTTTGATCCTAGGTTCATCTGCAGTGTTTGCTCAAGACAGATATCTTCTAATCTTTATCCTAATTTGGTATTGATTTTCAGTTTTAGTATAACTAGTCAATCTCATTGCTACACACACAGGCAACTACATTGAATGACATGTACAACAATAACTAATCACTGATAGTCACTTTTATTTAGTGTTCATTGTACCTCATTCTTTCTGATTCTGTTTTTAAAGAAAAGTATTCGTTATATTCAGTTGTAAAGCTTTTGAGTAGCTTATAAACTACTCACCTCTTTTATGTCTTCATTATAAATCATATTTTTTATAATCTCTTGTATCCACCTTTGTATTGAAGATGTCTGATATCAGTGGAAATGTTGACTTAGTTTAGGGGATCTTGTAAAGGTCTGCCTAGAATGGCAGACAAAAGTTGGTATATAAGTTGTGATTACTTTTATGGTGTTATTTCTGCTTATGCTTGCCATGAGCCCTTAAGGACAAGATGACCAAATATTTCATGAAATTTGGAATAACTATCTCGACAAAAGTTCAACTTTGATCATGATCTTATCATGACCTGGAAATGACTTTGGTCCTTAAGAGGGTGCCCAAGATCTGGTGATTTTACCATACTGAAACAGCTTTGAGTATCATTCTGGTAACAAACCATTTCAGCTATCTAAGGACCAATCTGGTCAAGGACAGAAACACTCATCTCCTATAAGCTGGTAATTAGATGAATGAACCTTTCATTATGTCAACCCATGAAAGAAAAAATGAATAACAATGCTTAGTCCTGTGTGGCTTCTTTCCACTTCAGCAGTGACAGAGGCAGAGTGACAGAAAAGGGAGAGGATGTTGTTAGGAGTCCCAGTTAACTGTTGGTCTTCTGAATATGAGAACTTTGTCCAGCAACTGACAGTTTGACATACTATGCGGAAGAACTGAACCACATCAATATTGAGTCTTAATATAAATGAAACCAGGGGACAAAAGGTCATTGAAACTAAAAGGAAGTATCGCTCTTGGGTTTTCCTTCAGAGAATCATATAAGAGTTGGTAGAATCAATTTCATTATATACCCAAAGAAACAAGAGACATTATTCGAGACAATATGTGATTACCACTGTAATATGACAGTCAAGAAAGTTAATAAAAAGGTAAGCTGCTATAGGAGAGGCCAGAGCATTCAGCTATGGAGAAGTGATGATTCTGCTGCGTTCTATCCTGGACCAACACTGGAGAGTTGTGTTCAGTTCAGGATACCACATTCAGGAAGGACCATAATTAGCTCCAATGTATCCTGCATGACTTGTTTGTGCATAATTGTTTTTGTGTTGTCTCCCCTATTAAACTGTGAGGTCAGTGAAAACAGGAATAAGTTTTGGATTTTTTTTTTTTGCCTTTCTTTGTATTTTCAGCATTTAACAGTGCCTGCCACAGAGTAGGCATTTAATATGTGCTGACTTGACTTGAATATCTAAAGAACGGTGACCAGAATAATGTATGATCTCATGTTCATGCCATATGAGAATTATTCAATCAACTAGCATTTATTAAGTGCCTACTTTGTGCCCAGAACTCACAGTCTAATGGAGGAGATAACATATAAACAACTATATACAAGAATTACATACAACTATAAGAAAAATCATGAGCTATTTCAGAGAAAAGGCCCTGATTTGAGGAGGAATGGGAAAAACTTCTTGCAGAAATCAAGACTTGAGTTGAGACTTGAAGCAAGCTAGGGAAGCTGAGGCAGAGGGAGATGCGGGTGAGAGTTCTAGGCACGGAGGAAAGCCAGTGAAAACACTAAGAGCTTGGGATCTGGGGTTTTATGTGCTAGGATATGTGCTAGAACAACAAGAAGGTCAATATCACTGGATCACAGACTATGTGGAAGCAGAAACAGTATAAGACTGGAAAAACAGGAAGGGGTTAGATCTTGAAGAGCTTTAAAAGCCAGAGGATTTTATTACCTTGAGGTAATTAGGGAGCCACTGAGGGTTTGTATTTGTGTGTGTGTATGTGGGTGTGTGGGGGGGCTGGGTGTGAGAGAGAGAGAGAGAGTGGAGGGGTGTGGGTGTGGGTGGGAGAGACAGAGAACGAGAGGGAGAGAGACAGAGAGGGAGAGAGACAGAGAGAAAGTCAGACTTGTACATTAAGGAAGATCAGTTTGACAACTGAATGGAAGATAGTTTGGATTGGAGAGAGACTTGAGTGAGAAATCAGTTAAAAAAATTCACAGTTACAGGGCAGCTAGGTGGCACAATGAATAGAGCACCAACCCTGGAGTCAGGAGGACCTGAGTTCAAATCCAGCATCTTATACTTAACACTTACTAGCCATGTGACCTTGGGCAAGTCACTTAATCTCAAGAGCCCTGCTTCTCCCCCTCCAAAAAAAAGGCCAAAAAAAAAAAGAAATTAGCAGTTTCTAGAAAAGAGAAGACTTGGGAGGCATGATAGCTCTTTTCAAGTATTTGAAGGGTGACCATGTGAGAGTGGGACGAAATGGGATTTGCTTGGCTTCAGATGGCAAAACAAGGAACAATGGGTGAAAGTGGCAAAGAACAAATTTAGCCTTAGCAATAAGGAAAAATATCCTAATGGTAAAATATAAAATAAAAGTTATGCAAGAGTGGAAAAGGATGTTTCTGATAGAATTGGGTTCTTCCCCCATTGAAAATCTTAGAGAAAAGACTGGATGAACATTCCATGGGGATTTTGTAAAAGGAACTCTTGTGCAGGTATATGTTGGACTCTATAGATTCTAAAGATCCTTTCCAACCCTGAGATTCTGTGAACTACTAGCAATAAGTTTTACTTTTCTACCCCCTAAAAGTTTCCCCCCCTTTATACCCATAATAGTGCTCTATGCAGCTCGTATGTGAGTTGCTTAATTATCTCTCTCCCTTACCATTAACCTTGACTGGAGTTGGTGTATAAACTCATTGGGTGCTTCCTACATGTTAACATACCAATATTGATGCTGCTGTGTATAGGTTCAGCCTTCACACCAACATGGTAAGATCTTGAAGGACAAAAGATCACATTTAATACCTCTTTGTATTCCCAGCACTTGGCATAATTACTTGCATTTAGTCGATGTCCAATCAAAGCTGAGTAAGAGCAGGATGATTGTGAGTGATGTAGTTCTTCAGCCATCTCTTCATGGTATATAGTCACTGAAAGGTGATACTCTTGAAGAGCTATGGTCACCCCAGTCCTGATATTTAGAATTTCCTTCTTTGACAGTGATCCCTGGATTGGCATGAAATGTTTCCCAAGTGTGCCTCCCACACAGAATGTGCCCAAAGCCCAGTTGAAAAATTCAACTTGAAAAACTTTCTATTGCCACTATTCAAGAGAAAAGAAAGGGCAAAAGTCTTTTTCAAGAGCCATCTCCCTAGGTTTGTATCCTTTTCCCACGTTCTCTTCTCTGCCACTAGCCATTCCCCCATCCAGAATTCTGTAGTATGACATGTAGTCAATTTAAGGACACAACTAATCTTTCCTAACTTCTGAGAGAATTGGGGGATATGCACAAAATATAATCAAGGTAACTTATAAATACAGCTTTGTGTTATTCAGCTTGGCACAGTTTTAAGGCATTAAATGATTCCTTCCAACAATTCTGACATCACTTTACTGTCCAACTGCAGGCCCCTATTGTAGTCCCTAACCCTTTCTTGGGCTCCTTTTCTTCACGGTCTCATTACCACGCCTAGTATGAGGTCTCTCTCAGTCTTTTTTTTTCTCCCCCACTGCCAAGTCAATGGAGAAGTTAGTTAATTTTCTGTCCAAGCCCTAATTTCTCCTCTCCCCTCATTTTCTTCCTCTTCTTCTCTGTCTCCATACTCCTTGGCTTCCATTCAAACTGCTGTCCAGGCAACCCCCTGATTTGCCAACTCAGCTGGGCTGCTTACTTTGGTAAAGAACATTCCTTTGAAATTAATAGAATATTGAGAAGAAAGGAGGGGTGAATAAACTTAAGCTACTTGAGTGATCTAACTTTGTTGCTGAGGTAATCTGTCCTGATTGAGAGTGAAGGCAGTAATAGGACAGTGAAAATCCCTATAGCCAGCCTCTTTCTTTCTTTCTTCCTCCCTTCCTTCTCCTTCCCTTCCTCCTTTCCTCCCTTCCTCCCTCCTTTCCTCCCTTCCTCCCTCCCTCCCTCCCTCCCTCCCTTCCTTCCTTCCTTCCTTCCTTCCTTCCTTCCTTCCTTCCTTCCTTCCTTCCTTCCTTCTTCCTTCCTTCCTTCCTTCCCCAGTATTCACGTAAACATTTAAACAATTAGTGTATTTCATAGAAGGAGAAAGTATAGAAGTATGTGATGTATCTTACTTCTTTCGGACTGCCATTTCTATTTAGTCTTAACTGTGCATCCAATATTATCTGTCAACATGTTGTTCAGTTGTTTTTTTTTTATGTCATGTCAAGTGACATCTATTAAATTGTTAAGTAATTCTTGGGAAGAACTAACAAGTCACTAGAGATTGTGCTTTCCAAATTCCAAACTCTTAGAAGCAAAGCAAGCAAACAGCAGTCATTCATTAAGTATTACTATATGCCAAACTCTAAGGATACAAAAATAAAAATAAAACCTTCCTTGCCCTCAAGGAACTTATGAAATAACATATAACCTATAAAATGAATACAAAGTATATGCAAGGTAAATGTAAAGCAATTTCTGCAGAGCACAAGTAAATGGGGAATTAATGAATGAAGTAGCATTTATTAAGGGCATATTCATATTCTCAACATTGTGCTAAAATTCTGGGGATACAAGTACAAAAATCAAGTCTCTTAAGGAGCTTACATTTTCTTTGGAGAATACACGTAAGAGACTTGAGAAAGGCTTCACTAGAGATAAGCCTATTAGGGAGCTAGAGGTTCTAAGAGGTAGAGGAGAGCATATGTTCTAGGAATGGGGTAACAGTCTTTGCAAAGGCATGTAGATGAGAGAGGGAATATTGTATACAGCTAATAGCAAAAATTTGGCTGGAACATAGATTTTGTTACAGAAAATAACGGTTAGTAAGCTTAGAAAAGTAGGCTGGAGCCATATGGTAAAGGGATTTTAATGACAGAGATATTTGTATTTTATTTTAGAGGCAATAGGGAGCCAATGAAATTTTTGAGGTTAAGAGTATGTAGTCAGTCAGACATGTGCCTTAGAAATATCAATTTGGCAGCTGTGCGGAGGAGGGATCATATTCACACACTCCTCTGCTGATGAAGCTGATGGAAGGTTCAGGCTGAAAATACCTCAGAAAACTCTCCTGGGCATTCCATTTCCGTCCTGGAAATTATTTCTACCCTCTGACAAAGTTCTGCTACTCAGGCTGTCAGCCCTACCCCCTCAATCTATGGGAGCCTCTGGTGTTCTTTTCCTTCTATTGCTTCCTTTTTCATTTTCTCATCCTTTACTTTTCTGTATTCATCACCTTCTCTGTTGTTTTTGTGAGATTTATATAATATCAACTTCACCATCCCTCTCCATGGGCATCACCATTCTATACCTCTGCTCATTTTTCCTGGTCTCCACTTTAGCATGCACCTCATATTGGATTAGGTCATAATACATATACTCAAGAATTTGAGTCACTTAGTTCAAACTCCTCATTTTAAAAAATGAGAAAACTGAAACCCAGTGAGATGAAATGACCTTACCAAGATGATTCAGGCAGTGAGCGGCAGATTTAGGATATGAAAACAACATCCAGTGACTCCAAATCCCCCACTCTCTGTTGCACCAAGCTTCTTCCACATATTTTCAGAAGTTCTTTGCATCTCTGGGTTAAGATTCCCTACTCCCTAGCCATCTTCTCACCAATTTTCTTATCACCACACTTCTTTTGTCTCCCTTTCTTCCCTAGCTCAAAAAAAAAAAAACCATGATCAGATTAACATTGCTCTGGGAAGGGAGTGTCAATCCACCTGCTTCCCTATGAGCCATTCCTATAACTTTCTAGACAAAGCTGCTCATATCCAAGCCACATTAAAATGAAATTGGGAAATATTTAACAAAATAAATACAAGAGAACACAGATAATATTAATATGTAGTTTTCTAAGTTGATAAAGGGACGACAGGAATCCAAATGTATGGTTTAGTGCCTCACCCCTACTATTTGAAGTCTGTTATTCTAGACATTTGGCACCACTCCCTTTCTATTAGAATGTAGGACAAGGACTGTCTTTGTTTTTGTATTTATATCACTAACACTTTAACACAGTGTTTGATACTAGTAAGTACTCAATCAGCATTTAAAAAAAATAAATTAATTCATTCTCTGAAATATAGTTCATCTGTACCTAATAGACTAAAGCTATTGAGAGAAACTAGGTGATCTCTTACATTTTCTTTGTTTCTCTTCTGTTTCCATAATCTATTAATGGTTTCTTTATTTTCTCATCTGAAAGACAATTAGCACAAGAATGGTGTACTTTCTCCTCTCCATCATCCATTTTATCTTTCTATCCAATCAGAGCAATGGTCCTATCCATTAGCTTATCTTACTGTGTCCCACTGTACTATGATATATGAGAAAATCAACAAGGCCTCAGCCCTCAGTCATCATGGAGTGCCCAGACTCCAGGTCTTTTGCTATCAGTATGAAAACTTGAAGGACCCTTCACTTCAATGCCAGAATCTCCCCAAAGTTAAAGTCTAAGATACCATACCTGATCAACATCCTAAGTTACATGTGCAAAAGAAAATTCCTGTGTGCGCATCATTGCCCATCATGTTGCAGTGAGGCAAAGGAACTGGTATGAATGTGAATTGAGTCAGGTTCTGATCACTAGGCATTTTCTAGATCAGATGCATATGAATACAGTGGAGTATTAATTGACTTGAAGAAATGATGAATGTAATTAATTCAGAAAAGTGAGGGAAGATTTATATGAAATGATGTGAAATAAGCAATAAAATAAAATTGAACATTGTAATTATATTGACAAGTTTTGGCCTCAAGATAATGTGAGATAATGCAGCTCTGTGCTTTCACTGAAGATATGGGGTTCTACAGCATGAAATGTCACATACACTGTCATGCTTTGGTAATGTGTCAGTTGGTTTTGCTAATTTGAGTTTTTGTGATTGTTGGTTTGTTTTTTACTTTTGTTAAAATGGAAGCATCTCTGGATCAGGAATGTGGGTGAGGTATATTTGGAAATTAATGTTATGTAAAAACACTAACAAATCACTCAGAAGATAACTTAATTTTGCTATTGTTGAACAAAAGTATTTCAAATATAAATGTTTCTATAGGATGACAAAAAAAGATAGAGGGCAACTTTTTACTATATGCAGTTGGGCCCATCTGCTATAGCTCTCTAGCACAGAAAATATATCAGTAAACCAAAACTTCTCATGACATACTTTACAGTGATTTTTCTAGAAGCATATTAATTATGCTTAGTACCAAAAATATTTTATTTTATCTACTCTAAATCTTTCTTGTTCTATTTTCAGTCTTTTTCCCTTAGTTCTGTCTTCTGCATAGAGTACCTAAGATCATTGTCAGTAAACTTAGCACTCCTCAGTTTTCCTGGGATCTGTATTCTTCTCCAGGAATTTTGTCATTGGTTTTTATTTCCCCACAAAGCAGAGGAAAGGGGACAAGCATAGAGTATAGTTCACCCAGAATCTTGATTTTGTCCAAGTTGAAAGCTATAAACTGAGTGCCTCTCTTGATGGCACAGCTCCAGATCCCAGTACAAACGAAACAGGCCCAAAACAAAGTATTCATGAGCAACCAATGAATTAGTCACTTTGCTTCTAAAAAGCACTACTAGCAGCTTGGTCAGCTTTCTCCCCTGAGAGCAATGGATGTAAATTCTCTTCCCAACAACTCTCTGAGTCATTGTGGCTGGGTGAGTTACTGGGAGTCTTCAATCATTTACAGGCAAAAGATTTTGTTCTCTTAACACACTGTTTCTCATTACTTTCAAACTGGGTATCAGAGCTAAATCTAGCCAATTCCACTGCATATTTTTATGAGAGGGGAGAATAATCTATGAATGCCATTTTCTAATCTTAGAGCTGGCTTCCAAATTACTGTTCTATATAAAGGATGCATACTAAAGGGCCAGAGGGTGATGGGTTGGGGAAATACTTAGGACAATGCTTGGAATATTCATTGTAAAACTTATCCTCCCTCTGCCACCAGTATAAAAAGATGTCTCTGTTTGGCACACATACCTATAATCCAATCTGTTAGGCAAAACAATTTAAAGAGGTTGATTTTTTTTTTCTACTTAAACTGATTCAGAATTGCTTTGGGCTACTGTGACTAACACTGAAATATAAAGCTTCTTATCAAAGAAACTCTGGACACACAAACAAACCTTTCATTGCTTAATAAATTTACTTATGTTTTCCAGTTCCATGATTAGTGTCTTTAATAGATTTTTATTCTATGCAGCCATTTTTCCCTCCCTTTCCTCTGGAAAGTTTTGACTATGAGAAACAACCGGGGTTTTTGGTAAATAACAAAATAAGGAGCAGACAGAAGAAGAGTCTCTTTTAACCCTGGGCATTTTCCATGACTCTTTGAGAAAGTTAATGCTTGGTGTTATGAAGGACTGATGTTCAGATGGGCAAGTGTGGACAGGGAGGTAAATTATGAAAAATGCTTCTGGCTTCTTTGAAAGAAAACCAAAAACCATCCCATTAGCTTTTAGTGCGACTTTATTGAAAAGACATTCTTGGGATAAAGTGTTCTTTGTATTGTTCCATTGGAAACTATATATAAATAACTCTACTTCCTCTGATTATAATTAAGGAATCTACATACACTTACTTTTTTTCCTGACTCTCTGTCTCCAAGCCTTTGCACTAACTGTGCCCCATGACTGGAATGTACTTCCTCCTCAACCTCATATCTTAGAATCTTGGGTTTACTTCAAGACTTAGTTCAAGTACCACCTTTTACATAGAACATTTTCTGATCCCCTCAGCTGTTACTGCACTCCTTCCTAATAACTATCTTGTATTCAATTTGTATACATTAAGTATATACTTATATATGAACATGATGTCTCCCCTTAGAACAGAAATTTTAATCTATTTTGTATCATTTTCTATATTATCTTTGACTAATTTATTGATTGAATCAATACAATTGTTTTGGGTATCTGAAGCATCATTGACTAACAGGTTCAGAATTTTAAGAATTTATACAGATCTACAAGGGAGGTGGCATGTGGTATCAGACAAAGGGGTGATCTCAGAATGCATATGTCACCTCTGTTGTACACTAGCTATATGGCTATTCATTTATTCTTTCAGTGCTCCCAGGCCACTCTTCAAGGCGATAAATTACAGATAAATTATCAGTGGAAGAAGCTTTCATTCTGGGAGTTCTCCACACCCACAAAATCACATGCACAGACCAATAAATAAATTGATTGATAAGCAGATGAATAGGTTGATGCATGGATATATGGAAACCTTCTATCCTGAAATAAGAGTAATACTCTCTCTGCTTTTTTTCTTCTATGACTCTTGATTTCACTTAGCATCTTACATTCTTGGCTGTAATTCTGGTCATTTATTCTAGAAGGTCATTTATTCTAGAATGACCAGAACTGCTTCCCCATTCTTCCACATAAGTTGTAGTAGTAGTGCTCATGGGGTCTACACACCTATCTGGCATATCAGCAAGACATCTTATCTCACATGACCAAACATAGGGATATGGCCAGGTCAAGAACCAAGAAGGGCCATGATTGCCCTCCAATACCTGGTGGAGGATCTGTAGCATACTGGGCACCTCCTTGGTAGAGAATTTATGGGAAAACATGTTTATTGTTTCTTTACCAGTAGAATGCAAATTTCTTTTGCTTTTTTGAAGTCTTTGTATCCCAGGCTACCTAGAACAGTGCGTAGTGCTGAATAAATGTTTATTAAGTTGAATTGAATCAAATGGAATTGAACTGAACAGCTATCTCTCTGGCCATAAAGAATGATGGCAGAGGCAGCTAGGTGGCAAAGTAAATAGAGCATCGGCCCTGGAGTCAGGACTACCAGAGTTCAAATCCAGCCTCAGACACTTAAGACTTACTAGCCATGTGAACTTGGGCAAGTCACAACCCCAATTGCCCTGCTTTGCCCCCCCTCCAAAAAAAAAAAAAGAATGGTGGTAGCTCTGAATTCCCAAGTGGAAAACTAGACCAAGAGTAATGCCAAGCAAAGGCAACTTCCCAAGGTTCAAAATACCAGCATAGGTGCTCTCCATTTTATTCAGTGACAAATTAAGAACAGAGAGAAATCAACATATAGCATAATTCAAAATACAGCACTTACCAAGTGTGATTTAATCAAGTACTACCCCACCCCTGGACATTACATTCATTTAATCAATCACAAAGTCCCTCTTCTAAATACTACTCCACCCCTAGGCTGTACATGGATTTAGTCCATCACAAAGCCCCTCTTCTCAAATGGAGATTAGTTTCCAATCATAAGTAAAGTACATTCATTTGTTTAATCACAGAGCATAAAAAAGTCAAAAGTTCCCCACCCTTGGATCACAATTGAATCTACCCCAGAGTTACAACAAACTTAAGCACAGCATTTAATACCCAAATGGAGATCTTTTCTTCATCTTGACAGGAGGCAAGTTCTCAGCAATCTTTGTTCCTGGGGAGACCAAGCTTAGCAAGGCCACAACAGACTCTTTTTAAAAAAAAGACAAACCATTTTAATGGTAGCAAAGAACTGGAAATTGAGGAGATGCCCATCAATTGGGTGATGGCTAAACAAGTTGTGGTATATGATTGTGATGGAATATTACTGTGTTATAAGAAATGATGAGCTGGTTGATTTTAGAAAAACATGCAAAGATTTGCATGAAATAATAAAGAATGAAATGAGCAAAACCAAGAGAATATAGTATACAGTAATAGCAATATTGTTCAAAGAACAACTGTGGACTACTTAGTTATTCTGAGTATATAAATACTCAGATCAACTACAAAGTACCTATGGAGGAAAATACTATCCACCTCCCACGAAGAAACTGATAAGTAGAAATATGAATAGTATGGTTTTACATATGTGTGTGTTTGTATGTATACGTAGTTATGTATGTGTATATTAATATGTATGTGTATCAAATGGTGGTCTCTAGTGGAGGTGGGGAGGGAGAAAGGGAGATGATTCACAACTTAAAATGTAACAAAAAAGTAATTTTTAAAAAAATTGACACCTTTTTAATACTTTAAAATTCTGTCTTCTGTGACCACAGGTATTTATTTCCTAAAAAGATTAAGTTGCATGTCTAACACAACCTCCAAAAGTTGCTTAGAGTGCACAGATTTCTCTTTCCAGATCTGATTCTCTGCCTTCATTTAATAATCATATGTTTAACATTATATATTTTTTGCCTTCATTAACTAGAAACACAACAAAAATTGGGATATCTTCAGTTTGGCCCCTCTCAGCTACCTCTAAGTTTCTAGTACCATTGGAGGAAGAATCTATTCTGATTCAGATCTCTAACCCTCTACTGATATATACCAGTTTATATAAGACCAAGCAAGATGACAGTTATCACATGAATTCAAAGCAAATATATTCAATTAAAAAAGGAAGGGGACAAAATATTGAGGAAATAAGTAAGGTAGTAAATGTCCTCTATTTAGAGGGCATAATGCTCAATTCAGAGTTCTAATTCCCTGACATACACACATGTACATACATATGTGTATATGTGTATGTATATACATATATGTAACTGTATTTGAGACCTAACATGAATTCAAAGCAAAGAGATTTAATTAAAATAGAAAGGTGATATAATAACAAAGAATTGAATAAGGCATTAAATGCTCTCAACACCCATTTCCAAATGGGTACTAATCTCATATGTCTCTTGGAAATACTAGCTGACTTCCAGGTAACCTGTCTAGACCACCAGTACAGTGGGAAAGAACTACATTAATTAGCTCATGGGGACATGCTAAGGAAACTCACAATAGGAACAGTTTGGGGAGTACTAACTTCTCAGCATAGCAATTAGAGAACATTATAGACTTTTCCTGGTTTAAATATATACATACATACACATATATGCGTGTACATGTGTGTGTCTTACATATACATATATAACACATATAGTACTCTAAGATGTGCTTATCTCTCAAATCACTGTTATATAGCATGTATTGACATCTCTCAGTGCATCACTTGCTTCTGAAACCCTTGATAATTCCGAAATTATCTAAATTCATTTTGTTATATTTCTTCATCTTTTCCCTTACTGTCTAGTCCCTTAAATGATTTTCAGATCTTTTAAACTATACGTATGGGAAGCATGCCTATATACAGAGGCTAACACTGGTAGAGTATACAGCCTATATGTAAACTCATGGAGGGTGCAATCTAAAGTGATTTTCTCCATTGAGTGATGTTTTGTGGCACCCAAGCATTACTGTCCTATGGGGTCCATACGCATGACAAAACTAAAATTATATTTTAAATTAAACTTTATTTTGTCTCTATGTGGATTAAATGAGCAAGAAAGGGTTTCTTTATTGGGCTTACAGAGAAGAGAGATTCAGATGCCTGAAATGGACAGAAAGGTATTGATGGAACCCTACTTTGGGCTCTCCATCCCCACAGAAATAAGGATTAGGTATTCTCACAAACTAAAAAAGCAATCTGGAGAACAAAGGGCTATGGATCCATGAGAAGTGCCATTTCCTTGATGCTTGGAGCATATTTATATGACTTTCAGTTACTTCTAAATTTATTGAAAAATATAATCACAGATTTAAAGGTATAAAGGACCTTAGAAGCATTTTGTTCCAGCCCTCTCATTTTACCAGTAAGGGAATTGTGATTGAGAGCAGTTACGGTAAGTGACACAGGAAGAGAGTAGCTAGAATCCAGCGAACTTTCTACCACACCACCTCTTACCTCTGTTGTGTCATAGACAGACTTAGCTACTGATAGTTTGGGGACCCATTTTCCCTAATTGATTTGGCTTCAGAAGAAAATTAAGTAAATGTAGTTGGAGAGAGACAGCCTCAGACATACATGCATAAACACCTTACACATACACACATATACACAAACACAATAGAGCCCCTCCACTTCTTTTTCACAAGAGATGGCCTTCTTGTCAATGCAAATCCTCTCTTCACCAACCTCCAATCTCTCCCTTGTCTACTGGCTGCTTCCGTCCTGCCTACAATATCTTTAAAATAAAAAAACTCAACCCGAGCAATCCATCTTCACTAGCTAAAACCCTATATCTCCTCCCTTTTATGACTAAACTACTTTATTTACACTTGGTGCCTCTATTTTCTTTCCTCTCACTTTCTTCTTAATTCTTTGTAGTCTGGCTTCCAACCTCATTATTTAACTGAAATCTCTCTCTCTCTCCAAAGTTATTAAGGAACTCTTAATTGCCAGATCTAAAGACCTTTGCTTAATCCTCCTTCTTCTTCACCTTTCTGAAGGCTTTCACATTTTTAGTAGCCCTCTTCTCCCTGACACTTTTCTCTCTAGGTTGTGACACAGCTGTCTCCTGGTTCTACACCTACTTGTCTGTCTCTTTTGCTGGATTTTCATCCACGTCATGACCATTGAGAGTAAGAGTACTTTGAGGCAGTATCTTCTTCCTCTATACTTTTTCACTTGGTGATCTCATCAACTCTGTGGTCTCTGTTTTAAGTTCTATGAAGATCAGTGACTCTCAAATCTACTTCTCCAGCAATAATTCTCTCTTGACCTTCAGTCTTGCATCACCAACTGTCTTTTACTTATTTTTTTATTTTATTTTGCTTTTTGGAGGGGGCAGGGCAGGGCAATTGGGGTTAAGTGAATTGCCCAAGGTCAGTGTTAAATGTCTGAGGATGGATTTGAACTCAGGTTCTCCTGACTCCAGGGCTGGTGATCTTCTCACTGTGACACCTAGCCGTCCTCCATTGTATGTCCCATAGACATTTTAACTCAACATTTCCCAAAATGAAACTCACTATCTCTCTTCTCAAACCTTTCTTTCTTCCTAACTTCCCTATTACAGTTGAGGGTACTATTAGTCTCCCAGTCATCCAGGCTTGCAATCTAGGAGTCACCTTTGAAGCAAGTTAGGATTCCAAGAGGCAGGAGTGAGCAGGAGAGTACTCCAGACATGAAATGCAAAAAACAACTTCTAGTGAAATCAGTATGGAAATTCTCAGGCCCTTACCTAGTGATATCTTAAATGTCTGGAGACCATTACTGACTCCACAAAGCTAAGAAGGCACTGAGACATAAGACAGAGGCCCCGCCAAGAGAAAGCTTCAGATCATGTGAGAGCCATAGTTGACAGCAAAAAACAATACTTCTATATTTCTAGTAAGGTTTCAAGGTCTGGAAATCTATGTGACCTAAGCCTTTGCAAAGGTAGAGGGGATTAAAGTTTACAAAGTGTTTTCAACACATTATCTCTGTTTCTTTATACCAGCCCTATGAGATAGAGTAGTGTTCATGATATTATTTATCTCCATTTAATAGATGAGGTTCGGAGAAATTAAGGAAAAAAATAATTCACCAGTTTACAAATGGCAGAGTCAGGATCACGAGATTCTGAGTTCAAAACTCTTTGTACAAGATGATGTTACCTCTGGCATTAGAATGTTGTCATTTCTGATGCTAAAAGCTGTTACTTGTTATTAAAATTTTCTTTTCATTATCTTGTGGCCAGAGTGCACATGATTAAGAAAGTACAAGATTGCCCAATAGTATGGACTTCTGAGTGAGGTTTCAAGCCAAGAAGAGAACAATGGTAACTTGGACTTTTCATGTCACCAGTCCTTCTGACACAAGGATTACATATATTTCCCCACCTGCCAACTCCTTCCTACCTTAGGAGATACGTGGCATGGTTCAGCAGGCTGAGCACTGGAGTGGAAATGCAGGAGGTGAAAGTTCAAATTCCAGCTTTTCCATCGACCTGTGCGATGATCCTGAGCAAGTTACTGGAGCTAAGTTTCCTCATCTGTCCTGCTCAGTCTAATTGAGCACAAGTGGATTTGAGCTCATAGCATTTGAGAGATGATTTTAGTCCCATTGCTTCCTTTACCCAATGAGTGAGGATTCCTCAGTGTCAATTGATATCATATAAAAGAAGCAATATTGCACCATGGAAAGAGCATGGGATTTGGAATCAAGGGACTTGGGTTTAAATTTGAGCTGTGTCACTTACTACATATGTACCTTTGGGCAAGTCACAACCCTATTTTGTAAAATCAGGGGATTGGACACAATGACCTTCAAGTCCCCTTATAGTCTATAGAATCTATGATTCTTGCTTTATTTGTATCAGTTTTGACTGATTATGTGGCCCAAATAATACTTACATAGTTTAGGTACAATTAATGGACACACGCACAATTACAACTGACTGAGTCACTGAGTGTTAATCGTGACTGAGTCACGATTAACACTATATGTTAGTCATTTTGGTTTTATCAGATGACTCAGGGATCTGATAGCATAATGACATCTTCACTATGCAATTTTAATTATTATAAAATATTAGTGAGTGATGAGAAATACTATTAGCTAATGGTTCTCTTGCAAACAGTCATCTGTTCCCTACTGCTCAAATGGAATATGATCAACAAATGAAATGGTTTTCTCCTTAACACAGCCGTCTGTCTGCTCCCATATAAATTGCATCCAATTTTTCTTAGCATAATGGCTTCCTCTTTACATGAAATGAGCCTTTTGTACTTATGACAAATGTGTCTCATTTCAGCTCTGGGCTTAGATAACTTAACAACTTTTAGAATTCAGTTACTGTCATAGTGCATGTAAAACAGCAACTAGTAATTAATAGGGTATCGATTAGCTCAGCCTGGGTCTAATCATAGCCTGTGTAATAAATCATAAGGGGTTTTACAATTAGGAAAATCCATACTAAATAACAAAGTACTGTTATCTTTGTAACCTCAACAAGGATGGAGTAATGCATCACAGAGTAATTGCTACTATATCGGTGTACCTGTTAGTATGACTTTCCATTTATCACTTGTAACTAGCCTCTTGTTTCAGAGGGAACAGTTGCTCTGACTAAAGGTCATTGGTGAAATACTTAGCTAATATCCCAAAGATGCTTATTTCTCCCCAGGGAATTTTCCATAGCCTCTTCCTATTTCCAATGCAAAGAGAGCCTCTTCTCCTCCCCCCTGTCCCCTTCACTACACAGGTAGTGATTAAAGGCTCCATTATTATTGCAGTAACCACCAGTGTCAGGGCATTTATGGTGCTTTCAGCATTTCCATTACAAACCCCTAATATACGATCAGTTGTAAAGCAAAATTGAACCAGCTGGGGGAAAATTGGCATAAAACGTCTCAGCTTGAGAGTAGATATTGTTTTTGTGAACAGATTTTCCCATTTATTTTTTTAAACATAGACTGTTTTCATTTACATTTACCATCAATTTTAGGAAAATGTACAAGGGAAGTATATTACTCATTATTGGAAATTGAATTATATATTCTAAAACTCTTTAATGGCTTTGATCTGAGGATACATACTGCTTATTTAATAGAGGTCCTTTTTCATTACATGTTCCAGTTGTTTTCTACTAAAATATTAAGGCAAGGTGGATCATGCAGGTATTTTTTTTTTAAGTCTGAACTTATGATTAGGAACACCTTATGTAGAAATTTCTTCCACTAATGCAAGTTAGGAACTCCTCTCTATTATACTTAGAGAGTTACCCAGGGTACTGAGAGGTTAAATGACTTTCATTGTCACAGTTTGAGTCATTCAGGACTTAAATCTAGATGTTCCTGATTCTAAGGTGGGGGTCACCAAATCATGAGCCATATTCCTCTGTGGTTATAGCCTGAACCCAAGGAGATTGCAAGATCAACCTATCAAAGAGTAGGAAGATGGATGAGATTCCTTCCCCCAGCTAGTAGAGGGTTTATCTCCAACACAACCTCAATGCCCCTTACACTCATAACAACTAACATTCCTCCAATTCATTCTTCTCCCAACTTTCCTGTGACTACATCATGGATCAATCTTCTGGGCCCCAAGTACCCCCAGTACTTGTGCATACAACATTACTCCCATATCTGGTCTCTTTCCTTGATCCTTAATGTGAGATCACATCATGGCTGCTACAGCTACAACTTAACAGGCAGATTCTATGCTCTGGAGCAGTGGCCAATGTGTAAGACATCCTCTCCCCCACTTTATTGCTGTTTTTCATGGTGACAAGTGAGTAGCACAAAATGAGAAGACTTGGATGGATTGTGATGGGTTTAATTTATCTTATGCTCTATCTAATTCATTCTTTTGCTCTAAACTCACTCCTCTCCTACATTTCCCTATTTCCTTAGTGATACTACTATCCTTCCAGCCTCCTAACTCTTAACCTCCTCTTTATCCATGCATCCTTACTCAAGAGAAGCTGGTTTCTTCAAAATTACCATGCTTTCTTAAAATGTAAACCTGATTTTTTTTCTCAATTCTCATTCTTTTTTTCTCTCTGTATTGACCATCTTTTCTTACAAAGTAATTATTGTACTCTCTGATGGATTGCTGAAAACAATATAAGTATGCCACCTATAAAAATTCCCTTATCTGTACATTTGAAAGTATTGGAAAATAGATTTTCCAACTTATTTTAAAAATATTTCAAATCAAGAGTTTCAGTGGGCTTTAAACTCATTTGCTAAAAATACAATACCTTCCAAATAATTTGCTAGAATGATTGATATCAGATAAGGTATAAATTTACTAGCCAAATTTCAATAACCTTTATACCATTAGCAGATAGAACCAAAAAATAATAATAATACCATGATTTGGTTAGGTAGCCAATGATAAACTTCTTCCATTATTGGAATATGCTGAAAATAGAGCTAGACCTTTGAAGTTCTGTATCACAAAGTATTAAACAAAAAAAAAATTAAGATGCATACTAATTTATATTCTTTCACCAACATTTGATTGTAAATAATATTTTATATATAAAATTTTAATTTGTATAGAAAATATTTATTTAAATATGTAAAATATAAAATAATTTTGTGAGACCTGTGACACACTGGCACATGACCATTTAGGATGGTCTGCCTGCATCAACGATGTCACCTAGGAGCAAAACAGACCTGAAGTAGCTCAAAAGAAACATAAGATAAGCAAATTTAGAGACATCTCCACTCCAGATGGTCATATGGACTACTAGTGTCTGACCTGTGGTAGAGCCTTTGAGCATATATTGATCTAATCAGCCACATTGGACACACTGTACCTTGATCCCAACATAGTGATATCATTTTGGTCCTCTTTGAGAATGAAGGACAATAACCATTTTTATGTTATGTTATGTTATGTTATGTTATGTTATGTTATGTTATGTTGTTATGTTATGTTATGTTGTGTTATGTTATGTTATGCTATGTATATTATGTTTTTATTATATTTACACATGTATATATGTACATATAGGTATATATAATGTTTTAATGAAAGCAAAATAATTTTTGTCGTAATAGAATATTATTTTCAAAATTTAATTATTTTATCCTTTACTTTTAAAATGTATGTTTGAACACATAGCTTTGTATAAGCTTGACAATGTATACAATTAGCAGTATGGTAGTTCAGTCATTTTTCAGTTATGTCTGATTCTTCAGGACCCCATTTAGGGTTTACTTGACAGAGATATTGGAGTGGTTTGCCATTTACTTCTCCAACTCATTTCACAGATGAGGAAACCAAGGTATACAGGATTAAGTGACTTGCCTAGGGTCACACAGCTAGTGTCTGAGGCCAGAGCTCGGGAAGATGTTGTCCTGAGTCTAGACCTAGCACTCTATCTACTCTACCACCTAGCTGCCCATTTTAATAGTTCATGTATATAATTTATAAATAAGTAAAAATATATGTACATGTGTGTGATGCATGCTCAGATTTGTTTGATATGGGTATATGATTTTTTAAAAAATCTAGAGATAACTGCTTCTTGTCAGGCCCTTTATGTACTTCTTCAGTATACTGTTGTGGTCATTATTAGAACTCATTTAAAATGTTTTTATGTCCATGATTCACAGAATGTTAGCTCTGGAAGATCACTTCATCTAGGTTCTTCACTTTTCAGATGAGGAGAGTGAAGCCCAGAGAAGTTGTTATCCTTGAAATCAGGAACTGTTTCATTTCTGTTTCTGATTCCTTGATGCTTTGCATAGTGACCGGCACATAGTAGGCTCTTCATATATATGTCACATGAATGGAGTGACTGGGGTATATGGGGCACATGCATTGTTTTAAGTCACTTGTTCAAAGTCATGTAGCTAGTTAGTGCTACCACTGGTACTAGGAAACCTCCCTCCCATCTCTAGACTGTCAGAAGATTTTCTTTCCCCTATATTTTCCTACTTTAATTTTGTATTACAGTGGCTTAGGAGGGGTTTTTCCTTAAGGATAATAATGAACTAAATGACTTAAAAGTACTTTCCACTCTAGTGACCAAGATTACGTAAGTTAGGTAAAGTGGGAGACTAATGTTAATGACTGAAGTCAAAATCAAGAACAAACACACAGAAGCCTTAATTTTCTGCATATGTCATATAAATGCATTTTGCTTCAAAATCTTATGCTTGTCTCAGTTTAAATATTTGTTTTCATTGACCTGATCAATTATTTTGGTATTGTGTACATGCAGTCTCAATAATCCTGATGATTTCTTCTAATCTTGTTTAAGCGGAAACTTGGTCTATGAAATAGATATCAATATAGCGACATGTATTAAATATGACTTGTATTACTGTTTACATGATAGAGATATGCTTAATGAATAACTGGCATGGAGGGAATACCCTTTGGTTTAGACGAGTCAAATCTATCACGCAAGGCTCTAGAAGCACTCTTAAGGGTTCAAGGTATCTATTCTCTTAATTCCATCCGTGTTAGGTTCACTGCAGTCTTAAGATTGAGTGACTAAAATCCTATTTTCATTGGGACAGTTAATGTTCTCATTGACATCAATTTCCTTTACAAAGGGATAGCTACTTCAAAAAGTTAGCAATATAAGGGTTCAAGAGTTTACTCTTCACTATACTGGCGTCATTAGGGATAGTGGACTCAGACTTAACAGTTTCTACGTAGTGTTGGTCTCACCAAGTTTCCATCCAAATGCAGGTTCACTGCCAGATATATCTTTATCTCAGCTATTGATGGACTGGGTTTGACTTGAATGTATCCCTGAAGTTTTTTGAAGGGAGACTGTCTTTGGTGCTTCCCAAATTTTCAAAGTAAATGTTATTTTATAAAAGACAATTGATATTAATTAGAATGTTAACTGTCCCAGTAGAATTGGGGTGTTAGTTACTAGAATCTAACAGTAGATCTAGCTCCTTGCTTCTTGAGGCATCATTGTGACTGGGCTCCCAAACTTGGAGCTTATGGTTCCCTCTCCTGACCTTTCACAAGGCTGGATCCCACAGGATAATCCCCTTCACCTAATACCAAAGAACAAATGCCAAAGTAAAGAACTGAGACCCAAACTTAATGAGTTACATGCCATTCTCAGTACAAGGCCCCAGATCTCTCCCCTTACAGCATTGTCTCTCACCAGATTCCATCAGCCAGTGAGAAATCACACAAAGAGGAGTCAAAACAAAAAAAAAAGGTTACCTATAGAGAATGACTGGGGCTTTGATTAGCTAGTGCGTTTTGGATTCACCCTTAGTTATGATAGTGCACAACATCTGTGCATGCCCCAGATCTCTCTAAGACAATTCCTTTATCCATCATTACAGCCTTCTTGGAAGCAGGCCCCTCAGCTTCCCTGGTTGGGGAACTACATCCTCAACTCTCAGTATGCTCATAAAAACTGGGATCCTTGGCCAGTCCCCCATTACATAAGTAATTTCCCAACCTAAGCACCTACTGAAGTCAATAGAGTAGTCCCTTCTAACAGCACTATTTTTTCCACTGCCTGTCGATATCTCTATTTTTCTTTGTCTCTTCTCCCTCACTGATCTTTCTTTATATATTTTCTCTTCCATTCCTTCCCTTTTCTCATCCTTTTCTTTCTATTCTCTTTGTACTTCTCCTTCTTCTTTCTTCTAGTGCCTTTCTCTTTTTTTTTTTTTTTGTCTTTCCTCTCCTTCCCCTTTTCTGCCTGTATTACCTTCTTTTCTCTGTTTTATTTCTCCTGCCCACTACCACTTAGCTGGCCTTTATCTGGAACTGAAGTATATTGAATAATAACAAAGAAACATACAGCTGTATGTTTATAATACTTAATTTTAAAAAGCAGATGAGTTTACTGCTTTGTATAATTTTTAATTAAAAAATAAGTGCTTTATTTTGTTTTATGTGGTTTTCAAAGTATTTCTTTTCCTGTGGACACTTTATTTTTTTTTTTAAAGGGTTTTCCCATGTCTAGTCAGGCCATTAAAATTCTATCTATGCAAAGGAAATCTGTGGGTCATGGAACCTGGTCTTTTCAGCCATCTCAATCGTGAAACCATCACTTTGTCCATCCAGTTGATTGCTGCAAAAACAAGATTAAGAGAGTAACAAAGCAATCTTTCAATTATGTCAAAGCCAATTCTGCTGGGTATAGATGAGAACTAAGAATAAAAATGATTTCAAGGTTCTGTGCCCATTAACTCCAGCATTCACTACTCTGAGTAGTGCTACTCTGATAATAACAGATTAAAAATGCCTTGCCTGAGACGGACATGTGCTTGACCTTTGAAGAAAGTGGTATCTCGACTGCAGGCCAACTATAGCTATTCTAATTTTCATCTTTCTCTGTGTGCCAGTGGTTAAGATTTCTGAATGTTTTCACATCAGTTCTTCAAATAGTATAAATTGATTCAGAAGTGAGAATGACACAAAATCTTTTCTGAAATTCTCTTTAAGAGGGAAGAAAATGGAAGGTTCAGGAAGCAGACCCAGCATATACTAATAAGTCAACTACCGTGCCAGACTTGAACAAAGATGGGCTGTATCACTTAATGAAGTATTCTGGTTAAGGAAAATTGCTGCATCTAGATTACCAATTTTCAAGGAATTAGAATGCAGTAAAGTGAAATAAACTCTAAAGAGAAACTGAAAAAAAATTGTTTGCTTTACAGTTTTCAGAGAGGGATATCTCAGTGCCTTGATTATATTTTTATTAATAGGATTTTAATAATAATCAGTCTCATTTCTATCAGGTTTTAGGGTTTACAAAATTCTTTCAACAATGCTTTGAGGTAGCTGGGATAATAGAAACCCTCCTATTTTAGTAAAGAGGAAACTGAGACTCAGAGATGTAAAGGGACTGCCCATAGTCACATAGTGTTCAATGAGACAGGTATCCTCTTGGGTCTGCCCATTCACAACTGATTCTAGATCAACCTAACAATACAGTTATCTAGTGCTCTTTCTGTCATCTTTCATCTTGTTCATAAAAACAGTTTGAGAAATGTGATCCAAATGCTTTACTAAAATCAGGGTAAACTGAGTAGCACTCCTCTGATCTGCCAATTTAGTAACTGATAAAATGAGAACTAGACTTCAGAAAAGCCTTGCTAGATAGTAATTATATATTAGTAATTCTAAAATCCTTTATGTTGTCATGATGGGCACTCTCTCCACAGTGCAGATTTTAGCCTTTCTTCAGCTTAGTAGATCAGTTCAAGAGGTTTATAGACAAAAAATCCTTTGACCAGGAGGTCATAATGAGCCTTTCTGAACTTCATTGGGCCAAATGCCGCCCCTTCCCCCAACAGCAGGCATCTAGCATATCATTGAATCTGTACTTGAACTTTTTAGAGTTTGGTAGAAACTTTAGATTCTCTTCTCTACTAATATAGCCTTCCAGAACCCAAGGTCATCTCTATACTTGAACAGGTTTTTCGAGTAGGACTTTATGAGAATGAGCTTTCCTTCCCAATTTTATGGTCAAAGAAACCAAGACCCAGAGAGGTTAAATAAATTGACTAAGGCCACACAGATATCCAGTGTCAGAACTCTTAGCAAAATTATTCCTAGTTCCTTACTCTTTAGCAGTAATGGGGAACTTTTTATTTCTGTCCAGGGTCCCTTAAACACTGAAAAAAAATCAATTGAAAGTAATGTTAAAAAAAAAATAACTTAATTTAGGGACCTAATATAATTTCCACTTGCTAAGTCCCCTGAGCTAGAGGTAACATCCATTATCAGAACCAGTCAGACAAAAAGTATACCAAAAAGGGAACACTGGGGCTTCCTTGATATTGCCATCACTACACTGATCCCTGAACTCAAATGTATCTCTATGGATTTAAAAAGTATTCACATAGTACACACGATTAATTGAATTGAGGAAGAAATGGAGCTTTAGTCTTCTTTCACACATTTAGAAATTCAAAATTAAGTTAATACAGGGAACATAACTATAATGTAGGGGTTTTTGAATGGTTGTTTTAGATCTGTACTCGGGGGTATATTATCCCATTGAATAGTTTGCATAACTCCATTTAATAGTAATGGCAGTCTGTGTGTGTGTGTGTGTGTGTGTGTGTGTGTGTGTGTGCGGGCGTGCTCGCGTGTGTGTATTGGAAAGGAAATTTTCCCCTCTAGAATTTGCACAGGAAAATCCCCAAGGGAATAATATTTTCTATAACCCAGTCATTGCCCTACTAGGGACCAAGAAGTTACTCTGCACAGTAATTAAGTAAGCACAACAGGCAAATTCAAATTTCAAGAGTCTGGATTTTATGGTTACAGATGTTCTTCCCAGCAAAGTCTGCTCAGCAGTTCCTTGGGTCATAAATGTTTAATTTTTAATCTATTTTTTATCGGTTTTGTGTAATGCAAGCTGCTAGTGCACCAAAAGAATTTTTACAAGTACATTTTATGTTCAGGAAGTTTGCAATAATAGCAGCTTTAGTAGAATAAAATAAGATATATCCCTTAAAAAAATAAAAGCATTGCCCTTAACTCAAAACACAGGTTAATGCTCTTTTTATAGGACAGGGACTTATATACCTCTCATTTACAATAGTGTTTGCCATTGACAGTCTATTTGCAGACTTAATATTACCCTGGGAAATCACACAACTTACCTTGCAGATGTATTATTGAAGGCACATTGGTTTACATCATATATTTGTACTGGAAATGTCCTTTCAGATGATTCAGGGACTTCAGACAATGGATATTAAAGAATGTATTTATCTTCTTTTACTCAAACAGCTGCCCTTCTCAGAAGACCTTGTGATGTAGACTGTTTTTGAGTTAGCATGAACTAATGAAAGGTAAATTGTTGTTGAAAGCCTGGAGTTAAAATATCATAATGGCTGGCAAAGAACACCGGTGACATCACATGTTTATATATCTACCTGGAATTGTAAACCAGTATCTGAGTTGTTCTTCAAATCACAATAACACATCTCAGTATAGAGTGTATTTAAATTAATGAAGTGATAAATGGGGGGGGGGGAGTCCATTATTCAGTGAAAAAAATAAACCCAGAAAGATACTGAAACTGACAATTTGTGGTTGATTTTCTTTCTTCCTTTATTTTAATTTGCAAAGATCATCTTAATACACATATTTTAGAACTCTACAGGACAAATCAAACTCTCCAGAACTCCTGTGTCATGGAACCAAAACATGAATGCAGCCAGTCAGGGTTGAAGAGGGCTAATTATTGACGTCAGCAATATCAACCTTTTGAAAATGAATAGAAGTGGAAAGTTCTTTATTCACTTGGAGGCAATTCTGGCAAATGAGGCAATCAGCATTGAAAACAACCATGAAAGAGAGAGCTGCCTGTAGTACAAGTGATTAAAGGGAAAATGGGACATATTCAAAGTGTATTCCCAAACTCCTGGAAACCATGGACCCTGGCAGTCTTCTCCTTCCCTAATTTGGACTCATAACATTATTTCCAGCTGTCTTATTCCTGGACCTGACTTGGGGAAACAAACTGAATTCCCATGTCTCTGACCCCTGAAATATCCCACCTTACTCAGTGTTTCTTTAAAATACTGACTTCCATCCTCACCATCCCCAGAAACCTTGTCTATTTTCTCTTCTTCTAACTCATCTGAACATTCCATCCACTGGCCTTAATCCAAAAACTGTCTGCCATTGCCAAACAATATCCATGTTGGCCCTAGCCTGATGAATCAAAATCTGAATCTCAATCATACTGGCTCCTCTCATATCTTTTCTCTTGGGGGACGGGGGGAAGGAACAGAACTGGGTTCTGGGTATAACAAGATCATTCTGGGCTGGAGTAGGGAGGGAGGGGTCATTGGAAGAAAGAGGAGTGTTGAGGTTCCAAGTCAATATTTAGAAGCTTGAGAGAGAAAGAAATATATTTATGTGGCTCCAGGGGGTTGTGAACATATTGGTCAGCTGAAAATAGCTATGTGGTAGATGTGGGAGGAGAGGGACTTCATTGGAAGTGACGCAGTCTTAAATATTCTGGGGCAAGACAACAAAGATAGTCTGGGTTCCTGAGTGGCCTCTGCATAGTCCAGTATAAGCACAAATATTTTTTGTTAGTTTGGGGAGTACAGATATGGAAGAAATTGTGTGTATCACACATTGTTGTGTTATAATATGCATGTGTATAAGGATATATAGTATATATGTATGTTTAGCTTGGAGATAGGTCCATTTTTCTATAACTTTTGAAACAGTCTTTCCTTTATCAAATTTTGACACTCAGTGAGATTATGTTAAGAAAAAATTGTCCTGATTATGCTAGTTCTTGGTGCCATCCCTACCCAAATTACTTTGTAATTATTTTGCAATGACCAATCTATGATGTTTTACCTTCAGCATTTGTAAGCTCCTTGAGGGCAAGGATTCTCCCTTTTTTTCATTCCTTCTTTCTTTCCTTCCTTCCTTCCTCCCTTCCTTATTTCCTTCCTTCCTTTCTCCTTCCCTGCCTCCTTCCCTCCTTTCTTCTTTCCTTTTCTTTCTTCCTGCCTTCCATTTATTTATTTATTTACTTACCTAGATACTTATTTGGTCTTTATATTTCCAGTGCCCAATAATGCATTGTTAAGTAACCAATAATTGCTTTTAAATTTAAAGTTTTCAATGGGTTTATTTTTTCCTACCTCTTCACTACTACTGTGGAACTTGTTTTCAAACTACTTGTTTCTTTAATCTAGTGATTCTTTACTTTTTTGTATCATAGACCCCTTTGGAAGTCTAGTGAATCCTATGAGTTTATTCTCAAAATATTTTTAAATGTATACAATAAAATATATTGAATTACAAAGGAAACCAATTATGTTGAAATGCAACTATCAAAATATTAAAAACATTCAAGTTCATGGACTCATTGAAATTTATCCCTAGACCTTTTAGTATGGATGTCAGATTAAGAACTCCTGACTAGTCAGTACCTCACTGGTTGGTTGAATACAAAAACTGCTTTTTGCCTTCCTTCCTCATACATAGAAGGTACTTAATAGATTTTAGTTGATTGAATGATTGATCTGTACTACCTTGACAAATCCCTTTCAGTTTTGAAGTAAGATAAATTATCAACAGTTGTTTTTAAATGAATATAGTTTTACTGGTTGTAGCACCAATGCAACATTTACAGCTCCCACCATCATAATAAAGACCATGACTATAAGTATCTCATGATGTTTGATCACAAAATATGCCAAGCTCTCCAGGTAGAGAACAGAACTGAAACACTTATTTAGACACCAGGAAACCAAATCCCCAAACCAATAAGCTCATTCCATCATAGTACCAAAGATATTCAGAAGCCATAATAACACTGAGAGCCATGCCATCCTTCAGCCTTCCCACAAACAAATCCAAGATCAATATTTACTCACAAAACTCTCTATCTCCTTGCCTGAGCTCCCCTGTCCCCCACTCTCTGGCTAACTCTGAACCAGCTTCCTGTGGGCTCTGCTTCCCTTCAGAAAACTCCTCCCACCACAGGCTCCATGTGACTACATTCAGCTTATCAGAGGGCAGAGTTATCTGGTGCTGCATTTTACCTTTTGGGCTAATTACTACCCATAAAAAATGAAAACTCATTGTATGTCTCTATCTACCTTGTTGACTTGAACTCATCCTGAAAGGACATGGTTCTCAAACCTTAAAGGAAGAATATTTTATTGACATGAGAAGGGAAACAAAATAAAACTCTTAGGTGAATAAAGATACTCTTCAATGAGCAACCCCCTCTCCTGGAGATTCTATATCAATCACTTGAACTCATGATTTGGTTAGGCTCACCCAGTTATTTGCTGAGTAGATGGATTCTGATCTGCAGTTATATCTTCAGTGTAGGGCCATTGCCACCAAGTTGTTCCCTGGCTTCTCCTGCCTTCCCAGTACTTAGAAGTATGGTGTTGCACAGCCTTATAGTTCCTTCTGCTTTTCAACTCAGTCATAGTACAGCAAGGACCACTAGCCAGTTGCCAGAGAAAAATCTCTGCTGTGGGTGCTATGCTGCCACAATAGAGGGGAATGTCCCAGAGTAGTCTGGTCTTGGCTAAAGATTCAGTGCCATGGGAAGTGCTGGATGGGGGAAGAAAAACTGGAGAACTACTGCCCTAGCCATGGCCATTAACCTACCACACCTCAGGTAGAGAAAATGGAGGAATGGAGCACTCGTTCCTTGAAATAACACACCAGAAGAAAGGAAGAATGGTATATATTGTCTCCCAAACTGGATAAACTACTTTAGAAGGAATTACAGGTTAACAGATTAGCTCCTATCAATATCTCAGCTGAGATTCACTTATTGGCTAGCTCAGTGAATTGGAGGAAAAGAAGTCCCAGATATATCCCTCAATTCAAGTTGAGGGCCATGGATTTCTGGGACAGAAAGATTGTGAATGAAAGAGGCAAAAGAAGAATTAAGAAAACAGGATGGGGAATGGAAACCAGGAAGATAAACTAAACTTTTGCTTCATATTTATTTCAGTGTTGCTTAATATCAGTCCTGCCCTCCATATTCCAAATCAACATGTGTTGTACTGTATTAGGAAGGAGTCAGTGCTAGGACTGAGTGTAGAAGGAACATTTGAAAAGTCGCCTTTGTCTTTTCGCCTCCAAGTAGAGAACATCTGAAATCTGCAAGCTTGGGAGAATGCTGATCTGACTGATCAATTATTACACGCGGGAAAACCCTCCAAAAAAATAATGTAGCTGTCACAAGGTCCCACAGAGTTCATTTAGTGCATAAAATAGGATGTTCCTTGTGGAATAAATCACTCTGCCTGGAGAGCTGGGTACACAATTCCCTATCTTGGCTAACAGGACTGAAGTGTCTTCTCTCCTATACTCCATGCTGAAAATGTTCCTTTTGTGTGTTACTAAAAGGCTGCTACTTAATCAGATGTATTTTGGGAAGGTGGTCTCTCTGGAGTTAGTTTTCTGTCTCACTGGGTCAGGCTTTGTTTTGGTCTTTCCCTTGCTAGGTCGTTCAAAAAGGACATCTATTAATTCAAACACTAAATAAATGTCCTTATTATTATTGTTATTATTATTATATTTTGACATTTCTATTATAAACATGAATTTGTCATTCCATGATTGTACTTCATGAGGGTCTTACAATGAAGAATAACGTTTTAAAAAACCAGAACAATAGAATATCTAACACAAAAAGCTATGGTTGTTGGTCTCCCTCCTTATCCCCCTACCCCCATCCCATTCCCTCACTGTCAGTAGGACCTAAGAATTCTCCAGAAGTATTTTGAAACAGAGCAGTGGACCTTAATTCAGTTAGTAATTGTTTATAGGAATCTTTAAGCCATCAGATTGGACAGCTCTACAAATGTTCTCCTGTCTTATCTCCAATATTAGACTACAAAGTACATAAAGACACGTTGCTGTCGTTTAGTCCTGTCTGGCTCTTCATAACTCCATTTGGGGTTTTCTTGGCAAAAATACTGGAGTAGTTTGTCATTTCTTTCTCCAACTCATTTTACAGATGAAGAAACTGAGGCAGACAGGGTTAAGTGACTTGCCTAAGATTGCACAGCTAGTGTCTGAGGTCAAATTTGAGCTCAGATCTTCCTGACTCTAGGCCCAGTGGTCTATTCACCGGGCCACCTCACTAAACCTTGTTCTTCTTTGAAGCCCCTGGTAGTATATTGCATTTAGTAGGTTCTCAATAAATATTTGTTTTTTAATTAATACTGTATTTATTTTGTAAAGAAATTATTTTGTGCTTGTCAAGTTAGGGAAGTAGGAGAAAAATAGAAATATGGTAGAGGAAATAATAGTAGAATAAGAGGGCAAAGCAAAAAGAAATCATTGTAAATTGATTTCATACAGTGGGAAGTGGAATCAAAGGACCTAGATTCAGATTATAAGGTTGATGCTCACTCCTTGCATGTCCTTGAGCAAATAATTTAAATCCTTTTGGCCTCAGTTTCCTTATCTGTAAAAATCTGAGGTTGAACCAGCCTCCCTCTAAGGCTCCTTTAACCCTAGAACTATAGCCCCATGAAGGAGATAGAATTCTGGCCTTGGCACAATGAAGGAATGGGTTCAAATTTTGCCTCTAACACTAATTACATAAATTTGAACAAATCATTAACTTCTTAGTTTCCCCATCTGTGAAATGTAGCTAATACGAGAGGTTATATTTTCCTTCAGAATTGTCATGAATTTCAAATGCAATACCTTGTATAAAACCTTTGCAAACTGTAAAGTGCTGTATAGATATCTTGCTACTATAAATTGTTTTGAAAGTGGGCAGTGGTTTGTTGGTAAGTAACTACCTCAGAGTAGAGGAAAGATAAATTTGTCAGTAACCTTCTGAATATTGTGAAGAAGTGAATTGACTTGTCCAGGGTCACACAGCTAGTCAGTGGCACAGTGGCTAGAGCTCTGGGCTTGGAGTCAGGGAAACCTGAGTTACATGCCCTTAGACAGTTATCAGCTGTGTGATCCTGGGCAAATCACTTAACCTCTGTTTGCCTTAGTTTCCTTTTTTGTAAAATGAGGACAATAACAACACCTACCTCCCATGGAGTTGTTGTGTCAATCAGATGAGATAATATTTACAAAGTGCAAATTACAAAATTACAAAAATTATACAAAAGTATATAAATACTTGTTCTCTTCCCCTATTAGAAGCAAGACTTGTGCCCAGGTTTTACTGACCTCATTATTGACATCAGTGAGGTGAAGTGAAAAAAACAGAAGAAAGATATTTCCTAAGAGTACAAAAAAAAAATGTGATGGCCTGGTTTGTGAAGTGGTGAGTTCTACGCTGCTGAAAGTATTCAAGCAGAGGTTGGATCACTGTTTATCAGGAATGTTGTAGAGTGGACTCGTGCAGGGTGCAAGAGGTTAAACCAGACAGGCTCCAAAGGAAGCTTTCAAATCCAAGGGTTTATGATTTTCTGAAAGCGATGGGCTAGAGTAGGAACTTAGGCCATGCTATGCAAGAAATAAGACATCACAGGGGTATGGGCAGTGGGACTGGAGAATAAAGGGGTGGGGCGGCTTTGGAGACACTCCACAGAGGGAAGGCACTAGTGAGTAAGGGGGATCTGGAAAATCTTGCAGATGGTGGGACTTTAGCTGAAACTTGAAGGGAGCCAGGAAGTTGAGAGGAGGAGGCAGAGTTCCAGATAGAGGGGATAGGGGACAGTTAGCAAAAATACCTGCCTTTGGGAGATGGAGGCCAGTATCACCAGATCACCAGGTAACATGGAGGTATGAAAGGTGTGAAAATGGAAAGGTAGGAAGGTGTCATGTAATGGAAGACTTTATATAAGTCAAAAAAGAAGATTTTGTATTCTGCCCATTGCATTCAATGGACTTGATTAAATTGGGGTCGGAGGCTTGGAGAGGATGACATGGTCAGACCTGTGTTTTAGGCAGATCAATTTGGCAGATGCTTTGGAGGAAAGATTGGAAGTGAGGCAGGGAGGGGCTTTGAGGCAGGGAGAACAACCAATAGACTATTGTGAGGGTCTGCACTAGGGTGCTTATGAGGCACAGTAAAAGTAGAATACAAATCCCTGCCAACAAGGACCTTATTTTCTACCTGGAGATGGGGGTGGGGAGGCACCCACAAGCTACACACACCTGTGGCAATTAGCAATCAGGGCAGGTTGACATCATAGACTGATATAATAAAATGATTAACTGTACTGCACAGACAATTAGAGAGTAGGGCAATATATAATAAAGTGCTCATTTTAATTATGTAATTGGCCTGCCACATAGACAGTAACTGAATTGATGTCAAACTATAAATAAAAACATCTATACAAAAGAAAACAAAATCACTTTTCAGAAGAGACTACATGATGCAGTGGAAATAGTTCGATGTTTGGAATCAAGAGGCCTAGACTTTTATCCCAGCTTTGCCACTAATTAGCTATGTGTCCTTGGGAAAATCACTCCTTTTTCCTAGACCTTAGTTTCCATATTTGTTCAATGAGAGAGTTTGACTGGATGTTTGCCAATGTCCCCTCTAGTTGTACATCCTATGATTCTAAGGTGCCTTGGAGAGAACCAGTGAAATCTATGCAAAGTAAAGAACCAAGAATATAGCACTTAGTAAGACAAGATTGCACTTAAGAGTCAGATTGGAAAGAAAGCAAAGTAAGCCATTTGAAAAAGCAGAACTATTGACAAGGCATGAAGCAAGATAAGAAGAGTCAAGTTAGGGTCACACATAAAATAATGAAAAGCAGGATGCTTTTTGAGATGCTAAATGAGGCCACCTGACTAGTTTGGCAATCCATTGTGAAACTATGTCCCAGTTTCACAAACTATGTCAGAGCACATTCCACCCAACCTTTGAGGCCCAAATAATATGAAGGAAGCTAACAAGTGACCAGAAGAGACCTGTATTTCAAGTGAAATAAAATGTAAGCCCTAGCCCTACCCAGTGCGCATAACTCTGGTAGTAAAATAAAACAAAGTGGAAGAAGCTGAGCTGTAATAACAATTTAGTATTCACCAGATTGTAAAGTTAATCTAAGAGTAATAATTAATACAATCTGGGAAAAAAATGATCACCCAGTGTAATCTATTGAGATACATGTTTTCAATGAGTCACAGAATCTAAGATTTAGAGCTCTGATTAGCTTCAAAATTATTGCTGGTCTATGGTGATGCTCACTTTCCCCTCCTCAACTTAACCTCTTCTGGCCTCAGGAACAGAAATGGGTATACTGGAGTATTTGACTTAGGAAAAAACCATTTCCCTATAATTCTTGAGGAGACAGTAAGGAAGGCTTGGGCTGTCCTCCTCACTCTCCCATTTCTTTTCTACGTAGCCAGATAAGTCACTCTGAGTCTCACTTCCTTCTCAGGAAATCCTATAAAATTCAGACAATACTTATTCAGTTTATCCCACAGAGTTGTCAGGAGGAAAAGTGCAAAAAAAAAAATTTTAATGGCTCAAATTAATATAGTATCGCTGACTTAGTCCTATAAGAAATCTGAAGGGCCCTAGTCTATGGTCCTTGTTTTATAAATGAGGAAATTAAGTATTAGGGAAGTAGACCTGACATTTTACAAGTTTTGGAACACCTTTTCCCTTCATATTCTGTGGGCTAAGTAGTGTAAGTACTCTTATCAACATGTTATAGATGAGGAAATTGAGGTTCAGAACTGGGTCACATGGCTAGCAAGTTGGTCAAGCTGGGATTAGAATCCAGGTTTTCTGACTCTTGTACAGTGTTGTTTCCATGATACGACACTGCAAATAGAGGATTTGATAGTGTTCACCCTGTTCTCACATTTCCAGAGTACCCACAAGAATTTCTCATCTTCCAAATTCTGCCTAGGACCTGCTTCTCATGCTGCATCAGGGAATGTAAGAAGCAAGTGAGTGAGGGGAGAAGAGCATTCCACTGGGATTCTCCAATACTATACTGTATGTCACTGTCATTGAACTGTCAGTCATCAGCTCGGTACACCATCCAGTTAAAACTCTCATGCCTGATACTAATTACAGTTCAGTGAGCCAGTGACATTAGTGGCAGGGGACGAAGCCATGGTCTCTTTACCTTCTGCTTTTATGTTCCCATAACTTTTTCTTGCTTTCTGCTAATACAAAATCCCAGCATTAAAACTCAGGTTCCTATTACTTTATTTTTTAAAAAAATAAAAAGGGAGGGAAAGGGAGGGGCACAACTAGGTGATTTCTGGTTGCTCCCAGCTCTAAAATTTTATTATTTTCTTTGGCTATGATAAAATAACAATCTATTGTTCTCTGTACTAGTCAAACATATGGTAAGGATATGTGACCCAAAGCACTCTTGAGTAGGAACCAAATTAAAATGTAATTGGGAAATACTTAACAAAATGAATAAAAATACAGTGAGACAAGGATAATATCAGAAATCGTTTTCTGAGTCAGTATGTGAACTGTGGAAATCCACATATATGGTGAATATATGTGGATGTATGGTTTAATGGTCCTTACTTCTATTTGACACCCCTGCCCTAGACCATTGCTTCTCCCCCTGCTCTTCCTCAGATATACTTCCAATTAACCTCACTAAAGCTCCGAGATTCATCCTCAGAGGATTTTATACCTTTTTAGTCTATTAATACTTATCAGTTAGAAGTTTACTAGGAAGCCCTGCTAATGTTTGTGTCGGAAGTATTCTTAACATCTATATTTGTAGAAATCTAGACCTTTGATTTGCTTTTTTAAAGATATTTTTCATTCGTGTTTAAGACAAGTGAATCTTTGGAAACATTTCAAAAGAAATGTAACAAATAGAGCACATTTTGTATATATCTAAATGTTCTGCCTTCAAACAGGACCAGAAATTGAGGTATATAAAGATAACACTTTTTTTTAACCAGATCTGTGATTCCATTGGTATAAAGAGCTATCAGTAAAGAAATGTCTTCTACCAATATGGTACAGCTTCTGCTTGCCTGTTATAATCTGATACCAAGATCATTGGAAAGTTCAGTGACTTACCCAGGTTTACATAATGGTTATCTGTTATATGTCAAAGGTAGTACTTGATCCCAGGTCTTTTTGACTCTGAGGCCAGTTCCCTATCCATTAGGCCTCTCAGATATATAGTCTGTATTCACACATATATGTATGATGTGTATACACACATTCATACATATGCATACATACGTATATATTCATATGTATATATACATACATTGTTATGTTTCCTTTGTTCCAGAGTTGTACAAATTTATTTCACAAAGAGTATTTCACAAGGAATCTATCAAACATTTATTAAGCACCTACTATATGACAGTCATTGTTCTAAATAGTAAAGGTGAAAATATATAAAAGACTTTGTAGAGTAGAAAGAAGAGTAGACCCCAAATCAAGGACCTGAGTTGTTCTATTTACCACCCGTGTGACCTTGGTCAAGTCAATTTCCTAGACTAGATAACCTTCTAGCTCAAAATCCATGATCACAGGGTCCCAAGACTTAGACTACCACAGTAAAGACTTTTCTGCTAACATTTCCTTACTGGACGTATACCTTTCCCATTGTCTGTCTTTTCTTTTACAAGTTCACATCATTGTTTTTAGTCTTGGAATAGAAATTCCTAGGAGATAGTCAGTCAACTCCTACTTATCCCTCTTTAGGTTAAAAATCCTCTATTCATTCTTCAAGTACCTAGTACATTGTAGATAGCCAATAAACATTGCTACCACTGCTGTCTCTCCGTCCTCTCATGTATACTCCCTTTGCTAAAGCTAACCTTCCTGCAATATCCAATATATAAAGAATACTGCCATTTTTTTCCCTCACCAAATTCCCTCATTCAAATAATGTTAAATCATAAAGCTGATCTTATGCATTGACTGAGTATGTGGTCACCCATATGGGACACTGCTAACAAAAGTCTCTGCCTACAACAAAGTTATCTTTACATTTTCTTGCTACAGGGCATGAAATTCCACCACCTGATTTTACTCAAACTCTTTTGGATTATGGATAGCTAGGATTCCCTGTTAAAATGAACATTCACCTTGGGACAGGGTAACTCTTTAAGTCATTAGCCAGGAGGTATGAACTAGTTCATCAGTTAGGCTTTTAACTTTCCTTCTAATCACTAAGCTAACTTTCTTTGATGCCATTGGCTCCCTTGACAGTCTAATAAAGTCTATGGACCCTCTCTTAGAAAAAAAAAATGTTTTGAATGCATAAAATAAAATGCATAGGAATACAAAGCAAACACCTTATTTGAAATATAGTTACTGAAGTATTTAAAAAAAACATTCATGGACTATGGGTTAAGAATCCTTGTACCCTGGAAGAATAAGACAAAGGATTGGTAAGTTGTCTTTAAAATTAAAATTAAAATCAGGAAAGGTGAGTAGTTTGAAGGCATAACGACTTTGCTTATTTCTGGGAAAAGATGCCCATAAAGAAAACATAGGTTGAGCCTAGAGTGGTGTTGGATAAGTACAGACCTGAGTAAGGACTTTAAGTGGAGGACCAGAAGTAGCCAGATAGGCTTCTAACAAGGGAGGCTTTTAAAGTAGAAAAAGTAGGACAGAAAGGATCAGTGAAATGGCACCAAATTTCATCCTATACTACTTCACAAAGGAGAATAATGACTCTAGAAATGAACCACAGGACCGCGTGGTAGAAAAGAACTAGTCTGGGAATCAGGAAGACTGGGCTCATGTCTCTTTCCAGGAAGTAATTTAACTTTTCTGATCTTCAATGTTATCATCTATAAAAAGAAGGGCATCTTCTAGACCATCTGTGATACAGCCCTGTAGGAACAATGCTGATCTTAAAGTCAGAAGACTTTGCTTCCAACCCTAGATTTGGTCAATACTATCTTTGTGACTTTGTGCTAATTATTTATGGTCTCTGGGCCTCAATTTCTCTATCTCTATAATCAGGGGGTTGGGCCACATGACTTCCCATGTTCTTTCTAGTTCTGGACCTCAGATTTTATGATCTTTCAGCTGAAGGATTCTATTACTGTACTTAAAAACATTGAAGAAAGTTTTACATCATTATATAGGTCATCCTTACTGAACTCTTGCAAATGAGATAAGTGTTTATCTCATTTATATATAAGCAGAATGAGTCAGAGAAAGTACCAGTAAACAATGTATCTAAGGCTAAGGTTCTTGTCCTGAAGTTATTACTTGTAAAAAAAAAAATATTTTGACAACAGTATTTTAATATAATTGGTTTTCTTTATAATCTGATGTATTTTGTTTATTGAAAACATTATCCTGAGGTGGGGTCCATAGGATTCACTAGACCACCAGAAGGGGTCCATGACATAAAAATCATTAAGAACCCCTGCTCTAAGGTTAGACTATAAGAGAGGGGAGGAAACATTGATTCTAGGAAAATGTAAGACTCTCTGCCCTGGTCCCATTAACTTGGCTTTTGAAACTATCATCTGTTACAATAAGCATAGATCCCTGACTTTGCATAGGAATTCAATAGAATCCCATAATCTTAGACCTGGAATGGACCTTTGAAGTCATCAGAGTCCCACTGCAATTTTAAAGACTTTATCTAAAGAAATGAATACCCTAGTAAAGACTGATTTGAAGCTGGAGAAACTGCAGATTTCCGAGCCCTATGAATCCATAATGACTTTTCTTCTTTCTGGGAAAAGGTACCCCATAAAGAAAATGTATCCTCTAATGTACTCATCTAATAACAGCTGAAAATCTCTTAGTGGATGATATTTATATGGCTAGACTTGGTACATGACTCTGCTTCTTGGCAGCAGAGACCCAACACCGTGCTGGTTTGAGTTGTGAAGAACAAAAATAGACCCTCTGCTTTTAGCAGTGTTTTTCATAAGTCAGAGGCACTGACAATTTTATGTAGAAGCCAACATTTTTCTCTTGAGTCTTTGGGAAAATAGCCCTTTTAAAAAGGGTTCATCTTAATTCTTCACAACTTGGACACTGTAGGGGAATATAATAAAAGGAAATCCACAAAGCCAAGATAGATTTTCTAACTATCTACTTCATACTGTTAAGCTTTTTTTTTACCCTGCTAAATCTATGGTTGTGTGAAAATCCAAGACTTGCTTCAAAATTACATTTCAGTCACGAACTTGACTCCTGAGTAAACGCTCTAGTTTCAACCCGATCTTCATGTCTCTACACATATAGAGCTTCAATGATTTCACTGAAGTCAATGGGAACTACACCTGCACAGGGACCACTGAACAGTCCTGACTATAAATGAGGGTTACCTCTATGATAGACTACATTTGTGGATTGGATACAAAGTCTTTTGCCCTGATGGACTAGTCATGCAATTTTTGAAGTTCTAGAATAGTATAATAGTTCCTAAAGAATTATTCGTGTGTCAGATGTTTTTAATTCTTCCTCAATGATGAATACATTATCATGTGTGTACATATATATATATATATATATACATATGCACACACACAGATGCACACATACACACATATGGTGGCTCTATCCCAGGATACCAACATCTAAGCTGTTGTGCTTTCACCTCATGAGATAACTTGGTGGTACAGTGGATAGAGCACTGGGTCTGGAATCAGAAAGACCTGAGTTTAAATATGTCTCTTAAATATGGCACTTACTAACTGTGTGACCCTGGGCAAGTTGCTTAAACTCTATCCCAATTTCTTCAGTTGAAAAATGGGAATAACAATAGTACTTCCCTTCTAAGACTATTGTGAGGATCATGTATGATAATATTTATAAAGAGTATAATAAGGGCTTAATAAATGTTTCCTTCTCTTCTTCTCTCCTTACATTCCTTCCTTCCTCCCTTCCTCTCTTTCCTTTCTCTCTCTTTCCTTTCTTTCTCTTTCCTTCCTTTCTGGCTTGCCTGTAATACTCCTTGTGATCCTTTACCAACACTGGAAGGTTCTACCCCTTATCTGGGTCTTGCCTTCTGTCACAAGGGCTCTATTCCTCTCCCACTTTACAAAGATACCATTCCCCTACCACAAACTGCCCATCTTCACCAACTTTATCAAAGGTATTGCCTGGTATGACTGTCCTTTGTGCTGATCCTCCCTGGATACCAGAATTCCTGTTTTTATAAACGTGTCCTTGGCAGGGAAAGATGGCACCCTTCTGGTATTTCCTAAAGAGCAAGGGGGAAATATAACCATAAAGAAGAGGAAAAAAGTAGTGCCTTAGACACAAGTATAAAGTAGGACAAAAAAAGTCTCCATACCCCATTTTCCTTCAACTTTTACATGCCCTCACCCCCAATCTTCTTTCTCTCTCTTCCTCTGTTCTAGATCCAGGTATACTGTCTTCCTCTTTTGGCTTTTCTTATTCTTCTTTTCCACTAAGTGATAAATGGTTGACAACAATTTCAAGAGTTAACTCTACTAGGGAGGGGGTGAGTTATTTCAAACCATCAGGCAAGCAGAAAACAAGTACTTACAAGGTCCTGTGTGTACTTTATGTACAATACTTTGCTAGCCACTGGGGAGATACAGACCTATAAACGACTCATGGAATGAAAGAGTGAGCATGCTGTAGTGGAAAGGTTGGTGATCTCATCCTCAGAAAACCTGGATTCAGGTCTTGGCTCTGATTCTTATTGGTTTTTTGATCCCAGATAAGTTACTATATTGACATCTTAATTTTCTAAGCTCTATAAGAAAGATAGATGCCTGTCTTATAACATTGTTGTGAGGAAGGCATTTTGTAAACTTTTATTATGAGAACAGCAAGTGATCCCAGAGATCATCTGGTGAGGCCTCTTTATTTTACGTATGAGGAAATGGAGGCCCATGGAGTTTAAGCCATGTAGCTATGATCACACAGCTATCTAGAAAGTCTCCCTGAGAAAGTTGCTTACTCTCTGATTGAATTTCCTCATATGTAAAATAAGAGGGTCATTCAGTGGCTTTTAAAGTCACTTCCAACTCTAAATCTATGATTCTAAGATTCCTCCACCCTAAGATCTCTCTTAACTTTAATGGGTAAGGGAAGAGAGAAAAGATGAGGGAAAATGGCATCATGGTCTTCAGTTTGATTAAAAACTTATTAAGTATCTCCACAAAATCTTCCGTGGTGGCATAAAAATTATCCCTAGGTTCTCAAAGGTTATACAAGCTCTGGCAAATTCTACCGTGCTGGAAAGGCTTGGAGTATGACCCTGGCAACACACTTATTTTGTACTAAGGACTAAGCAAGCTTACTACAGAGAGGCCTGATACAGTAGGTTAAACAGCTGCTAGTGGATTTTTTTGGTCCTGATAACTTATGAAACAAAGACAAATTTAAAATGACCCTCTTTCTTGTATAGCCCTTTTCTTACTTCAGTAATGATGGTAGTAGTAAGAAAGAAGGCAGATAGTACTAAGAACTGTAGTTTTTAGTCCTCTGACAAGCTTTTCTTTTAGTATTAGTACTCTAAATGTGAGATCCTTGTGAAACCTATCAATACTCCATCTTCCATATGTATCCTCTCTTCTCTGACACTAACCAATCCCCTGGTCCAGGCCCTCATCATCTCATGCCTGAACTATTGCAATAGCCAGATGGTTGTCCTCCCCAGATTTAAGTCTTTTTCTTCTTCAATCATCTATCAAAGTGATCTTCCTCAATTAAAGTCTTGACAACGTCATTCCCCCTACCCATCCAGTTTAATAAACTCCAGTGGCTTCCTACTTCCTCTAGGATCAAATAGAAAATCCTCTATACAGCTGTTAAAACTCTTCATAATCTGGTCCCTTCTACTTTTTCGGTCTTCTCATCCCTCACTCTCCCACCCAATACTCTATGATAAAGTGACACTGGCCTCCTTGAACAAGATGTTTCATCTCCTATCTCCATATATTTTCATCAACTGTCTCCATGATTTGAATTCTCTCCCTTCTTGTGTCTGTCTTCTGGGTCTCCTAGTTTTCCTCAAATCCTAGCTAAAATCCTACCTTCTGTAATAAGCCTTTTGTATTCTCCCTTAATGCTAGCACTTTCATTCTATTGTCTCCAGTTTTAAATATGTGTGTATATAAATATATATATAGAAAGACATATATATGCAAAAATATCCATTCACCCTATTGATTATCTTCAATTTACCATATATATGGACATATATAGTAAATTAGATATTTCATGTATGTATATATGTATATATCTTGTTTGCACATAATTACTTGTTTGTTGTCTTCTCCATTGGAATGGGAGCAGGGATGATTTTTGGTTTTCTTTGTATCTGCACAAATACAATGCTTAATAATTAAGTTTTATTGATTAACTTATTCTGTCCTGTGACCAATAAATGAACAAACTATTGAAGGGACTGAATCATATCAATCTTGACATTCTTGTTATGAATGAAACTAGAGGGAAAAAAAAGAAAGATGCAGCTAAATGGAAAAATGATTCACAGGTACTCCTTAGAGAAGCAAGGAAAGGAGTTGGTAGAATGGGTTTTACAAATGTCCAAAGGCAAGAAGAAATATTATTTCATGAGATAGTTGTGGGATATTTGGTCATCATGTATTTCACTATGAATGATAAATACTTCTTTAAAAGACCACCATGGAAATAATTATAGCTTCTGTACCAATGTCAGTTGCTGGGGATAGAATGGTAAAGAAATTCTATGAAGAATTTTATGAGAACCTCCAAATTAAATCATTGTATGCTCTGATACTTAGTGATTTCAAAGCAAAGATGGGGAAAGTGAAAAACATCTGGGAAAGTGTGTTTCAGGAAAAGGAATAAGAAGTCAAAGGCTTGTAAATTAAACAAAAGCTTACTACCTCTCTATCAAAACACCTTCTGAAGGAAAAGTATTGATGGGCTCTAGACATGGTAATCGCCAAATAAAACCATAAATAGAATACATAATATTTTAATAGACAGGAAAGTCCTTATTGATGTAGGAGTTATTCTTCAGTCAGTTGAATGTATACATCAGTTCTGAGCCAAGATCTGATTAGTTTTTACAAAAGTGGATAAGAAAAATATGACATTCAGTTGAAACACCTTAATCTTGAACTATTTAAACAAGTAATTAAAATGGGAAAAAATAACAACAGTACCAGTATGAATCTTGCATGGAATAGGCACTTGCATGTGAATAAAGTTATAGTTGAGAGATTAGTATTTAAGCCTTGTTGGGATCTTTGCAATAAGGCTACGCATTAGGTATTTTACTTACTAAGCTCAATTGCATACAGCCTGATCAACACCAAACTGTCTCTTTATTTCAGTTTTCTCTCTCTGTAGCTAAATTTCCTTTAGTCAGACTGCCTTTATAACTGCACCAATAGCCAAAACTGATGCTCAGGTACCCAGGAAAGTGGGAAGGCCTCCATTGCCTTTCAAGATCTCCCAAAGCCCTGTGCTTAAGGAAAGAAGACATAAAAAATGAGGTGGCTTTATCCTAGACATAAGCTTGTTTTAGGAGGTTATGTGCTCTTGGGGTTGGACTCAGTGGGCAGTGAGTATTCCCCTGCCAATGTTCAGAGCTGGGATATTTAACTTCCCACTTCATGACCAGCAGGAAGGAGAGGGACTTAGTGGAAAGATTTCCTTTCTCTATGTCCATGGAGTTCCAGATCAACAGACACTTAAATGAATCCTCAAAGTCAAAAGCAGCACTCAGAGGATATCTGCCTGTGTTCTGAAGCAGGAGTGAGTTAAAAAAGGACTTTTCCATCATACATACAAATAAGAGGTGCTATGTCATTTTTTGAAAGCAAGAATCAATCCACAAGAAGACTCTAGACTTAATAACCATTTTAGCTGCTTTCTCTGCCCTGTTTTCCCATTGATGAGTTCTTCCCAGGACTTCCATTTTAAGGAAGGGTCCAAACCAGTCATCCTTCCTTCTCTAGACTTTACTACTATTGGTTGATTAATTGTTGTCTAAGCTTAGTTCTTGAAGAGGACCAAAATGACATCACTATGCTAGAGACAAGTTTCCACGTGTCTTTGGCTGATCAGACCAATAGTCAGGCACAAATAGTCCATCTGAACATTTGGGGTAGAAACTCTATATTTGTACATCCTATATTTCCTTTGAGCTCTTTCAATTCTGTGGGCACACCATACTGGGTGGTCCTGTGCCAGTATCTTCCATGTCACACAATCAATTCCAGGGTTCTTAAGAAAGACCTTGTGAGTGTCCTTCTATCACTTCTTCTGACCACCATGTGAATGTTTGCCCTGTGTGAGTTCTCCATAAAATAGTCTTTTTGGAAAGCAAATGTTTTGTATTTGAATGTGACCAGCCCATTGGAGTTGTGTTCTGTAAAGCAGTTTTAATACTTGGTAGTTTAGTTAGAGAAAAGACCTCAGTGTCTGCTACATTATTCTGCCAGATAATCTTCAGAATCTTCCTAAAACAATTCAAATGGAAGCAATTCAGTTTCCTGGCATATTGCTGATAGACTGTCCAGGTTTCACAGGAATACAACAATGAGGTCAGCACAATGGCTCTGTAGGCCTTCAGTTTGGGAGTCAGTCTAATACCTCTTCTCTTCCATACTTTCCTTTGGAGCCTCCCAAACACTGAAAGACATCACCCATACCATTTTACCACTCTACTCCCCACATAGATGTGTCCCCAACCCACCTTTTCAGCTTCCATTAGAATGTAAGTTCCTTGAAGGTAGGAAGTGTCTTTCTTTTTGCTTATATTTGTATCCCCAATACTTGGAATAGTATCTGGCATGTAATAAGCACTTTATAAATACTCGTTGACTTTACAAGAAGAGACTTTTTTCCCACTTTCAAACAATTCACTTCAGTTGAAAGCATCTTCTAAGGGAAAATATTCTTGTAAAGTAATAGGTAAAATGTATATATCTTATTCTGTGAAATGAATTATTTTTATAGTGATGAACTAAGGATATTTTTATTATTTAAAGATGAGAATTTATTCTGTTAAGCAAGAATCTTTTCACTTGGTGATATAGAAGACTTTGTTTTCTATAATAGGCTCTGACTATTTTCATAAAATAAGAAGACAATCATTTTCTTTAAACTTGGGTTATATTGCATTTTCATGGAGTCAGTGTGTGTTTCCTTTCCATATCTTTAGAGACTATATCCATAAATATAATGTAGAAAATATTTTTTCACGAAGTTAATTGTATCCTTTCCTTAGGCTTAGTGTAATAAAAATATGAAACATCTTTTTTTCTTTCCCTGAGCTGGTTTTTAAAAGAAATTCTTTTTATCCTGCTTGGTAAACCATTATAAACAATGCATAAACATATCTCTTAGGGTTTTTGCCTAATATCTATTTTAAAAATATTTCATTCTATTAAAAGTATCACCTACCTAGCAAGTGGAAAGAATATGTGGAACATTGGACCTTTAGAATCTATTTTTACCTTAATATACATTCCCCTTCACCTGAAATGATTTTGTAGAATTTTCTATTTTATAGTACTAAACTGTTCTAAATAGACTATTACCCATTATATAATGAACCCAGATGAGACAAGATAGCTCTGTGACCCTGGGCAAGTCAGACCCAGAGAAGTTAAGTTGGAAAGAATTGGAATTGGAATCAGTGATCTGTAAGCTCCTTTCTAAGCATCACATCTTTGATCCTAAGATTTTTAGATTTTTCTTAAATTCTTCTACTATGATTCAGTGATCCTAATAAGAAAGACCAGTTTGGAAGATGGCAACTATTGCATATCTACAATGACTAGCATCTCCATTTGGAGTCAGGAAGACCAAGTTTCCAGTACCGCTTCGGCCTCTGTGATTTAGTATTGGTTGTGTGTGATTGGGGAAGTTACTTCAACTCTCAGTGTTCCAGTTATAGTATAAATTACAGAGAAGGTAATTTTTTGCTGCTCTAGAAGAAGGTGTTTCCTCACCAGGACTTTTCTTTACTGGCGATGTTATAGGCCCTATCCCACAAAGGTAGGAGGATAACAGTCATAGAAAGGATGCTGATTTTTGAGTCAAAGGACATGTATTCAAATTTGACTGTCATATACTTGTGTGACCTTAATGAAGTGCTTTAAGGACCTCTTAGCTCCCTTTTAGTTCTATGTATTTAAAAATAGTATTCTCAGAGGGGTTCCATAAACTCTACTAGACTTCCAAAAAATGGTTTATAGCACAACAAATGTTAAGAATTCCTGATCTATACCCATTTATTTGATGGGTTTGACAATGGAACCAAATATTCTTGCATCTGATAAACCTAAGAGTCCACACTCAGTCTATTTTTATGATGATTAATTTTTCAGTTATTTCGGAGAATACATTGAATGGTGAAGGTAAAGATCACTTGTATCCTAAGGTGATATATAGCTGCAGATAAGTATAGTAATGACTGCTTGCTTGAAGTATGCTATAGTAGATAAAGCACTAGACTTATAACTAGTAAAACGGGTTCAAATTTCACCATAAAAACTTAATGGCCCTTTGAAAAACTTGAAAAAGCCTTTTAACTTCTCTTTGCCTTCGTTTCCTCATCTGGAAAATAATAATATCCAGTAATAAGATATATTGTATAATATTGTTATAAGGATATAATGAAATAATGTATGGAAAGCACTTTATAAGTCTTAAATCCCTATATAAGTATTAACTATTGACAATATATGCCTGAAGTTCGGAAGAACTATGACTTTTGCTCCAAAATACTTGATTCCTCTTGGAAGCAAACAAATGATATAACTTCACCTAAAAGAGGATTTGGATATCACAAATATTCATGATTCTATCTGAGTTTATAAAAAAGAAAATTGAGAAATTCTTGGTCATGGGAGCAGAAAGGTGATGGACTAGGCATTTTTCCTTTCCCCCAATGACTGTCTCCCCACATTGCCAAGAATTATGTGTCATATATAGAGCAATTGCAGATAGATCAGAGTACAAAATAGAGAGAATACTGACAAGGTAAAAATCCTTACAGATTAGTACACAATAATCCACCCCTTCCAGATCAGTCTCCCCATTCTGGGTGTGACATATAAATCCCCTTTTGGGCTTTTGAATCTAGGGTCAAGAATCAATGGTGGTGAAATAGAAATTCCACAATATGGGAAAAGGCTGAAGAAGCTTTTCTGTGTAGCTATAGAAAAGGAAGAGGAGTCAACAATGTCAGTGATGGGGAAATAGAGGATTTAAGACTTTTGGAACACTATTTAAGAAAAGAATGCTGAAACACTGACAATTTCAAAAGAGAGAAAAGCAAGTTTCAAAATTGCATAACACAAACAGGCAAAGCAACAGAAGATACTAAACCTAGAAGGAAGATGAGTAATAAACCCTCAAAGAGATTACATTATAACATTCTCTTAACAAATATTATAAGTCAAAGGAACCAATGCCTGATAAAACACCAAATCCTTTGGTATCCATAGAGAATATGGAATAACAACAAGAATTTTCACAATGGTTCAAAAGGAAAATGATATCCATATGAGAAAAAAAAATCAGAATACATATCAAAATTTAAAACTCTCAAAACTGAAATTAAAACTAAATTAATGGGCTAGAAAAAAACTGACTCTAAGATAGAAGATATCTTCAAAAAAAGTGAAATATCATAGTGAAACAAATGAAACATTGTAGTATGGAAAATAATGTGGAAAATCTTCCTGAAATTTCTGAATAATAATAAAAATCTCTACTAATCCAAAGATTGCCTTATGGGGGTGAAGGTGGAGGTAGACTACACTTCTAATTCCAAGACATGTAGTAGTTAAATTTAAGAAATCCAATGGCAAATAGCACATTCTTCAATCTGGCCAGAAGAAAGGATTTAAATATAAAGTAAAAGAAATTTAAATAACAAGATTATTCCATATTCCTAAAGGAAATAAAATAGCATATTCTGAAAAGCAGTGAAATTCAAGTTTCAAGTCAAAATAAAATGACATATCTTACCATTTATATGTGTGTGTTTGTATATGTGTGAAATATTAAACTTGTAAATACCCCAGAAAAAGATACAGAAGAAAAGTTAAAAAGTAAGTCAATGTAACTACCAAGGAAATTGTAATGGAAATGTAGAATTTATAAAATTAAAAATTGATTAAAAAATTAGTGTGGCGGACAAGATTTGTGGAAGAGGATACATCTGTTGCCTTTTAAATATATATATATATATATATATATATATATATGTATATTTGTAGTCTCACCTAGAGGATTTCTTTAGATGAATTAGTCTTTTAACATCAAGTGTAAGGTCAGTCCCTGAGATTTAATGAACTTCATTTGATTATGTCGTGTACACCAAAATCAGTGGTGCCAGCCAAATCTCTGCTGCTTGAGAGCACCTGGAATCTTTCTTCTGTCCATATGTTTTCACTTAGGGCAAACTTGCACCAGAAGGGCTCAAACAGAACTTCCTAAATATATTGCTGCAACATGAAATTTATCAATCAGTGTTTATTGAAGAAGTATGTAGACATTTCATGTGATCTGTGTAAATCTGTTATTAAACTTGTCAGATGTTGACGAACAATTTGTAATTATGGCATTTGCAAGACTCTTACACATATGCTGCACTGACATGCTCCTTACATGACTACATTTAGATTAGTAAGGGAAGGAAACTGAGCAGCATTCATAGGTACAGATCAGCAAACAAATTAGAAATCTGAAAGGTCCTCATTTAAATGACAATGGTGCTATGTACATTATGAATATCTATGAGGCACTGAACAAACCACACAGATTTGATTCCTAATGTACAAAGAAAACTTCATACTGGGTTGTAAATGGCTCAGAGCCATTTCTAAACATATAATAGACATCCAAATAAGGGGAGGAGCTTTGCAGTACTGCAGGCTGGCATCCTACCAGCCTTCCACAGTCCTCTTTTATTTATCTAAAGAAATATAGCAACAATGGCTCCATTATGGCCATCTTACGCTTACTGTATGGAACAGCCTTCACTCTTTCGACTGTAAGATCAAAATGAGCATAACTAATGGGCCATAAAAGAAATAGGTTTTAAGTCTTAATTTGAAAACACCCACACATTGCACATTCCTCACCCAAGAGCCTTTCCCAGGGGAAAAATGGTCAGGGAAGGAGACATGGGACATAGAGCCAAGAAGGCCATAGACTCCTCTGTTCCAGGTCGCCCTCTTCTAACTTTCATCCCCCTGAACTCACCATGGTGGGAGATGGGTGATACTGAAGGGGAGGGATAGGACTGTGAAGAGCCAGGGTTTCTTAGATATCCCATAGAACAGAGTG
>NW_027185777.1:30863472-30893612 GCF_028583685.1 Petaurus breviceps papuanus
CAATTCTGGGATGTGTTCTTGAATGTGTAGTGGTGCATTTACCCAGAAGTGTTAATAGAGTCCCTTGTGAGAGGGTCTAAGCTAGCAGCAATGTGACTGTTAAAATCATATCCTCTCTGGAAGAGATCCAAATGCCAACTAATTCAGAATGGAATTCAGAAGTTGAAAACTTATGGATAAATTGAAAATATCATAGAAAAGAGAAATATCATGATTACATGGCAATATCACAATTTGATAGAAATGACCAAAGATTATTATGCTACTAAAATGGCAAGACTTGACTAAAATTTGGTAATAAATTATTGTTATAGAAAATTACCCTAAAAGTCTCCAAAGAAATATCCTTCCAAAATTTAAATTGATTGTCTGGCCTAATGGATTACATGAACCAGTTCTAGGCATGGGAGTTCTCTATGGGTAAACTGAGAATATTCCAAATTGAAAAATTCCAATAATCCTACTGACATTGACTTTATAAATTGCATATTTTTAAGATATCCAGGGGAAATGAAAGTGAAGTATTAAAATAATCAATATAAAAATTGGAAATTCCTGGGAAATATCAAAACACTTCACCAAATTCTAAGTTGTATTCAAATGCCTTCTTATTAAGACTCCTTCTAAATAAGATTTTTAACCAGTAACAAAATAGTCACTTTTTTTTTAAAGCAATTGGGGTTAAGTAACTTGCTCAAGGTTACACGGCCAGTTATTTCTGGGTGTGGTGCTAAGTATCAGAGCCCGAATTTGATCCCAGGTCATCCTGACTCTGGGGCCAGTGCTCTTACTCACTGAGCCACTTGGCTGCCCCTAAGCAATTGGGGTTAAGTAACTTGCTCAAGGTTACACGGCCAGGTGTTTCTGGGTGGGTGCTAAGTGTCTGAGACCAGATTCGATCCCAGGTCATCCCGACTCTGGGGCCGGTGCTCTTACTTGCTGTGCTACCTGGCCACCCCAAAATAGTCACTCTTTAAAAGTTTAGGGATATAACATGTCAGATCATTCTAATACTTTTTTTCTCAAACTACTTTTTCACATTCTAACTAAATCCCACCTGATTATTTTATTTTAAAGTAGCTCTATTTTTACATTCTAACTCTGTGTCATGGTTATCACTATGACAATCCTATGTTATCTTTATATCTTCATAAATAGCAGCAAAGTACCATATGCTGAAAAATATTTTTAAAAGTTTATTATCATTCATTCTACCTATTATGTGACTGTTGTTCTTTTATATTTAGGTTTATAAATCCAATAATCAAGATATTTAAATGTTTTTGATATTTTGTAGGAAATTAGGACAAAAATGAGCAGTGTTCTCTATATTGATCAACCTTATAGTTTAAACCATCAGGATTTAGCTATAGGCATACTTTACAAAAGCAAGAAATTTGTATGATTTTTCTACCACTGATTATTATTATTATTTTAAAAGCAATTGGAGTTAAGTAACTTGCTCAAGGTTACACAGCCAGTTATTTCTGGCTGTCATGCTAAGTATCTGAGCCCAGATTCCATCCCAGGTCATCCCGACTCTGGGGCTGGTGATCTTACTCACTGTGCTACCTGGCCCTCCTGATTATTTTTTAACAAAATAATGGCATTTTATTTAAAACATTTAAGAGTGAAATTGTCTTAAGAGAAACTTTTTAAAAATATTTTTTATTTCATTAACACTTCTCAAATACATTTAACATTTTTAATGTTATTTTTAAAACTTTTGAGTTCCAAATTCTTTCCCTCCCTCCTGTTTCTCCCCTACCCTTTGAGAAGATAGGCAATATACCTATTATACATGTGAAGTCATGTAAAACATATTTCCTTTTTAACTAGTCATGTTACAGACAGAGAGACACAGAAATAAGAAAAGTGAAAAAAAAAAGCATGCTTCAATCTGCCTTCATAGTTCATCAGTTCTCCCTCTGGAGGTAGATAGTATTTTTCATTATGGATTCTTTGGAAGTGTCATGGATCATTGTCTTTATCAGAGTAGTTAAGTCTTTCACAGTTGATTATCATTTTAATATTGCTGCTATTATGTATAATATTCTCCTGGTTCTACTCACTTTATTTTGCATCAATTCATATATGACTTTCCAGGTTGTTGTTTTTTTTAAACAAGCATGCTTATAATTTATAGCACAATAGTATTACATTAAAATTATATACCACAACTTGTTCAGCCATTCCCCAATGTAAAGCCATGCTTGAGCAGCTTTCCAGAGGACTGCTGCTATGAACAGCTTTCAAGATTCTGATTACATAGTATAGTGAACACACTACTTATTCAATAACAAATCAGAGCAAAACATTCACAGAGAATCAAGGTACAGCATTCACAATGTTACAACTTATTGCAGAAAATTACAAAATAGTGTTCATAAAGCTTATCATTAAAATAGCCACATAGTAGCCACAAAGTTTTTAACAAAGTACAATAATTCAGTAACTCAATCATTCCATCATCCTTAAGGAAGCTTGTCTAGTCAAAGTTCTCCACTCATGGGGCACACTAAATTACAAATCAGTCACTATTCAGTCATCAGTCACTACTCAGTCATCAGTCACTACTCAATATCCTCTTAAGGGGTAGTGGAAAATACACAGGCCATCCACCCCTTGGTCACAGGTAAATGACAATCTTCTCAGTCCGTACACAATATCCAAGTAAAGTCTTCTTTCAGCTTGACTCAAGGCTGGCTCCCAGTTTCCATTGCTCCTCTTCCATGGCCCCAGCTCCAACTGTCCCCTGGGTTCAAAGGCAGGCAGCTCCCAGTTCCTTGTCCAGCTCCTTGTACAGTTCTTCATCCAGTTCCCGTTACATATTGAAGTTTACAGTGTCCAGTCCACCTCATGTCCTTAACAGTTCCTGTTTCTGGGAAGACGAAGCTTGACAGAGCCACAATAGTATCCATACACATTCCCTGCACCATCATCAATTCACTATCTGCCTGTGAAATCAACTTAGACACACCAACAAGGTCTGAGGACTCAACACAAATCATCAACATAGAAATTAACATAGACCCACAAACAAGGTCCAAGATGTCAGCACAAATCATCAATAAAGTCCCAGGACCTCCAAAACCCTCCTCTGGACTTCTGTAAACATACAACCAGAAAATCCTCTTTCAGGGCTTCTAGTAAGGTCCCAGGGCTTCTGTACAAAGTATGACAAACAAACATCAGTACAGACAGAGCAAACAGTGCCAAAATACCACAAGTTTTCTCTTTCTTGACTCTGCCACCACAAGAGTCCTCTTTTCAGCTCCTGCTGTCTCTAGCCCTAGGGCGTTCCTTATATAGTCATTAGCTCCTCCCTAGGAGTTCACAAGTTATGGAGTTCACATATTCTGTTTCTTAACAGAAAACAAGGTGTTAATTCAATAGCTGAAACAACGTGTGAACCACTTCTGTGCTTGCCATTACACCCAATTGATGGGCAAACCCTCTTCTTTGCCACCACAAAAAGAGCTGCTATAAATATTTTTGTACAAAAAGATCCTTTCCCTTTTCTTTGGGATACAGACCTAGTAGGAGCATTACTGGGCCAAAGGATATACACAGTTTTGTAGCCTTTTGGTTATAGATCCAAAATGCTCTCCAGAATGGTTGGGCCAATTCATAACTTTACCAGCAGTGCATGTGTCCCAATTTTTCCACATCCCCTCCAGTATTTGTCATTTTGCTTTTCTTTCATGTTAGCCAATCCGATAGGTATGAGGTGGTATCTCAGAGTTGTTTTAATTTGCATTTCTCTAATCAATAGCGATTTAACATCAATATTTCTTCATGTGATGATTGCTTTGATTTCTTCTTCTGAAAATTACCTGCTTATAGTCTTTGATCATTTAACAATAGGAAAGTGGCTCTTATTTTTAAAAATTTGACTCAGTTTCCTATATATATATATGAGAAATGAGGCCTTTATCGGAGACACGTACTGTAACTTTTTTCCAGTTTGTTGCTTTCCTTTTAATTTTGTCTGCATTAGTTTCATTTGTACAAAAGCTTTTTAATTTCATGTAACCAGACTATGGTCCCCTTTATCTCCCATTATCATCTCCATTTCTTATTTTGTCATACACTCTTCCGATAGTTCTGACAGGTAAAAATTTCTGTAAAGAACAACTTTTAAAAATGAGATGAATTTGGGGCGGCCAGGTAGCACAGCGAGTAAGAGCACCGGCTCCAGTGTTGAGAAGACCTGGAGATCAAATCCTGGGCTCAGACACTTAGCACCCACCCAGAAACACCTGGCCGTGTAGCCTTGAGCAAGTTACTTAACCCCAATTGCTTAGGGGCGGCCAGGTGGCTCAGCAAGTAAGAGCACCGGCTCCAGTGTCGGGATGACCTGGATCAAATCTGGGTTCAGATACTCAGCACCACACCCAGAAATAACTGGCCATGTAACCTTGAGCAAGTTACTTAACCCCGATTGCTTTAAAAAAAAAATGAGATGAATTTTAAGGTATAATCTAGTACCTTTCTAACAAACAATTACATGTTCAAACTTACTTCACCCTAATCTTTTACATAGACTTTAAGTAGAATTTTCCTTTGTAATTCACTACTGCATTTCTTAATTTAGAATCATGTACATGATTCCAGTGTTTCATAGATTTACTTGGTGTGGAAGCCCTAATAGGTAACATCTTTCTCAATATTAATAATATGTCTTTGTCACACCAATAAGTGGTTTACTTGTCCTATTTTGTTCTAAGGAGAAGGTATCTGGATGGTAATGACTACATTTACTTATGATTTTTGGATAATTATCCTTAGGCAAAGAGTAAAATCGGCAATAGAATTTGGGGTTGTGAATTTTGGAGTAGCAAATGCTAGTTATATTGGAAAATTAAAAGGTCCAGCATCTCCTCCAGAGCCACATTTTTTAGACAAAAATAACATAACTGAAATTTAAACAACCATTTAAAATGGAACTATATTATTCTTTTAACGTTACATTGTTACATATTCTTGACCCAGATTCTGAATGTTCTTCATATCTTCCTATCACTTTCTCAACGTTTAATTTTTGAAAAACTCATAAGCACAGATCAGAAAGAAGAATGTTATATCCCATGTCAAAAAATCATAAAGTCTTGAGCCTTTGAACTTTTCAGTTTTTTTTAATGCATTAGTTATTAGGAGATTTAGACATGAAGGCAAAGTTGTTCACCAGCTCAGAAGGAAGAACTCTTCAGTTTTGTTTTTGGAACACTTCCCAATTCCCTATCACACTGCACAGTAGTAATGAATCATTTTTTTTTCCCTAAGAAATCAAATCAGTGGCAAGATAGAAGTCAAAGAAAGTTTACATATAAGAATATGTACTAGACAATACAGAGTGAAGAAACTCTCTCATTGGGAGCTAAGTAATTCAGCTGGGGGGGGGAGGGGAGAGGGAGGTCCCCTAAAGAAATCTCCATGAAATCTCTGGTGTAATGAACTGGGTCTAGGGACAGGATGTCTAGCTCCTCTCATATCAGCTTCTTCCCATAGCATTATTTTCCCTTCAACAACCTGAGGTGGGTTTGGCATCTTCCATCTCTCTCAAAGCAAGAAGTCAAAATCACCTAAAACAACCACAGAGCCCAAAGTAACTTAAAGATGAAAGGGTCCATGAAGATTGAAAATAATAGAGCTCTCACCAAGTCTACCCCAGCCCTCAGCCAAGCATGGAGCATTGATTTCCACCAATAATGAAAAAGTTCTGCCATAATAATAAGCTTTGGGACTTGGGTTACGTTGGAGTATATTTGAATCAAAATAAACAAGAAAGAAGTTAAGGAGGCAAATAGAATTTTAGAGAGGCTAGATATGATAGATCTCTGGAGAAAACTGAATGGGGATAAAAAGGTATATGCCTTCTCAGTGGTACATGGCACATACACCAAAATTGACCCTGTACTAGGGCATAAAACCCTCACAATTCAGTGCAGAAAGGTAGAAATATTAAATGCATCATTCTCAGATCATAATGCAATAAAAATCATATGCAATAAAGGGCCATAGAAACAGACTAAAAACTAATTGGAAACTAAACAATTTAATCCTAAAGAATGAGTGGTTCAAACAAGAAATTATACAAACAATCAGTAACCTAATTCAAGAGAAGGACAATAATGAGACGGCATACCAAAATTTGTGGGATGCATCAAAGGAAGTTCCTAGGGGAAGTTGTATATCCCTGAGTGCATACATAAATAAATTAGAGAAAATGGATGTGAGTGAATTGGGCATGCAATTGAAAAAGCTAGAAAAAGATCAAATTGAAAATCCTCAATTAAATACTCAATTAGAAATAATGAAAACCAAAGGAGAGATTAATAAAATTGAAATTAAGAAAACTATTGAATTAATAAATAAAACTAAGAGCTGGTTTTATAAAAAAAAACAATAAAATTGATAGACCCATAGTTAATATGTTAAAAAAAAAAAAAGAAAACCAAATTATGAGTATCAAAAATGAAAAGGGTGAATCTACCTCAAATGAAGAGGAAATTAAAACAATAATTAGGAATTATTTTGCCAAATTGTATGCACATAAATTTGACAATCTTAGTGAAATGGATGAATATTTACAAAAATATAAGTTGCCCAGATTAACTGAAGAGGAAGTAAATTACTTGAATAACCCCATCTCAGAAAAAGAAATCAAACAAGCCATCAGTGAACTCCCTAAGAAAAAATCTCCAGGGCCAGAGTATTTACTAGTGAATTCTATCAAACATTTAAAGAACAATTGATTCCAATACTCTGTAAACTATTTGGGAAAATTAGTGAAGAAGGAGTCCTACCAAATTCTTTTTATGACACAAATATGGTACTGATACCTAAATCGGGAAGAGATAGAACAGAGAAAGAAAATTATAGACCAATTTCCCTCATGAATATAGATGCAAAATTTTAAAATAAAATATTAACAAAAAGACTATAGCAACTTATCACAAGGATAATACACTTTGATCAGGTAGGATTTATTCCAGAAATGCAAGGATAGTTCAATATTAGGAAAACCATCAGTATAATTGATCATATCAACAATAAAGCTAGCAGAAATAATGTGATTATCTCAATAGATGCAGAAAAGCTTTTGACAAAATACAACATCTACTCCTATTAAAAACACTAGAAAGCATAGGAATAAATGGAGTCTTCCTTGACATAATAGGTAGCATCTATTTCAAGCCATCAGCAAGTATTATATGTAATGGGGAGAAGCTAGAAGCATTTCCAATAAGATCAGGGGTGAAACAAGGGTCTCCACTATCACCCCTCTTATTCAATCTGATATTAGAAATGTTAGCAGTAGCAATTAGAGGAGAAAAAGAAATCAAAGGAATAAAATTAGGCAAAGAAGACAGACACCAAGCTATCACTCTTTGCAGACAATATGATGATATACTTAGAGAATCCTAGAGAATCAAGTAAAAAACTACTTGAGACAATAAATAAATTTGACAAAGTTACAGAATATAAAATAAAATCACATAAATCCTAGGCATTCCTGTATATTTCTAATGAAATTCAACAGCAAGAGATAGAAAGAGAAATCCCATTTAAAGTTTCTGTAGACATTATAAAATATTTGGGAATCTACCTACCAAAACAAACCCAGGACCTATATGAACACTACTACAAAACACTTTTCACACAAATAAAGTTAGATGTAACTGATTGGAAAAACATCAGTTGCTCATGACTGGGTCAAGCTAATATAATAAAAATTACAATTTTACCTAAATTAAATTACGTATTTAGTGCCATGCCAATCAATTTACCAAAAAATTTCTTTATAGAGCTAGAAAAAATAGTAACAAAATTCATTTGGGAGAAGAAAAGGTCCAGAATATCAAATGAATTAATGAAAAGAAATGCTAGAGAAGGTAGACTAGCTATACCAGATTTTAATCTGTATTATAAAGCAACAGTCCTCAAAACTACTTGGTACTGGCTGAGGAATAGAGCAGTGGATCAATGGAATAGATTGGGTACATGAGACTCAGCAGTCAATGACTATAGTAATATACTATTTGATAAACCCAAAGACCCCATTTTGGGATAAGAACTCACTATTTTACAAAAACTGCTGGGGAAAATGGAATATAGTATGGCAGAAACTGGGCATAGACCATTATCTAACACTGTATACTAAAATCAAGTCTAAATGGGTGTACAGTCTAGGTATAAAGGCTAATATTGTAAACAACCTGAAAAAGCAAGGAATAGTTTACCTGTCAGATTTATGGAGAGGGGAAGACTTTATGACCAAACAAGAATTAGAGAACATTAAAAAATGCAAAATGGATGATTTTCATTACATTAAATTGAAAAGCTTCTGTACAAATAAGGCCAATGTAACCAAGATTAAGAGGGAAGTGGAAAATTAGGAAAGCATTTTTTACAACCAATGCCTCTGATAAAAGCCTCATTTCTAAAATATACAGAGAATTGAATCAAATCTATAAGAATACAAGTCATTCCCCAATTGATAAATGGTCAAAGGATATGAATGGGCAGTTTTCAGAGGAAGAAATTAAAGATATCTATAAGCATATGAAAAAAGGTTCTAAATCACTATTGATTAGAGAAATGCAAATCAAAACAACTCTGAGGTACCGCATATCACCAGTCAGATTGGCTAAGATGGCAAAACAGGAAAATGACAAATGCTGGAGAGGATGTGGAAAAATTTGAACACTAATGCATTGCTGGTGGAGTTGTGAACAGGTTCAACCACTTTGGAGAGCAATCTGGAACTATGCCCAAAGGGCCATAAATAATTTCATACTCTTTGACCCAGCAATACCACTTCTAGGGTTGTATTCCAAAGAGATCATAGAAGTGGGAGGAAGACCCATATGTTAAAAAAAATATTTATAGCAGCTCTTCTTATGGTGACAAGGAATTGGAAGTTAAGGGAATGCTTATCAATTGGGCAATAGCTAAACAATTTGTGGTGTATGAATGTAGTGGAATTCTATTGTGGTATAAGAAATGAGGAGTAAACAGACTTTATATTGACCTGGAGAGACTTATGCAAACTCATGTGGAGTATGTGTGATGACTAACTTTGATAGACTGTACTCTTCTCAGCAATACAGGGTTATAAGTCAACTCCAAAAGACTCATGATGGAGAGAGATTCTACATTCAGAGAGAACAGAGTTTGAATGCAGAGTGAAGCAAACTACCTGCTCTCTGTCTTTTTCTTATTTGGTTTTGTTTCCTCTTTCCCATTGTTCATTCCATCTGATACAATCCTTTATAACCTGAATAATAGCTAATGTGAAAGTATTTGCAGATCCTATACTTGATTGTATGGTGCCACGGGAGGAAGGGCGGTGGGGGGAGGAGGAGAAGAAGGGAGGGAGGAAGAGAAAATTTGAAACTGTAGAACTGAATCTTGTAAGTTAAAAGTAAACAAACAAATTAATAAAGACCCCCAAAAAAGGGAAGGAGTTGGACATCTTACAAAAATGAGGTGTTCAAGAAGAATACTGTAGAAACAAGCAGCAAACAGTTGGGGGATGGACAACACATGAGTTTCACTGAACTTTCATTTGAATGAGACAAAGATTGAAAACACATACATGTGCACAGAGTGTTTACCCATTTTTCCCATGGAAATTGTATACATTGGTGAGAGAATATGATCCAGGTTTATCTGTGGCCTTTTATGTTATGATTATTCTTGATTTACATTCAGTTTATTTAATGTTTCAGGATTAATAGTAATAATAATAGCGACTAGCATTTGTATGGACAGCTAGGTGACTCGGTAGATTAGAGTACCGGGATTAGAGTCAGAAAAACTTATCTTCCTGAGTTCCAGTCCAACCCCAGATACTTACTAGATGTATGATGCCAGGCAAGTGACTTAACCCTGTTTGATTCATCACCTGTAAAATGTGCTGCAGAAGTAAATGGCAAGTATTTTTGCCAAGAAAACTCCAAATGGGATCACAAGAGAGTTGGGTGCTACTGACATGACTGAACCAACAACAAAGCATTGGTGTAGTTTTTACAAACTTTGTAGTTTGTCAAGCACTTTATAAGTCTTACCTCATTTGATTCTCACAGCAGCCTTGAAACCTAGGTGCTGTTATTATCATTTTATTTTAGATAAGGAAAAAAAAGACTGAAAGAACTAGTCCCAGGGTCACATGGCTAGTAAGTTGCTGAGGCAGGATTTGAACTCCCTGACCCCAAGTCCAGCACTCTGTCCACTCTGTTGCTTAGCTGCAAGGGTCACTGCTGTCTTCTTGGATGATTTAAGTAGGAATTCAGTGGAGACCCAGAAACTACATCTGTAAGTAGTAGTTCTATAGCTCCCCCAAATCTGGGTTACCTCTAGGAGAGCAGGCATTCTTATCTGGGAGTCTATATGAGTGCAGGGTGAGTGAGCAAGCCACCAGAAAGGAGAAAAGAATTGAAGGTTGCCTTTGTGAATGGTGAGCCACACATACCTCCTTTCTTCAGATTCTCAGATTTGAGCTTCAAAGTGGAAACATTTTAGGAAACTTTTGGCAGATTTGCCTAGCATGCATCATTTGATTGTTTACCAGTATGTGGTGACAAAAGTGTAAAACTACTTTAAGAAATACCTAAGTTTCTCCCTGTCACTGTGCATTAATGTATTATCTGTTCTAAGATAATAATACTTCAGCCCTGAAAGAATGATCCTGCTAATATTTATACTATAAGATACTCTCTTGGGGTGGGAAGGTTTTTTGAGTCAGGGAATTTTTTTTTTAAGAAGCAGTACTTTTGCTTGACATACTTCAGTGTTTTGAAAATTATTACAGTCAGACCATTGTCTTTTTTTATCTACAGGTAAGATTTAGCCTATCTATGTAGTAGGATTTGGAAGGAAAGAGGTTGTGCTATAGTGCCCTAGCTTTGAAACAGGGGTTCTTAACCTAGGATCCATGAACTTTTTAAAAGATATTTATAACTATTTCAATATAATTTCTTTCCTTTGTAATCCCATGTATTTTTGGTATTTAAAAATATTATTTTGAGATGAAATCCATAGGCTAGACAGTCAAAGGGATCCCACACACACACACACACACACACACACACAAAATGTGAAAAATTCCTAACTTAAAGAGTCAATATTATTTGAAGTTGTATGATTTATAATAACATAAAGATCATCAAAGAAATGTATGATCAAAAAATATGGAGCCAGTCACATAATAAGATCAAGGGATAATCAACAGAAAGCCTTCATGTTTCCCCAGTAGCTTCAATAACAAAAGGAATGTGAGGAAGGCCATGAACACATTGTGGGGACCCTATGGGGTGATCTTGTAGGAGGACATGGACACGATGTGCATAGGATACATAGAGATGTATGGGATGCAATCTACTTGACTTAAGGGATAGCTCACATCAGTCACATCACAGATACATTGGAATATTGGAGGGAATTCAGGGAGACTCCTCTGGGAACTCAAGCTAAGCTGCCAGGACCACTCCTGTGGCCACATGACCTAGGAGCAGAGAATGGCAACAGAGGCCATTCTTTGTACCTTAAAAGGAAACACACAGGAGGGAAGAACTGATGTCACCAAGAATTCTAAAAGGCAGGCCTGGGTTTAATAAGAATCAGCCAAAGAAAACCTCGTGTGCTAAAACTGCCTGTGAATTTTCAGAGTTTTTTTTTTTTTTTAACACACTTTGACCTAGTAGGGATACAAAGAAGTTGCCTAAACAGCAGATGGGGAGAAAGGAAGTTGGAGAGGAAATTCATTCCTGAACCTAGATACACAGTTTTAAAGGTGAAAAAAAGCACTGAATAATGAGATTATTCGGAGATACTAATGATCCTGATTCAGTCATTTTTTCCGCTTAAAGGGGCACTCCGACCTTTTCCAGCCCCCAATACCTTCCTTAATGGAAGGCAATCCCTTAGCATCAGCTGCTGAAAACTCAATTTATAACAGCAACATGGACAGACCAATCCCCCCACCCCCCACTCAGCAGCAAAGAAGGCATGCTCCCATTCATTGAGTAAATGATCTATTTGAAATTACACACAGTACTATATGTATATCATATAACACATAAATTACACAGAGCAGTTTCAGCATGGTTAATGAATTTGCCCTAAGGCTAATAAAAAAGTGCCTAGCTCTGTCCTTTTTTCTTTTTTTTTCTTTTTTGCATAACAGCATTTTACTTAATAGCATTAATCAAGTTGAAGGACCATCTGTATTAAAACTTAAAGAACTTTTCCAGGCCCTGTATATGCATAAAATAAAGACTACAGGGTATAAATCAGGGTTAAGATTGCCCCTGAGATGACTGGACTAACATGCAAGATGCATTTCTCTTTTAGAGGTTTCTATTATGTAAGATGAATCTAAATGTGAATGAACACTTCAGACACTTGTATTCGTCACTATTTGGATGAAATTCTGCTATTTGAAGTCATCTTGCTTTGACCTTGAATTATTCTGTGAAATAGAACCAGGCTGCCATATGATCTTAGAGCTGGAAGAAATCTCCAAGTTCATCTCATCTTACTTTGACCTGAACAGGAATCCTTTTAAAACATTCCTGAAAAGTGGTTGTCCAGTTTCCACATTAAGATCTCCAGAGAAAGCAAACACAGAACCACCCAATATAACCTATTCCATAATTGTATAGTTATTCATATCAGGAATTTCCACCATATGTGTCATGATAAAATCTTGGTCACCTTCCTCTGAATGCATTAAAATTTTTAATGTCCAGAACTAAGTGCAGTATCTATAAATTCATATATTCACAGCTGCAAAAGACCTCAGAAAAAGTAATAATGGCTGACGTATATTGTGCTTAAACTCTGGTCTCTCTGAATCCAAGTCTGACATTCTGTCCATTGTACTATCCTGCCTTTTAGAAAGTACTTTGCATACATTATTACATTTGACATGCTCAACAACACTGTCGATGATTATACCCATATTACAAATGAGGAAACTGAGGTTTAGAAAGCTTACCTTTGTTCACACAGGAAGTAAATGACTGACATGGTATTCAAAAACAGGCCCCTCATAACTCTAAATGCAATGCTTCTTTCTAGAAAATGAAGAAATTGAAGATTTGAGAGATTGTTGTATGTCCAAGGTCACAGGTAAATTATCAGAACAAGGATTTGAAACATTCGTTCTAAAACTAGCACTCATTTCACTATGATCTGACCATTATACAGTACAGAGAGATAATAAACTCCTTCATTTGAGATACTATGCTTCTTTTAATTCAGTGCAAGTCTCCATTACCTTTTTTGGGCTACCACAATAAATTATCAAAAAACAAAACTCGAATTAAAAAATTGGACTTTTTTTCTGTGACGTATTCTCTCACCTCCTGTACCCGAACCTGCACTTGTGCGGTTGAAATTAGAACCCAAATATAGTTTACAATTGCTCCTTTTAAATTTCACCCTATTAGATTCAGCCCATCATCATTGCCAGTTGAAATCTTTTGGGATAACAGACTGTCATTCAAACCATTTTCTATTCCTCTAAGATTTGTGCTATTTGAAAATGTCACAAATATTCCATTTATACCTTCAGTCAAGGCAATTGCAAAATTGTTGAACAGAACAGGCAAAGCACAAGAATTCTTCTAGAGATGTTAATTTATTAAACTGCTGTTTTGGCCATGCTTATTCAGTGAGCCCCAAATCCTCTTAATTGTACCCTAGCCTTTCCCAAGGAAGATAGGAGACTGTGAAATACCTTGCTGAAATTCAGGTGTGCTAAAATGCTTATGTTATTCCCCTAATTTACTAGGCAAGTTGCCCTGTAAAGAAAGGAAATGAAGCTACTCTGGCAGTTTGTGATGAACCCATGTTGGCTCACATTAATCGTTACTTCCTTTCTAAATTCTGACAAACCATTGTTTTAATAATGCTTTCTAGACGTTTGCCAGTTATTGAAGTCAAACACACAATTCTTCAGTTTTGAGGATCTGTTTTCTTCATTTAAAAAAATTAGTATAGCATGTACCCATCTAAATTTCTTCTCTTTTATTTTGTTTGTTTTGGTTTTTAAAGATCACAGACATCAGTTCAACGATCGTGGTGCCAAGATCTGGGCTTCGTGACTTGAATTTCTTTAGGGTAGTTATGTGTTTTCATACTGTTTCCTTACTTATCATGGGTTTTAATTCCTTACTGCCTATTTTGGTTCTACCTTTTTGTCTGAAAATTATTTTCCTTTATACAAAAACAGAAACAAAATAATATTTAAGTAGTTTGTACAATTTTTCATCTTCCATTATCATTGCTCCACGAACCTCAAGAAGTGAATAATTAATCACCTTAATCTAAATGTGAATGAACAATTCAGAGACTTTGGGTTATCAGTATTTGGATGACATTCAGCTATTTGAAGTCATCCTGCTTTGATCTTGAATTATTCTATGAAATAGAACCAGGCTGCTATACAGTCTTAGAGCTGGAAGAAATCTCCACATTCATCTCATCTTACCTTGATTTTTATGTCTAAGCTTGGGTTCCAAAGGAGAGATAGAACTATCCTTCTTCCCTTTATTGTAGGGGTTGGGAACTATACTCTTCAACTTGCTTAATGTGTTGATTAATTTTGAAGAATATTTTCCCGTTTTTATCCTTGTTTTAAGGAATAGTTCCTTCTGTGGTAGAAAGGAAGAGATATTTGGGGACTAAAAATTATATAAAAACAGAAGCCATCGATAAAATTCTGAAAGAAAGAAAGTCACTCGCTCCAAATCTAGGATATGTGCCAGATTATGCCTAGCTCTCTACTCCTTATTTGTAATGACTCTTAAGATAATATGATAACTTCTTCCCAGGGTTTTACAATTTTTTAATCATTGATCAGAATCAAATCCAGAATAGCAGTTCCCCTTGTTGCTTTTGACACTTTCTGAAAATAAATTATCACAGAATTTCAGAGCCAGAAGAGACCTCAGTTGTTATGTATTCCAACTCATATTTGAAAAAGAATTCACTATTCAATTTACCTAACAAGTGGTCACCCAGACTGTGTTTAAATCTCTAGGGAGGAAGAACATATCACCTTCCCAATATAGTTGATTTAACTTTTGAATAATTATCATTAATAGGAAGTCCCCCCTGCCCCGGCCACCCAGATGTCAAGCTGCAAATCCATAAGATCTTAAGATCATAGGATTAGAACTGAGAGAAAACTTAGGCATTATCTAGTCCAACCTCCTTATTTTACAGATGATGAAATGAGTTCATGGAGTTAAGTAACTTGTTTAAGATCACTTAAGGAGTATCTGACTTGGGATTTGAACTGAGACTGCTAAATGAAACTGGAGAAAATCACAAAACCATATTCACTGTGTTTACTAAAAATTAATGTTAAATAATCTCAACTGTGCCCTCACTGCAGCAAGGCAAGGTCCTTTTATACTTCTCTAATTGATTTACTATTCCACTCACCACAGTAAATTCCAAGGATTTGATCTCATACTTCACTGAAAAAAATTTTGATTTGATTAATTGAGAGAGCTGCTGCTTCTCCATTTCACTTCATTCTGATGTCTTCCCTAACTCCTCTTCCTCACATGAAGAGATTGCCCATTCTTTGCCAAGGAAAGCATGTTTACTGACAACTTTGATCCATTCCCTCTCGTCTTCTCCAGAAGATTTCCTCTTCTACCATACCCACTTTCTCAGCAGTCTTCAAGCACTTCCTGTCTACTGGCTATTTCCTTGCCATCTATAAGTATGCTATACCTTGCTCATCTTTAAAAAGTACTCACTTGGGGCAGCTAGGTGGTGCAGTGAGTTGAGCACTGGCCCTGGAGTCAGGCGGACCTGAGTTCAAATTCGGCCTCAGACACAGCACAAAATCTAGCCGTGTGACCTTGGGCAATTAACTTAACCCCAATTGTCCTCCAAAAAGCAAACAATAAAATAAAATAAAATAAAAAATACCCACTTGATCCAACCATACTCTTCAATTATCATTCTATAGTTCTCCTCTCTTTTGTAACTAAACTCTCTGAGAAAAGATTCTACAGTCAGTCCTTCTACCTCCTCTCTCTCTAATGTAAACCCTTTGCAATCTGGTTTCCAAGCTCAATATTCAATTGAAACAGCTCCCTCTAAAGGTGTCTATGATCTCTCTCAGTTGCCCAATCTGATAACCTTTTCTCAGTCATCATCCTTCTCTCTGAAACCTTTGACACTTTTAATTACCTTCTACTCCCTACTCTGACAAGTCACTTAACCCTCTTTCCTCATCTGTAAAGCAAGCTGGAAAAGGAAATAGCAAACCACTCCAGTATCTTTGCCAATAAAACTTCAGACAGGGTTGTGAAGAATTGGACATGACTGAAATGACTGAAAAAGAAACCCTCAATACTCTCTTCTCTCTAATTTTGGGTTGCATTTTCTTCTCCTGCCTGCATAACCACTCCTTGTCAGTTTCCTTGATTGAAATTTCATCAAGGTCATACACACTAAACACTGATTTTCCCCAGGGAGTTATGAAGGGTCCTCTTAATTTCTCCATCTATACTAAATTACCTGGTGATCTCATCAACTCCTGTGTGTTCAATTATTGTCTCTCATGTAGAAGATTCCCAGAACTACATATCCAGTTCCAATCTTTCGTTGAATCTCCAGTCTTACATCACCAAGTACCTCTTAGATTTCTCAAAATGAATGCTGTGTAGACATCTCGAACTCAGTGTGTCCCAAATAGAACTCATCTTTCTCCACAAACACTCCCTCTCCACTTCTAAAGTTATCCATTATTGTTACAGATACCAACATCCACTTAATAACCTAGGTTCATAGTCTCAGTATCTTCCTTCACTTGCATTCACCTGACATAGCTACCCTTTTGCCATCTACTAATATTTCTACTTTTGCAATATGTCTCATTCATATCCTGTTTTCTACTCACAGTTAAAATGCAGGTCATCATTACTTTATTCCTGAATTATTATAATAACCTTCTGGTTATTATATCCCTATCTCATCTGCCCTTGCTCCCCAATCTATATGCCATACACCTATCCAGAGAAGAGATGAGACCTGACCACCTGGTATTGAGTGAATGGTCTTTTCCCCTCCTATACTCTTCCCTGAACAAAAATAGCAGCCTGTAGGCCTCTGTTGACAGTGAGGTTAGCTCCCATTGTTCATTTAAAACAACTTTGAAGATACTTTAGGTAACATTAAGAATCTGATAAAGAAAATTACATCAAAGCAGCCTTTTCTCTGCAGTTTGGGCTGGGTTTTTATGTCGGAACTGTTAATGATTATGCCTTGAAAGAGAAGGCAATTGATAAAAATGACAATGAAATCCTGTGCTCAGACCCCCTGAATGGAATTAAGACCAAAATGGATGGATAGCTTAGCAAAGAATTTAATAGGGTTCTTATAGGGAAAGGTAATGGGGAAAAAATTGATGAAGATTCAGAACCACAAAGAAATAGAAGAAAACAATGGAATATTGTCAAAAGTTGAGCATTAATGTTGACCAAAAAAGATTTTTCAATGAATTATGGAGAAAACAGAGGAAAACTTCCAAAAAGCCCTTAGAGAAATGAGGCATTTAAGAGTGATTGAGTTGATGCTGTTATTATCCCCATTTGAGAAAACTGAAGCAAATGTATGTTAAGTGACTTGCCCAAGGTCACACAGTAAGTATCTGAAGCTGAATTTGAATTTAGCTGTACCTGAACCCAAGCCCAGTGTTCTATCCACTGTACCATCTAGCTATGGAATAGGGTTTGGGGGGAGGAGGGCATCATTTGCTCAAGTGTGTGGCCAAAGAAATTGTATGGTGATGATGGATTGGTGGGTGGTGATTAAAAAACCAATTTTGTCATAATTCCCTACCCGGGGACACAATTGAAAACCAACAGTAATAGGACATTAATGATGATTGAGTAAGAAGCCAGAAAGAATTTAAAGAAGCAGTTGATGCTAACCACGATGGTATTGTCACCATGGAAGATTTTGAGAAATACCTGGACTCTAGGAATGAATACAATGTTCTAAATGGAACCAAGTAGGTGATAACAGTTGTGACTAAGAACCAGTACCATCCTTTAGGGATGGGCTTTTCCTTCTTTTACCAAATGTTAAAACCATCATACTCAGAATAAACCTATTACATTTCTTCTAAGGCAGATTAATTTGCATTAGATTTCCCCTGTTCCAAAAGCATTTTTTTCAAATTTATTTTTAAAAGCACCTCAAGGTGTTTGTGTGTTGGGGGGGAAGGTAGAGGTTGACCCCTGCACAATATATTCAGGTGGCCCCTATTACCTCCAGAATATAATATTATCTTTTATTTTCAAATTTTCTTTTTTATGATTTATTTGGGGATTTTTGATTTATTGCTTTTCTAGATTTTTAGTTGCATGCTCAGAACACTAATTTTTTTACTTTTCTTTTGCTGACGACATATTTCAAGACATAAATTCTCTAGCCATTGCTTTGATGACATCCCAGAAGTTTTAGTATTTTGTATCATCATTGTCTTTCTTTAAGTTCATATCATTTTATCTCTGTAAGTCTAAATCTTTTCTTCCAACTTAAATTCAATTAAAATAGTTATAGTTTTATGGTCAATAAATTATGTGTTTTATAATTGTCTTTCTATATTTGTTTTATCCCCACATAAGTCATCAATTCTTGTAGAGGTACAATGAATATCTGAAAACTATGTATATTCTTGTTTATTCTAATTCTTTCCTTAACAAAGATCTCTCATATCCAACTTTTCTTAAATTCTGTTCAAGTCTTTAACTTCTTTCTTGTTTATCTTTTGGTTGAATTTGTCTAAGCCTAATGAAACTATATTAATAATATCTCCAATAACTTTTGCTATGTATTTTTCCTTTTAGAATAAATAGCTTTTATTTAAATATTTAGATGCTCTGTCATTTCAGTGCACTTAGATTTAGTGGGCAGCCAGGTGGCATAGTGAATAGAGTGCCCAGCTTGGAATCAGGAAGACTTTTCCTGATTTCAAAACTGGCTTTAGACACTTACTAGCTGTGTGATGCTAGGCAAGCCATTTGCCTCAGTTTCCTCATCTGTAAAATGAGTTGGAGAAGGAAATGGTAATCTACTCCAATATCTCTGCCAAGAAAACCCCAGCTGGGGTCATGAAGAGGCCAATGTGACTGAAAACAACTTAGCAACAACATAGTAAGTGCACTGATATTATTTTATTTTCCATGATACCCTTGACATAATTTGGTGCTTACCTCTTTTTGTCATATTTTTCTGTTACCTTACCTAAGATCAGGATTGTCACTCTTTTTTTGATTCACTGGAAGTATGTATTTCTGCATCTCCATTTATACCTCTAAATCCCTGAGTCTTTATGTTTTGAGTATGTTTCTGCAAATATATTGTTGGATTCTGTTTTCTAAATCAGTGGTGTCAAACTCAAATAGAAACAACTGCCACAAAATTGTGCATAAGTATCCCTCTCAGTGCATATTGACTTAGAATAACCACATATTGACATTATCTGTTGCATTTTATTTTTGTAATTACTATATTTTCACTTAGTTTGATAAATATTTCCCAATTATGTTTTAATCTAATTTGGACCAGAGTCAGGAGTGCTATGGGTAACATGAGGTCCTCAGGCCACATTGTTGGACACTTCTCTTCTAAATCATTCTGTCATTCATTCTGTTTTAAAGGTGAGTTCATTTGATATTTGATTTGATAATCACAGTTTTGACTGTTTTTTTCATAGCACATTGTGATTTATTATTTCTTTGTCTTTATCCCACTACTTTTGTAAAGAAAAAGAATGTGATAAAAGAAAGGAATTGGGATTAATACTAGTTATCTATAATTGGAATGATTTGATCCTAACAATTTGCCTATTTTCTCTTCACTCAGCCTAGATCTAAGTTATCTGATCCTGTAATTTCTTTCTCTCATATTAATCCCCCATAGATGTCCATAGAATTGATATTTGTTTTTCATGTGACTATTTCTAGCTCAATTTTACCCTTTCCTTTAAATTCCCTTTTCCTCTCTCTGTTTCTACCTCTTTCCCTTATCTTCAGCCCCACTTTTCCTAGTTCAAATAAGACCTAAGTTCATGAGATGCCTTCTCCCCTTTCTTTACCTCCATGTTTATACCTGTGATATGTCCCAATTATGAGGAATTCTAAATTCTTGCCTTTTTGTCATTTATATTCTAATGCAATATTTTCCCCCTCTTTTTTTCTCCTTAAATCAAATAAAACAACACAAAACTTTATCTAGGCCCAGAGTCTGTATTTCCATTCTCTTTCTTTGGCTCTTAAAAACAATAAGGTCTCGAAGGGACAATGATCTCTTTGCCTCCCAATTAGTATGGGAACACTTACTTATCATTTAATCCTTTCAAATTGCTCGGAGAGTTATTTTAATATTTTGTCTAAAACTGGTTCTTTCAAAAGGGATGCTTGGAGGTCTATTAGATGCCCATTCTCCCCACCCACACCCCCCCGGTAGAATGATATTGTTTTGCAGGAAAATTTATTCTTAGTTGTAAGTCTTTCATTACTATATTTGCTGTTAAGATTCATGTGATCCTGACTGTGATTTCTTGGTACTTTACCTCTTTAGTTTGGCTGCTTGAAGTATTTTTTTTTGGCCTAATTCCTTTGATTTCAGATATATGCCACAGAAAAAACTCTTAGTTCTACACAACTCCAAAAATGCATTCTGAATGTTTAGACAGCTTCCTAGATGATGGTCTGTAGATGCCACTAGTCCATAGAAAATTTTTACCATTACTTGAAACTCTTATTAGTAAAGATACTTTCTTTTTAAATTGAGAAACCTTAAAAATGGATTCCTTTTTGTTTTTCTCCTTTCCTCCCTATGCACTCTTCCTCCCATCTCTAGCCACCTCTTTTTGTCCAGTTTCCTGTGCTTACACCTTGAACCACTGCAAACCCCTGGGCCAAGTATGCTAAGGGAGGAGTTATTTGCAGTAGAATTTGAGGTGGAAAATACCAGTATAGTTTTAGTATTAGGATAATTGATTCATTTGGTTATTTTGAATCCAAATTATTTTACTTTAAAGCTATATAGGAAATTATATTAAATTGGGCTGAAATAAGGGGGAAAAGACTTGGTTTGCTACGTTGTCCCTTTGTGGCACAGGCATAGGTCTGCACCCTCCCTCTTGAAACATTAAATTCAATTTCAGTTCAAATCTGTAAATATTCATTGACTGCTTCCTATGTATAAGATACCATTCTAGGTACTACAGGGGATACAAAGAGGAATAAAATTCAGTGAGAGGCATAAGGCTGAAACACAAGTAAATATTATTCAAAGTTGAAAATGAAAAAAAATAATAGAAATACAAAGAGGAGGAAGGGTTCACTTATGGATAGCAACATCAGGAGTGAAATAAGTAGCATTTGTTCTAGGTCTTGAATAATGTGAATTTTGAAGTGGTAGAGTTATGAGAGAGAGGAAAGTATGGCATCATAGGTTCTAGAACTAGAAAATGGGGAGGGTCCATTCTTAGTTCCCCCTAAGTCCTCAGCTTGGTGAAGTATTCACTTCCATGAGAGCCAGTAAGCTAGCTCTTGACCCAGATAGTTAGCATCATCTACTAAGTATCTGCCACTACCACCTGTATTCATTTTTTGGAATTCCCCATACCCCTAGACCCTAGTAAGAGGGCAATCAAAGGGTCTTCTTCTGTCCAACTTCCTCATATCCATCCCTTAGTCCTTTAACTAGTCTGTGCAGGTGAACCACCTTAGAGTATGTATTGGGAAACAACACTGATCTAGGAATCAGGAAATATAGGCTGCAGTTGGAAGATTAATCAGGAGACTTGAGTGCTAGTGGAAGCAGAACTGTGGAAGTACATAGAAGAACTATGGTTTAGATACCAGGAGATCTGGCTTTGTATACAAATTCTGTCAACCTGCTGAGGAAGTTTTGAGTTTCACCTTGAAGTATATTCATAGATAGGAAAGAAATAGCATTCTAGATGGAGGACAGGGGAATGGACATCATGTATACCAATAATGGAAAAAGTGAAGAGGAGCATTTATGTTCCACATTTAAAGAAAGGGGACACTGGGTATTTCATTTGTTGAAGCTAGAATATCATCTGTATCTATGTGCATATCTTCATCATGTGTGTTCAGAATGTTTTTAGTATGCATCTAACACTTCAGAAAAGCTCTTGGGAGGGAATAAATAAGGTTAAGTTTTGTTAAGCATAGAAGAAAACAAACATTTTTACTTCATTTCTTTTTGTAGAAAAGTATAAAAAATACTTTGAGCCAAAAAATGAAGAAATGTTTTGTTGTTTTTAAGTGAAACAACCCTCAACATTTACTTGGACATCAACTAAGTATTGCACAATAACATGTTGATGAGTTAAGTGTAAATGAATCAGAAACATGTGGATGAAGTTTCCTTTTGAATACACATGGCTTTCAGCATGAAAGGAAAAAAGTGTTGGCACAATGTGCTTCTCATTTTCCTGAGCCTTAAATATTTGGAAAATACTAGGAGTCATTTGACAAACTCAAACCACCACTAAGTTCAGCCATCCCTACCTAAGCAATTGGATGGATTATTCTGAGAGTGATTCACCCAGTAAATGAGTGTGTTTTCCCAAGAAACACTCAACACCTTTTTTGCAACATTTCTACAGAACTACGATGGAATCCAACAGGACAGAAATTTTATCAGTCAGTGTGTCTAACCTACCCTGGCTCATTAAACCATTCTTGCTAAAGAAGGAATTTCTTGGAACCCTAACTAGACTAATAGCATTGTATAGAGGGGCGGCAGCAGGTTAGACTGGATTTGATCCTTTAGTTATCATCCAATTCTGCTATAGTGATAGAAAAGTAGACAAAATGCAGGTATTGCCTTTAAACTATTTATGAAAACCTGGTTGGAAGGAAAGATGCAGTAATTATAGTGTCTGAGGATTGTGAATTCAGAGGTAGAAGGAATAGCATATCATAGAATCAGGTCGTCATAGATTTAAAAGTGGAAGGGTCTTCTACTCACCTTTACTGATTATATATAATCCTAGTCCCTCTGGAGGGATTCTTTGAAGAAAACAAAAGCAACTTATTAAAGACTCTTGTTTTCACATCTAGTTATTGTCAACAATTCCTCCCCATAAGAACTCTCTCTTATAACAAAGAAAAACAATTAAGCTAAAACAGCTAACACTGAGAATCAGAATTGTACACCTTTAATCTACTAACTCCCTATACCAAAAGTAGGGAAGTATGTTTAATCATCAGTCCTCCTCAGCAATTGTAATTATTTGTTTTATTTAATCCAAATTCTGCTCCTTTTCATATTAAAAAAAGTTTTGCTGATGTCATTTGTTTTTATGCAATAATCTCTTACTAACATATGCCTTCCAGTAGAATCCTCCCTAAAAAAAAAAAAAAGAATCAAATCACACCAAATGACATGGCAACACTGCATAACAGCCTATGCAGTGTTCATTATCCATAGACTTCCTTGTCCCCCACACTATAAAGAATAAAGAGGTGGGCTTCATCATATGTCCTCTGGAAATAGTATTGGTCATTGCATTTGTAAAAGGGGTGTCCCACATGTGAACCCCAATCAAAGTAATTAACAAGATACTCTAAACCAGGGGGTCTTAATCTTTTTTTGTTTCATGGACCCCTTTGGCAATTTAGTGAAGCCTAGGTATCTTTTCTTAGAATAGTGTTTCTAAATGCATAAAATGAAATACATAGGCCTACAAAGGTAACAAATTATATTGAAATATAGGTCTCAAAATATTTAAAAAGCAAAAATGGTCAAATGGAAAAAGAGATATAAAATATCACTGAAGAAATTAATTCCTTAAAAATTAGAATTGGGCAAGTGGAAGCTAATGACTCCGTGAGACATCAAAAAAAATAATAAAACAAAGTCAAAAGAATGAAAAAAGAAAATGTGAAATATATCCTTAGAAAAACAACTGACCTGGAAAATATATTGAGGAGATATACTTTAAGGATTACTAGATTACCTGAAAGTCATACAAAGAAAGAGCCTAGACTTTATATTTCAAGAAATTATCAAGGAAAACTGCCTTAATATCCTAGAACCAGAGGGTAAAAATAGAAATTGAAAGAATCCACTGATCATCTTCAGAAAGAGATCCCAAAATGAAAACTCTCAGGAATATTACAGCCAAATTCCAGAACTTCTAGGACAAAGAGAAAATACTACAAGCAGCAAGAAAGAAATCATTTAAATTATCCCACAGTCAGAATCATACAGGATTTAGCAACTACCATCTTAAAGGAGCAGAAGTCTTGGAAAGTGATATTCCAGGAGGCAGAAGAGCTGGGATTACAACCTAGAACAATTTTTCCAGCAAAATTTAGTTATAATCCTTCAATGAAAAAAATAAAATAGAGTAATTTCAAAGATTTCAGATGAAAAACTCAGAACTGAATGGAAATTTTGATTTTCAAATAGAAGACTTAATAGAAGCATAAAAATGTTAATATGAAAGAGAAATCATAAGGGACTCAATAAGGTTCAACTCTTTACCTTTCTATGTGGCAAGATGATACATGTATCTTCTAAGAATTTCATCATTACTATGGCAGTTAAAAGAATTCTATATAGAAAGATGGTGAAGGAGTGAGTTGATTATGTTGTAATGATGTAAAAAAAATGGATAGGAGAGAAAAAGAGATGCCCTGAAAGAAGGGAAAAGACAGAAGAAGACTGGGAAATTATCTCACATGAAAGAGCTACATAATGAAAAGCTTTTACAATGGAGAGAAAATGATGGGGAGAACAGGCAACACTTGAATCTCATTCAAATCCAAATTGGATAAAAAGAGTAAAAAAAGATAGACAGACAGACAGATGATAGATAGATAGATAGATAGATAGATAGATAGATAGATGCTAAATTGCTCAATAGAAATCTATCTTGCCCACAAGAGAAATGGGAGGAAAAAAGGATAATAGAAAAGGGGGGACAGTGATAAAAGGGAGGGCAGACAAAGGAAGGCAGTGCTCAGAAGCCAAACAGATTTTGGGGAGGTGTAGGATAAAAAGAGAAAGAGAGAAGAATAAAGAAAAAAGACGATGGAGGGAAATGAACTGTTAGAAATCATAACTGTGAATGTGAATGGGGTGCATTCACCCATAAAATGGAAGCAGATAGCAGAATGAATTAGAAACATAATCCAACAATATGTTGTTTATAAGAAACACTTGAAACAGAGAGACAAATCCAAAGTTAAAATAAATCCAGAGTTTTCCAGAGTTAAAGCAGAATCTATAATGCTTCACATAAAAATGGCAGGGGTAGCAATCATTATCTCAGACAAAGGAAAAGCAAGAATAGACCTAATTAAAAGCAATAAGCAGGGAAACTACATCTCATTAAAAAGGAACTGTAGACAATGAAGTAATATTAATACCAAATATATATGCACCAGATGGTATAGCTTTCAAATCCTTAGAGGAAAAGTTAACAGGAAGAAATAGATAGTAAAACTATACTAGAGCAGGACTCAAATTTCACCTCTCAGAGCTGGAGAGATCTAACCATAAATTAAATAAGAAGTCAAAGAAATGAATAAAATGCTAGAAAAATTAAATATGATAGACTTTTGGAGAAAAGTAAGTGGTAATAGGAGTAAACCTTTTTTCAGCTATACATGACTTCTTCACAAAAATTGATCATGTATTAAAGGGTTAAAAACTTCATGACCAAATGCAGAAAAGCAGAAATATTAAATGCACCATATTCAGACCATAATGCAATAGAAAATTATATTTCATAAAGGGCCATGGATGGATAGATTAAAAGTCAATTGGAAACTAAATAATCCTAAAGAATGAGTGGGTCCAAGAATAAATCATAGAAACAATCCATAATTTCATTAAAGAGAATAACAGCAATGAGACAACATTCTAAATTTTGTGGGATGCAGCCAAAGCAGTACTTAGGGGAAATTTTATATCTCTAAAAGCACATATCAGTGAAGGAGAGAGCAATGAATTGGGCATGGAATTTTTTTATAAAGAAGAAAAGGAACAAATTTAAAATCCCCAATTAAACACCAAAATGAAAATTCCAAAAATTAAAGAAGTTAATAAATTTAAAGTAAAAAACTGTTGAACTAATCAATAAAACTAGAAGCTGATTTATGAAAAAACCCAATAAAATAGACCATGGCTTAATTTTATTTTTAAAAAGTAGAAAACTAAATTACCAGTATCAAAAATAAAAGGATGGTGATGAATTTAAAATAATTATCAGGAGTTATTTTGCCCAGTTATATACTAGTAAAACTGACAATATAAGCAAAACAGATGAATATTTACAAAAATATTAACTGCCCATATTAACATAAGAGCAAATAGAATACTTAAATAACCCTATCTCAGAAAAAGTAATTGTATAAGCCATCAATGAGCTCCCTAAGAAGAAAAACCCAGGACCAGATGGATTCACAAGTGGGTGGTACCAAACATTTAAGGAATAATTAATCCCAAAACTATATGAGCTATTTGAATATATATATATATGTATATGTGTATACGTAAAGAGTCCTACTAAGCTCCTTTCATGACACAAATATGGTTTTAATAACTAAACCAGGAATAGAAAAAACAGAGAAAGAAAACTATAAACCAATCTCCTTCATTAATAATGATGCAAAAACTTTAAATAAAATAGTAGCAAGGAGATTACAGCAATATATCACAAAAATCATGCATTATGACCAGGTGGAATTTATACCAGCAATGCAGGGCTAGCTCAACATTAAAAAAACCATCAGCATAATTAACCCTATCAATAAAAATGACAACAAAAATAATATGCTTGTACCAATAAATGTAATAAAAACTTTTGACAAAATATAATCATTCCTATTACAAACATTAAAAAGTATATGAATCAATGGAACTTTTTAAAAATGATAAGTAGTGTCTATATAAAAGTGGCAGCTAAGTAGTGTAGTGGATAGGGTGCTGAGCTTGGAGTCAGTAAGACTCATCTTTAAGAGTTCAAATCTGACCTCAGACACTTATTAACTGTGTGACCTTGGGCAAGTCTCTTAACCCTGTTTGCCTCAGTTCCTCAGGTGTAAAATGAACTAGAAAAGGAAATGGCAAACAACTATAGTATCTTTGCCAAGAAAACTACAGATGGAGTCACAGAGTCAGACATAACTGAAATAAGTGAAAAGCAATGATCGATCTAAAGCCAAGAGTAAGCATTCTCTGTAATAGGGATAAACTTGAAACCTTCCCAGTAAGATCAGGAATGAAGCAAGGATGTTCATCATCACTATAGTTCTTCAGCATTGTACAAGAAATGCTATCTATAGTAATGAGGAAAAAAATGAAGAAATAAAAATAGGCAATGAGGAAACAAATCTCACTCTTTGAAGATGATATGATGGTATACTTAGAAAACCCTGGAAATCACCTATAAAATTAATTACAACATGCTAGAGTTTATAGTCATACCCTTTGAGAACCCAAAGGCATCTCTATGCCACAGTGAAACACCAGGATAGGACTGATAGCACTTAATAGTGCTGGAATAGGCACATTTTTCAGGCCTCACACGACATTTTTACACTAATTTCTATATCTGATTTGTAAAGTATGACATCCGTTATCATGCTCTTCTATTTCCAACAGAGAGGCAGTTATGTGGTGCAGAAATGAGATCACTTGTCTGGAAGTGGGTACAATTAGATTCTGGTTTAATGAGCCTTGTGTCTTTAGAGAAGTCATATGAGCTTTCTGGACCTCATCTGCAACAAGAGAAAGTTTGGTAAAAATGATCTTTCAGGTCTCTTCTAATTCTGATCTCACATGATTCCTTAATCCAATGAACAATGGTTTCCTCAGTAGACTACACTGCCTATGTCTTTCTAATAGAAACAATGCTTTCTCTTTGTTTGCTGGGTTCTAGGAATAGTTGACTTAAGAGCACTTCTTTCTCATTTCTACATCAGTTGTTTTAGGGATTCAACTTTAGCAAATTCACCTCTTTATGGCTCATTTTCTCCTCTGTCCAAAATGGTGCCAAACAACCCATGAAGTGAAAGAGTTAAAGAGGATAGGGATTCTATGAGAAGCCAAGTTGTGTATCCTAGACATTTCTCTTCCTTAGAAAAGAATCCAGTTCTATTTTCTGAACCAGTATTTCTTTTATACTGATTTAAATTAAAGAGCTTTCTCTGTCAAGTGACTTCAGTCCACTCATTTGCAATGTTTTCCTTGGTTTGGCATTATTGTTATTCTTCTTTTCCTGTTGCTGGAAAAAAGACATGGGATTTTGTCATTTGTGTGACCCTTTTCATTTTCTGAACTGACTTATTCTTGACAAATATTCCTCTTAATTATTCATCAACATTTATTGCTTTTTCTTATCAGAAATAGAGGAATGATGACTTTGAATAGTTATTCTCTACAGAAAGAAGCCACTATCCCTACCCTATCCCTTCTTGTGCTTTATCTATATATGAAGCAAAATTAGAGTTTGGGGGAGTCAAATTGCCTTACACAATTTCAGGTAAATCAATTGTAGGAGGTAAATCTGACTGAATATCAAGAGTGATTCATCTCTAAAGAGATCTTAAATACATATAAACAACTGTGTCAAAAAAAAGTCTTGCTGTTAAAAATGGCAAAATAAAATAAAAATAGGATTTGTCTCATCCTTTACAAATTCCAAGATACCTTTTAGAGAAAAAAGGGTCATGTTAGTGCTAATGCAGTTTATTCAAGTTGCCTGTTTAACTGGATAATTCTTTTATAACCTGCTGTTTATATGGGCATTAAATTGCCATTGTACATGACTACAAATTAGTCTCTTTTTTGGTGTAAATTGGAAGTTTCTGATAAGCGCCTAAGTCTATATCCCTTACAGCTATCCTTTCATCCAGATGGCACTTTATCCTCTTCTTCCTTCCCCTCATCTCATTAATCTGTATAATAAAGTCTGGTTCTTAATCATATTTCCACATATTACATCTCAACCAGAGTCTCCTTTCATGTCAGGGCCACGACCAGCTCCCCCAGTAATAGAATTGCAGGACTGATGTACAGGTTTACTCATCTAGATTGACAGCTGTAACATTGTTTTGTTTTGTTTTGTTTTCTTTCCACAGATTGAAGAGGGTTGTTTTATTATTATCTGTAAGCCTGTCAGTTAATAATATAGTTATTTTAATTATAGCTACTACCTGAAACCATAACTATATGGTTTAAAAGCCCATTCAGGCAACAAAAAACCATGAGTAGGCAGGTTTGATGGTTTAATTTTTTTCAGTTATTAGATTTATGGAGTATCCTTCCTTACATACTTTAAAATATTACCCTATTAGTCTGACAATAATGCCATAAAGCAGGAAAAGTAGTTGGAAGGAAAGAGAAAAAAAGCAGAGAAGATAGTTGAGGCTGTTTGGTAGAAAAGCCTAGAGCAGGAGTCCTTCTAGGTCCTTAGGTGCAACCTTTTGACTGAGTCCAAATTTTATTAAGGGAATTTGTTCTCTGAAGTTTGGATTCAGTCAAAGGGCCACACTTGAGACTCTAGAGGGCCATATGTGGCCATAAGGCCACACATTCCCCACCCCTGGCCTAGAGAATCTAACACAATCACAACCAACACACACAATCAATGTGTAATTTTTAATATGTTGTACCAACCTAGTAACTGGTAAGCTCCTTTTTTGTATTTGTCTTTATATTCCTAGTCTTGCACTGGGTCTGGCACATAGTAGGTGTTAAATAAATGCTTGTTGATTGATCCTGAAAGTATCAAGAGAGCAAACTCTAGAATCAAAATCTTTATATCCCTTCTTGGCATATAAAAATAATCCTCTTGACTGGATATAAGATTAATTACCATAAGGCCCTTATACTAGGTTTCTATTCTGTTATCTTTCTTTGTACTTCCAGGCAAGTATGAACAAGTCCAGACTATCTTCCTCACTTTCCTCATCATCATCCCCCTCTTCTCCTAAGGGTTTGAATTGTTGAAAAGCTAAAGGGATTTATGCTTTGGATAACTTGGGATATAATAGAGAAGGGAGGGAGGGAGGGAGGGAGGGAGGGAGGAAGGAAGGAAG
>NW_027185777.1:30893712-30928248 GCF_028583685.1 Petaurus breviceps papuanus
GAAGGAAGGAAGGAAGGAAGGAAGGAAGGAAAGGAAGGAAAGGAAGGAAGGAAAAAAGGAAATAACATTTCTGAAATGCTAAATATATCCTAAGCATAGGGGACACAAACAGAAAAGACGATTCTTGACATCCGGGAATTTGCATTTTATAAAGGAGACAACACATATTTATATGGCCATGGTGGCCAGAGAAGGGAGTTATGGTTAGGAAAATGATGAGTCACAAAGATGGTGAGTGGGGCAATAGAACAAACTACTGGCACAGCTTTTCCTGAGACAATTATAGTGATGACTTGATGATAGAGGCAGGGCAAAAATAACAATAATAACCAATTATGAAGACGAGGAAAACTGGTACCAAAGAATTTAGAGCTGAGTAGAAGATAAAAATGGTAGTGAGAGGAAGGCTCTGGACATACTTGGACTTGCTCAAGAACAAAATCAAAATCACCTGAAGAAACATAAATATATTACTCCTCATTGCCTGATCCTCATCTCAAGCACTATATACAGATGTTAGTGGTACACACACAAAAAAATCTTTTTGTTCAATCAATAAGTATTTACTGGGTGCCTTGTATGACCTTACATAGTTTTACAAGTCAGGATCAATGAAAAAGACAGAAACATATTCTCAAAGAGTATACAGTTTTGTTTAAGGAGATCAATCACAAACACACTGAACAATAAGTGAAGATATTTCACGATACATTTCTAAGTTGTATGACAATAAATAAAGTGTTTATTAAGCATTTACTATGTCACTGAGCTATCTGCTATGAATACAAATAGAAAAGCAAAATAGTCCCTGCTCTCAAGAGTTCACATTCAGTAGAGAGACAACGTGGAGAGGTGGTTTCAGCTACAAAATAGATGTAAAGACCTCATGGTCTTTAATGTTCCTCCATCATATCTGTTTCTGATATTGAAGTGAGACTTTGGTGACAAGGACCTTTTTTTGAGTCAATCAGGGTTAAGTGACTTACCCAAGGTCACATAGCTAGTAGGTATCTGAGACTATCTATATTTGAGCTCAGGTCTTTCTAACTCCAGGGCTGGTGCCCTATCCAGGTTGCTACCTAGCTGCCCTGGCAAGAACTTTCTTTATTGAATCTTCAGTAGCTATGGCTGCTGAAACGTCAAGGGCTTTGACAATAAGAGTGGCTCCCAGGGGTGTGCTGGTAGATGTTTAACAATAGGCCCTCCAAAGGAAAAGCATACATGCAACAGATTTTTAAATTTAATCTCCATTATTAGCATTTTTCTATCGCTTTCTCAAGCCTAGAGTTAGTCTACAAAACAATAAATCAAACTTTGTAGCATTTGGCAATTTCTAAGTTGTAAAAAAAGTGTAACATTTTACTCTAATGAGCCCACTAGGCATCCAGTTTGTAAAATGCAAGGAATGTAGAGCCAACGAGTAGCTTCACTTCTGCCTTCAGCCCTCAGTGCAAAATTATCCTGAATATTAAAAAGGAAACTTTTTAGTGGGTCCCACTTAGCAGCACTTCCTGTACAAAGGAATAAACCTCAGCTTGTTAGAGAAGGTATAAAGCCTTTGTGGATATCCCAGTGGGAATTCTGGGGTTCAACACAGCTATGGAAGCACCAAGACAGTGCAAGATTGGGTAGGGCAGGATTCTTTTTGTCTTTTTTTTTTTGGTCTTTATTAATTTGTTTACTTTTAGCATACAAGATTCATTACCACAATTCCTTGAGTTTCAAATTTTCTCTCCCTCCTCCCCTCCCCCTCCCCCCATGGCGGCATACAATCAAGTATAGTATCTGTAAATACTTTCACATTAGGCATTAGTCAGGTTATAAAGAAGGATTGGAACAGATGGAATGAAGAATGGGAAAGAGGAAACAAAACCAAACAAGAAAACGAAAAAAGGGCAGGTAGAATCTGGGTTCAATCTCAGTTCTTTCTCTGGATGTAAACATCTCTCTCCATCATGAGTCTTTTGGGGTTGACTTATGTCTCTGGATTGCTGAGAAGAGTCCAGTCTATCAAAGTTGGTCATCACACATACGTTGTGTCTGTAATTGTGCACAAATTCCTCCTGGCTCTCCTCTTCTCACTCAGCATCAGTTCATATAAGTAGGGCAGGATTCTTGAAAAGAAACTTGCACAATCAAAGAGCAGTGACTTTTCTTTAAAAACTCATTGTTAATTAAATGCTGTTGCCATGGCTTCAGATAGTCTGTCCTTGAAAACACTGTCCTCTATTTTCCCCTCAAAATTTCCCCTCAGATAAGCTAGGATCTTAAAACCTAGCCAAAAACTAAATCTTGATCAGAAACACCTTTACATTTGAAACTACTAAAAGGCCATACAACTCATGAAGGAAGGTGGACGAGCACATTGGGGATTAGCCCAGAATTTCTAGTGAAGGGAGTTTGTGACTGATTCCTGGCTCTTCCCACCTTCCCTGAATGGGATTATTACAATCATTAGCACACCTTAGGTATTTCACAAGGCATGGCATTCATTTCAAAGTCCTGAATCTGTGGATTGTACTCTGCAATTGTAGATGTCACAAAGCTCCGTCCATCCCAGTGACATCATTGTTTCCATAGCAACTAATGTATTTCAATGAGGGAAACATGGAGGGTTCAGCTAAAAATAGGATGGAAATTGAAGAAAATGAGTGGTGAAAACAAAAATGTGTATGATGGGGTTTGTGTGGGAGAAAGGTCTTGCACTCAGCATGAGGGGGTCACTTTTGGGTAAAAAAAAAAACCCTTGAGAGCTCATTTACTATTTCTGCTACTCAAAAAGCAGCCTATCCTCTTCATCATGATCACAGGAATTAATATTCTTAAAGAAGCCATAAAGGCATGACAGTGTCCAGAGAAAATGTGTACCCCATGTCTAAGCTGATTGCAGACCAAACCTGGAGAAGATGAGCCACAGCTGTGAGGTCCTTGTCTGCCACCTGGCTTATCAAGTGACCTTCTTAAATGATCCTTGGACTTTTTTTCTTAACTATTGATCAGCCAAGGGGAGGCCAACAAAGAGGTCACTTGGTGATATGACCCGAGGCAGCGAAGCTTAAACACAAAGCTACTGATTCTGCCCGAATATTGAAGTGGTGAATGCCTCGAATCCAAATGACCTGCTACAGGGCCTCTAGCCCATGTTATTACAGGCTGTTCTTCAGGCTGCTTCGTTCACCCTGAAGGATAAAAATAATTACAATTTAGAACATCAATGATTCAAGCTAATCACCGAATGGTGTCCTGGGATGGGGCCTTAAGGGTCATGTAGTTCATTCCCCTGCCTTCAGGCTAAACTATACTGGGAATATCTCAGACAAGCCCATTTCAGTCATTTGTCAATAAGTGCTTTCAATAAGGGATTCCATATTTTGCCTTAGTTGGCAGCCCTGTGGATAACAACCCCTTTTGTTCCATTTTCTTCTTATCATTTACTTTGTTTTATACAGGATCTTACACTTTCTCAGCAAATTCTCCACTATGACTCTAACCCAGTGGGGTCAAACTCACCTAGAAAGAGAGGGCACTAAACCATAAATAAGAGTAACTGTGCATTTTAAAAATTTTATTGCATCTTTTATTTATTTTTGTTAAATATTTACCAATTACTTTTAATCTAATTCCTCTAGCACTTGGGGCCTATGTTTGACGCCTCTGCTCTAACCTAAGTCAGTTGCCTCAGTGACCTGCCATGGAGATGCAATGCCTTTCTGCTAGGGCTGGACCTGGGATTAGAGGATGGGGTTCGGTACCCTGGTCTTTGCTGCTTCCTATCTGTATTAACCTAAGGCAAGTCATTTAAACTCTTCAGACCTCAGTTAAATGCAATGCTGGGAATATATGACCTTGAAGATCCCTTCCAGTGTTATCTATGATCAAGCTAAAATTTAAGCCCACTTTCTGTTATTTCATCCTTGGCAGAGACAGTAAGGAGTTGGTTACCACCTCTATATGATGTCTTTTCATACCTGATCACACAGGCAAGTGAATTGATATCACAATAAAGGACAAATCTGGCATACCTGTTTGTATAAAGTCAGTACAAAATGATAAGAGCAGTGGACTTGAAGTCAAGAAATACCTAAATTCAAGTCCTTCCTAAATGCTTGTTAGCTGAGTCGTCATGAGAAAGTCACTAAGCCTCTCTACAGGTCAGTTTTCTTAATCTGTTAAATGGGGATGATACTATCTGTAACACAGTGTCTGACACATGGTAGGTGCTTAATAAATATTTATTGATTGATTATGTACCTAATAAAAGTTGTGAGAGCAAATGACAAAATATAACATTTTTTGTTCTTAAAACATTTAATAAATGTCAGATATTATTACTAGTTGGTTTTTTTTAATGGAAAATCAGAAAGACCTTTGAAATATCCATATTTTCTGGGAGAAAAGGAGGAAGATCCTAGAGGCCTGCCTTGTACTATTAGCATATTAGCATGGGTTTATTTAGCAGATTAATTAATCCTCCTGTAGTAAATCCAAGTGCTTGACCCTTTGGAGATACAATGAAGGCAGATTAATTGAGGGTAGGAGAAGAGGAGCAGAATGGGATAATTCACCATAGTCATCAAGGGACAACATAAGGTACCACTGATGGAGAGTAGGCCTAGATAGGTGTCCCAGTGGAACCTAAAGGTCCTTGACAGCTATGATGGCTGCAAATGTGGGATTGGGTAGGACAAGCCCCCAGAAGAGATACTTGTACAGAACTGGAAAGTAGCATTGAAAGAATGGTTTTACCTACTTTTACATTTTTCTTGGGCCATCCTGCTGATAAGCACAGCCCTAAAGGCCCAACTGCACTTTTTGAGTAGAAAAACTGCTACTTTTTGCCACTCGATGAGACAACCCATTTCATTTTTTGACAAGTCTAATTGTCAGAAAGTTCTTTCTGCTACTGATTTGAAATCTGCTTCCCTGTAACTTCTACTTAAGGTTTCTGGCATCTGGAGCCCCATAGAATAGATCTGCTTTCTCTTTCTCCTGACAGTTCTTCAAATATATGAAGACAGCTATCATGTCATCTTAGTACCACCACCACCCTTTTCTCTTTCAAGATAAAAACTCGCATTTTTCTATGATATGGTTTTGAGTCCCCTTACCACCATGCTCACTCATCTCTGAATGTATTCCATCTTGTCTTTGTCCATATCTCATAACTAAATTACACAAAATTGTGTTAATACCAAATGATCTTCTTTCAGCCAACTGGATTGTGTTTGACAATCCATGAGGCTATAATCTGTAATTTTTTTTATGGAGTAGGAGAGGATGAATAATTACACACACATATGGATAAAGCTTATTTGAACAGATTTTCCAGTTTTCTTATTTTAAATGTTTTTGACAAATTACAATTTAAAATGTGTGCAAAAGTGTAAGTCAAATCATTTGCCATCTGAATTCAAGATTTTAAAAAATCTAATGTTGGCAAAGAAAAGCTATTCAGTTCAGGGTATTGGGTTAAAAAAAATCAATCAAGTGACTCTAATCTAAATGATTTTTCAGCAAATTAATTCTGAATGCGATGGGCTTTTGAGACAGACCTCTGCAGGCAGGGAGAAGGCTTTGGAGCCTGCCTGCAGACTTCTGTCTCAGATGCTTGGTACATCTAAGTTTTCTCCCATATTTTCTCCCTCTTTGCTTTATCAAATTCTGTTTCAAGCTACATGTCCATTATGCCAAGTAGGAAGTTCATTTTTTTAACCATTATTCATATTCATTGTATGTCATTGATATACTAGGCACCAAACATGGAGTTAGATCAAGCCCTTTCCCATTGAGTTTCCAATATTTTAACACTAGCATCTAGGCAAAAACCCAAAAATCATCTGATGGCAAAAGGAAATGCTGCTGACAGTGAGAACATTATCATTACCAGAAATGTTTTATTAAATTCACATTTGTGTATCTATCCTTGCCATCATCAGTGGACAAATTTGTTGATCATTCTGGAGTATCCGACACTCTTGTCTATTAATTCCTTCAGGAAACTATCACTTTTGTGTATCTGCCATAATCTGAAGATAATAAATATTTTGTTTACTGGTTGTATAATGAACAAATATGCCTGGCATTATGCTATACCCTGCGGGTACAAGGGATGAAAGATGTGGTCTTTGCCCTTGACCATTTTACAATTTAATTAGGAAGACAAAATGTACAATTTTTTTCTGAATACAAGCCACCTAGGGCTATACCTCTAAAAGTAGATCTGTTTGAAAGGAGTATGTTATATAAGAAAAAAAAATAATTGCACAAAATTCCTCCAATTATCTATACCCACCAAATAGCTAAGTATCTTCTCAATCCATTCCAAGGTCATCCCTTCACTCATTAGCAAAGTGTGGAAAGTCCAGTGGGCTACACCATCCCTGCCTCCCTTTTTCATGTTAAACAATGGAATGCATACAGGTTTTGAAATCTGGTGACTTGAGTTCAAATCCTGATTGCGCTACTTTGGAGTCCTGCTCCCTGTGTGACCAGTGCAAAGTATTCAGCCTCTCTTGGCCTCAGTTTCTTCATCTGGAAAATGAGGGAAAGACTTGTAAGGTCTCTTCCAGCCTTTCATCTATGATCCTATTTGAGCTTTCAAGCATCATTAAACCACCTCTGGAGCTTTGCAAACATTAAAACACTAAATAGATGCTAGTTATTATTATTATTATCTTTGGAAGTTATAAGCAACAACCTTATGGTCATAATGATTTAATAGATTTGAAGTAAGGAAGGATTCATACCCTAGCTCTGAAACCTCAGTTTTCTCCTTTGTCAAAAGAGGAAGTAGGATCAGATGATCTCAGAGATCTCTCTTGTTCTTCAAAATCTTATGATCCTAGGATATATCCACCAATGGAAATAAAGAGAGAGGCAACGACAAAGAATAACTTTTTGGAAAATGAATCTCCTAAGTTTTCCAGCTAGCTGGTGCAATGTCTTCCTGACTTCAAATATGTCCTCAGAAACTTACTAACTGTATGACTCTGTGCAAGTTATTTAACTCTGTTTACCTCATCTGTAAAATGAGCTGGAGAAGGAGATGGCAAACTTCTCCAGTACCTTTGCCAAGGAAACTCCAAATGGTGTCATGAAAAGTTGGATACGACTGAAATGACTCAACAACTACAACAAAGTACTCCATCTCAGCACCTCTCACTAAAAGAATCCCAGAATTCAGTGGTGGTAGTGGATTTTCAGAGGTCAGAATTTCAGAGGTCATCTAGCCTAATACCTGTACCAGAATCCCATCTACAGCATCCCAAAGAATGTCATTCATCTAAAGACTTTCATTGAGGGAAAATCCCATTATCCCTAGAACCTGTCTTTTCAATTCTCAAATTATTCTAATGGCAAGGAAGTTTTTCCTTGTATATCTGCAACTTTCACATATTGCTCTCAGTTTCTTTCTCTTGAACCAAACAGAACAATTGATGTTCTTTCCTGTCATTCTCATCTTCTCATCGGTAGATTAAACACCTCCAACTCCTTCAACCACTCCCCTTCTGTGACCGTGTGAAAGAGCAGAGAGTTTATAAGCTTTGTAGCAATATATCCCTCTCTACCTAAAGGACTTCCTTGTTAAAATGTAGGCTTTTCAAGGGAAGTTACTGTCTTTCTTTGTTACTTGTATTTGTACTCCCTTGGCTTAGCACTGTGCCTGGCATTTTTTATGTCATGGAGTCATTTCAGTCATGTCCAACTCTCTGTGACCCCATTTAGAGTTTCCTTTGCAAAGTTACTGAAGTTGGTTAAGTACTCAATAAATGTCTATCTCTTTCCTTTATTCCTTCCTACTTTGTTATTTGTAAAATGAGCAAAATAGTATTTATTATGCATAGTATTTAAATACCTCTCACCTCACAGGTTTGTTGTGAGGGGAAAAAAAGTGCTTTACTGACTTCATAACTTTATAGATTAAAAATGCTGTGTATATAATCTTATATCCAGGTATGTATTTTCTTCATCAGAGTCACAGGTCATTCAGAGATGAACTAAAGGATTAACACATAAGAAAGATAGATAAATAGATGTGAAAACAGAGTAAGAGAAAAATAACTGCAATTTTTCCTACTTGTACATGATCCAAGCATTTTTAACCTCCTCTTGCAGTTCATCTTATGGCTCATTAGCATCTCTGCCAGGGGGAAAGAAAAGGAGAAAATGAAAATGTGGCTACTCCTAAGCAACTGTGGTAACATATTTAATGAGAGGTGAAAACTAAAACCTTTTGGCTAAGATGAAATAGAGACATTTCTTGTATCTTTGCAAGAATGAAGGAGGAGAATGGATCATAGATCAATGGAAAATTCAAAAAAAGTTTCTGTTTTATTCTGGAGTACGACCTCTCATCATTGAAACATTTGTCTTCTGAATTATGATTTTTGCTCAGATTGAAATGGAATGAATTTTGCGTTCACTGCTCCACAACCACCAGCTGATGGCAGAGTGAGGAAGTCCAGGAGAGTGCTAAGTGGAAGGAGAAAACAAACTTTGCTTTAAACATCATTGCCTTTGATAACCCATGTAGTGGAAAATACATATGCTTCTTGTCAATCTGATTAGAAGTGTTCCACACTTAAATCAGTAGAGCTGTTCCTCAAAATCCATTTGCATTCACATGCAAATAGAATTTTAAAAATCAAATCATACCTTCTCATATTTCCAAGTTTTTTCCCCCTTCTGAATTTTCTGAAACTTGTAATAACTCCTGCTCGAAGTTTTAATACATCTCTAGTAATGAACCTCTACTAGTAATTAATGATATGTGAATGAACCTTTAATATACTAGGGCAGGTCTTGTTTAATTATTTGTTACATAACACTTCCTTTAATTTTTTTAAGTCACATGGCACTTTGTTTTTTACACCACAGGTATACATGATCTCCTTCCCTCAATCACCATCACTACTAGCACCATAAAGGGTCACTTATAACAAGGAAAATTTAAAAAGCAAAACAAGCCAGGTGACCATATCTGTCTCTAAGAGCAACGTACCAAACCTCTCTACCAAAATGAGAGAAGCATATTTCATCATCTGTTCTGAGACCAAGATTGGTCATTACCATTAGTCAGGAAACATTTAATTATAGTCCATCCATAATAAATCTTTTTGTAAAGTGAGTAAAGTTTGCAGTATAAATAATCAGATTCTAAATTATCATTTCCTTCATATGATGATCTTAATATACAGTTGTGTGGGTTTGTTGTTGTTGTTGTTGTTTTAACAAGAGGCCTGGAATTTCTATTTTCCTTCTTTTCCAATGGATAATGGGAAGTTAAAGCTAGAACAAGCTATATTGAATTGGCCTCCTCTAAATTGCGTATTCTGGTGTCTTTCCCTGGTCTAGCTTAAGTAAACCTTTTGCAGAAATACAGTGGTGTTTCTCTATCCATTACACTACCCTTTTCTCCTTTGCAAAGCCTCTGTAATTCTGACCAAATAACTGACAAATGCTTCTCCAAGCACCTGTGTCAAATGTGTCATATTTGTCAATCAGATGGTTATTTATTCATGCAATTTTCAGTACCCCGTGGCTGCTGACACAATGGTCTGGTGTTGTTGGCTGCTATTCTAGTCATATGGTAAGGGAAGGGGAAGGAGTAAAGGGGGGACAAAGGCTCTATTCCACAGTGAGGAGGAAAATAGGTTGTATGCAAGCTCCTCAAGGCACTTTAGCTGGGTGTGTGCTGTGTCACACAAAAGGGAAGGGTGGAGCTCAGTAGAAGGCAGTAAGAGATCAATGATCAAGAATGAGCCTATTTGTCTACTTTGGGTCTCTTTTTTTTTTTTTTATCATTTTACCATGGAAATATCCACATCTATTCCTTCCTTCACTCTAAGGAGAATAACACATACCTACTCCAAGAAATTCAGGTACCACAAAACGAGACTCATTCTCATCTGTAACTCTGAAGTGCTCTTCTGCTCCCCTAGTACTTGCCATATGACTGGAACAGCCCTGGGCAGCATCAAACCATTGTGTTAGCAGCCACAGGGCATTGAAAATCACATGAATAAATAACCATCTGATTTAGAAATATGACATATTTGGCAAGGGGCAAAGAAGCATTTGTCACTGAGTGTTAAAATATTGTCAGAGTTGGAAATTTAAAAACAATTTTTTAAGTGGAGACAAGATGGAAAAATCATATATGAATGACACCAAAATTCCTTTCCTGAAAAGTTTTCTAAAAATAGTCAATTATTGAGTGTTTATTAAACTCAACTGGCAAGTTACCAGGAAAAAGTCCCATCTCCTTTCCATGCCAAAGGGAGATAATTGAGACCACCCATAGCCAGAAGGTTTCTTTTAATTATGTGGGAAAGAGGGAGCCCAATGGGTTGCTGTTGGATTTGGATCTGAATCATGAGCTTTCATCTGGTTACATTCAAGAGAGAGATTTCTGGAGTCTAATGTGGAGTGATAAAATTGACATGCTCGCCTACCTTTGGAAGATGGGTAACTAAGCATTTATGAGTATCGCTTTATGAGTCTATGAGGGTTCTGTGTGTACCACAGAAAATAAAAATGATATAAGATAACGGCTTTCTGTCCAAGTGAGTCGGCTGAAATTCAGTGGATGTTACAGTAGAGCACCAGCAGCCAGCCATATGCCTCTTCTTCTCCCACTGTGATATTTCTGTTGAGAAGTTTCAGCACAGGCACCATTTCTTGGCTATGGGATTGAGGAATCTGTCTTGTGGGACCACCTTGCCCATGGTAAAGCTTAAAAACTGCCTTTGAGTACTAGAAAAATGATTCATAATTGAGCCAAAGAGATTCTGTAATGAAGTTGCCACAGGGGAGACCAGACTCACTTTATGAGCAAATTTGGAGAATCATAATGAATTTCATCATAGGAAAATGATCTGTACACACCATAAAAAAGACACAGAGTTAGCTAGTCTAGACATAGTTGTGAGGAGAAGATAGAGAAACAATTTATAACAAAGGCATATGTGTACCTTGTGAAATTATAGCTATATTATGAACATCTTAAACAGGAGAAAGCAGAGAACAATAGGAAGAATGCTGACTCTGGAGTCAAACAAACTAGGTTTAAATTCCTCCCCTTATGCCTGTTGCCTGTGTGATTTTGGACAGATCCCTTAACCACCCTTCCCAGGGCCATAGTTTCCTCATCTGTGAAATGGGGGAGTTGGACTATATGATCTCTAAATTTCTTTCCAGCTCTAGAGTTACAATTTTATGCCCACATGTGTTTCATATAAACATAGCCATGGAAAGGCAGTGTGGGTTAATAGAATGTAGAATCAGAAGGGCAGAATGTAGAACCAGAAGACTTGGATTCTACTCCCAACTTTGCCCCTTACTGGCCATGTGATCTTGAACATGCCATTTAACCCCCTCAATACCAGAGTTTTCTAGTGTGTGAAATGGAGTTAACCACAGTCCCATTATTCTTTTCCCCCTTCTCTTTTCTCTCTCTTCCCTTCCCCTTCTCCTTCCTTCCCTCCTCCTCCTTTCCTCTTCCTTCCACTCTCCTCCCATCCCCTCTCTTCATTCTACCACTTTAAAATTATACTCACATGGTACAGTCTTGAGGTCCTTCACCATCCTGGTCACTGTCCTCTGGTACCCAGAACTGAACATTGTACTCTGGATGTAGTCTAACTAGTTCAAAATACAGTGAGAACCTTGTCTCCCTAATTCTAGACCATTCCTTTTTAAATTCACCTTAACTTTAGCTTTTAAAGAATTGGCTTTCTAGACTGTTGGACTGTATTGTAACTGCTAAGCTTTCAGTTCACTAAATCCAGATCTTTTTCACATGAATTATTGACTAGCCATGACTTCCTCATCTTGAACTTGTGAAATTGATTTTTTTTTTTGTAGCTGAGTGTAGGACATTTAATTTATTTCTATTAAATTTCATCTTACTAGATTACACTCATCTTTGTAATGTCAAAAACTCTCTCAAAATTTTTAGTTTCAAGGTTCTGTCAAGTCCTGCATGTAACCTTTTAATGATCTCCCCATTTAATGTCCTGCCCTCACTGTATTACTTTTATATTGATTTATCTGCCCCTGCTATATTCCTTTATTTTTTTAAATCAGTTTGTATGTTGTTTCCATTAAGTCTTTGTTTTTGGGTCATTTCAGTCATGTCTGACTCGTGATCTCATTTGGAGTTTCCTTGGCAAAGATAGTAGATTGGTTTGCCATTTCCTTCTCCAGATCATTTTACAGATGAGGAAACTGAGGCAAATAGGATTAAAAGTCTTGCCTGGGGTCACACAGCTAGTACTTATCTGAGGCCAAATTTGAACTCCAGAAGAGGTATCTTCCTAATTCCAGGCCCAGTGCTCTATCTACTATGCCACCTACCTGCTCCAATATTCCCTTCAATAGCATATGAATTACTTGAAAACAGGAAGTGTTTTGCTTTATCTTTCTCTCTTTAGTGCCTAGCCTAGCATCTGGCATGTTGCAGGGACTTAATGAATGTTGGTTGAAGGAATGAATAAATGATCAGTCCTCACTGCCTCCTCATCCTTAGTGAAATGTAGTAAAGGACAGATTCTTCTGGCTATCATTCCCTTTGCCTCTCCTCCTTCTCTCTCTCCCCTATTCTCTGTCCTTAAGAAAAATAAAAAAAGAAACCTGTGTCTCCTACCTACCTTTTGCTGCTAGACCGCTGTCATTCCCACATGGCACACACTCTCTCTGTCTAATGGACATTTGCACACTGTTATTCCCCTTTGAAGAAGAGCTTCTGAAGGGCCAGGCCATAACTACAATTGAATATTTGAAAATTAGTAGTGTGCTAAAGAAAGAACGCTTGACTCAAGTTCAGATTTTGCCTATGAACTTACTCCCTATGTGACCTTAAATGAGTTATTTATCTTCCCTGGGCTTTAATTTTCTCATCTAGAAAATGGGTGATATAGACTAAATGTCCTCTGGAGTACTTTCTAGCTATAGATAGAGCCATGATTCAGGAGACCTGGTTTTCATTCTTAGATCTGTTGCGGTTTAAACTCAGGGATGCCAAAAAGCTGTTGAGGTTTAAACCCAGGGAGGCCATAAAGCTGTTGAGATGGGGTCTCTGCCCACCCTAAAACTGTTGTGGTTTCATGAAGTGTTGTGGTGGAACCATCTCAAAGGATTCAGAGTCAGACCACCTCTAATCCAAGTATAGGCATTTATTGAGATTGACACCTCTCATGAAGTAGGCTAAATTCCAAGAGGAACCAGCAACTTTAGAGAAAGCAAAATGGATTTTTATAGGATAAACATGCAATTACATAACAGAAATTTACATAGAATAGAGGAATATAATTAATATTAAAAAGGCAGAAGGAGTTTGTTAGGGGATTAGGTAATGGAGGAGGGGTCCCTTGGTGGTTAAACATTCTGGTCATTCTGCCCTCCAACTGGCTAGCTATTGTGGTCCTATCTGGTTAAGACAGATAGTTAGGTATTTGGGGCTTGTCTTGGGCTAGATGGATGATGTGATTGTGATTGAATACAAGAACACACCTGTTTCTGTGGGAATGGGTCTGGGGGCAGTGACCAGGTAGAGGCAGTAGCTAGGTTCTCATCACAAGGACACACCTACTGCTTCTGCGGGAACTAAGAGTTCAGGGATACACTTGTTGTTCCAATGAGCAGTGACACATATATGAAGAAGTTAGGGCATGGGGGGTGGAGGGGAGCATTAGGTAAGTATAGTGGCCTGCTGTTTAGTGGAGCCAAGAATGTAATGAAAGTAGAATATTGGGTCTGGGGGCAGCTTTATTAGGATTCCATCAGATCTACTACTCACCACTTACTTGTTATATAACAAGTAAATTATATAACAGGTAAACATTTAGTAAGCACTTAATATATTCCAGGCATTGTGCTAAGCCCTGGAGTTACAAAGAAAGGCAAAAACAGTCCTTGCCTTCAGTAAACTTGCATTTTAATGGAGACAATAACATGCATAAAAATTACTTAAGCTCTTATAACTTCACTTTCCTCATCTATAAAATGGGGATAATAGTATTTGGACCATACTCTTCACAGGACTGTCATGAGAAACAAGTGAAATAATGAGCCGAAAACTTTGTGTTGACAAAAATACTATATGAATATGAGATATATCATGGTCTAGGAGACAAAACCTTGGCTTAGGAGTATGTCTCAGTTCATTATGTAGTTTTAGGAATATGTCTCAGTTCTCTTACATAGTTTTCTAATATACTAATTAATGAGTAGACTTGCCTTAAAGTCCCCAAAGAATAAGTCTACTGCAAAAAAAAAATATTAATAAATGTTTTTTGGATTTGAAATCAAGTGTTTATATGTGTTTATGAATAGATTTGCCTTCAGATGTAAGCACATGTGCACATATACACACAAAAAAAGAAAACTGGGGATCTGAGATATTGGGTGACTTTCCCAAGCTGATAAATGGCAAAGGTGAAATCAGGATATATGGTGATCTCTCACTTTTGTGGATAACATTCATGTAACAGTGGAGAGAGTTTAGTGGTCTGAAGCACCTTCCACACAGCTTAGAAAGCATTCTGGCCACTTTCCATTCTGAATGTCCTTTAGCAAGAGGTCAGAGCAAATACCTGGATATGCAAGTGGGATACAACAGGGATAACTCCCATATTTCATTGAAAAGCCACAGACCTTTCATTCAACTTTGCAAAGTTTATTCAGTGTTAAAAAGATACTTCATCTGGTCCTGTAAGATGAGTGTATTTAGATCTGAGGTCATCATCTTTTGGAAGGTCCTAAGCTGAGATACTTGCACAGACTCTGGACAGCCTGTCTGTCCCTAAAGGTATAGTTGGCTTTGGATAGGTTGGATTTCAAGGTTAGAAGCCACACAAACCAATGGTTGTCCTCTAGATAAATGGGTTCTCTAGACCATTATGGAGTATTTTTATTTGCTTGTTTGTTTTTTAGGCCTTTAAAACATTTCACTTTAACCATTGATTGACACAAGCTGATGTCACACGTGTGAAATATACTTATTATGGAAACTTCAGGAAATCAGGTGAAGTTTGTTTTAGGGCCCTGAAGTCAGTTAAACAGGAGTGGAATAAACTCCTGGGTAGGAGATTCCCTTGGCCAAATGAATTCTATGCATGTTCCATACATACAAATAGCAGATTGTATTTGATAAGCATTGAGTGCCACAACCTCATTTAGTCAACTTCCCCTGCCCCCTACACACACACCACACACACACACACACATAGACACACACGCACACACAGACACACACGCACACCCTCTTTCTTTCCCCTTTTGGCTACGTATCACAAAGTAATATCAGGACAATGTTTTCATCTGAATTCTTTAATCTGAATAAGAAGTCCTTATTTTTTCTTTAACTTGCAATTCTAGAATGATATCCTGCACAAAAATCTTTTTTAATCATTATTATCCAAGGTCTAACCACTTTCTAAAGGAAGAGTCCTGATCAGCCCCAAAAGGACTCCTCCCAGAAGTGATTAGGTTAATGATCTGACTAAAACAAAGTTGTCTTTGATTAATTCAGCGAATCAAAGTATTCTTTGAGTTCCACCTTTGAGTAGATGGAAAGAAAAATCCTTAGAGGGAGTGACTTAAGAGGGATTGAATAGTTTTAGGAAAATGATTCTCCCCAACCCAAAGTTAGGGACTCTTGTTCTGTTTAATAGATGAAAACTGTTGCTTGGACTTTGTCCCCAGTTTGAGCTGGATTATGGAATTGATCTTTGTCCTTAAACCCTATAAATTCTAACTCAAAAACAGCTCAAATAAAGAGATTTTCAAAGGCAGGATGGATTTCTGTCCCTTTGAATTTACTCCCTAAACAGTGATGCTTAGAATTAGAATAATTTAATTAATTTGTCTTTGGTAGATTTGTACCTGACATGAGTGCTGAATGCTTCTTCTAAACTAGCTTTGCCATTTAGTACCCATAGCTCCTCAGGAAAGTTATTTCCCTTCTTTGGACCTCAGTTTCCCCATCTCTAAAAAGAAAGTATTGTACTAGTAGCCTTTGTTTCCTTCCCTCTTTAGAATCCTGTGTTTCTATGATCCTATTTGGACACATCCAGATAAATAACTGGGTGACTGAAAAAAAAATGATTACTTTTTTACCTAATTGTCTTAGCTCTTAATTAACTTGGATAACTAGTTTCTTCTTTGGTCCATTACTGCTTCCATAGTCATTTTGGCATTATTTTGTATTGTGCAGGGATCTTTCAGGGCAGGAGCTATTTCCTTTCTGTATATGTTTACTCCAAGTGCTGATAAGTGTTCAGGGTTTTCAAATGAAATAATGTAGATCACTTAAATAATTAGAATAAAGATGAAAAGTAGAGTTCACAGCAGTCCGATGAAGCCCAAGAGCAAAAAGAAGCAAAACAGGACATATCTGCAATAGACATTAATGTACTGGGTGATCCACGTGCTAGAACCTACTGACTGGAAAGGCAATTTCAACTTTGTCAGAAAGATTAGACAAGTCCCCAAAGTATATAATGCAATATGCAGCTGCAGAATTGAAGGTAAACAGGTATTTTTTTTGGTTTGGGGTTGTTGTCGTTGTTGTATTGTATAATGTTTATTATTAGAGAGTATAAGAAATTCAGTAGAAACCAGAGGATGGAGTGGCACTCCTAAATGTTTCTTTGGAGTGGTCTTTAACTTTGTATATTCAGTAATCACAAAGACTTAGGCACAACAGTCTTTGTGGCAGTACTGAAGTTTTAAGGCATGTAAAATAAACAAACAAAAAAATGGATTTCCTCCCCATGGTATATTTTAATGACTCTTGCCTTTATCACTTTTCTTATGTCATGCAAAAAGAACTAGAGTTAAAGGAGCAAGCAGTCTTTTAATACCTACACCAATAAGAAAAGGAAATCATTCATGCAAGGGAGAAGAAAAGGATTCTTTTTTCCCCAGAGGATTAGTATTATAAATAACCTTCAAGAGAACTGGTATTTTGTACCAACAACAAATATAGGCCTGGCTTTCAGTCCTAATTGCCCCACCAACTAACTGTATGTCTCTTTACAGTATTTAACATTTACTTAGTATTTCAAATCTGCAAGCCCATTAAATCTCATTTTACAGATGAGAAAGCTGAGGTTAGAAAAGTTAAATGATTCATCCATGGTCACAAAGTAAGTTATCTGAGGCAGGATTTGGACCCAAGTCCTCTTGCCCCCAAGGCTACTCCTATCCCCTATACCATGATGTCTCTCCAACCTCTTTGGCCCACAAATTTTTCACATATAAAATAAGCAGGTTGTACAGTCTCTATGTTCCCTTACAGCCTGCAAGTACTTTTTCTGAATTCCTTTAAAAACATACATACAATATAACACACATGCAACAGTACTAATGCATGATGAACTCAGTTTGGTAGAGGCAGGAGAGCACTAGAATTGGAATCCAGAGACTTTAGTGGAAATGACATACTTAACACACTTGTTAATTGTGTGATAAAGGGACCACTAAGTCATTAACCTCCTTTGCACCTCAGTTTTCTCATTTATATGGCAATAATAACACTTGTATTACCTATCAAACAAATAAGATAATATTTGTAAAGAGCTTAGCACAGTGCCTAGCATTTAATAAATACTTGTTCCCTACCTACCTTCCTACCTATGTCGGATCAGATGGAATAATTCATGTGAAAAGCTTTATGATCCTAGAACTTGGTGGTGTTCAGTCCTTTTTCAATTCTGTCTGACTCCTCATGACCCCATTTGAGGTTTTCTTGGCAAAGATGCTGGAGTAGTTTATCATTTCCTTCTCCAGCTCATTCATACAGATGAGGAAACTAAAGCAGACAAAGGTTAAGGGACTTGCCCAGGATCACACAGCTAGGAAATGTCTAAGGCTAGATTTGAACTCAGGAAGATGAGTCTTCTTGATTCATAGTCCAGCACTCAATCCAATGGATCACCTGGATTCTCTAAATATATTTTATTATCTTTACCATTTAATCAACAAACATTTAGTGAACATCTATTATTTTGTGGAGTACTCTGCAAGCAGTTTTAAAAGATGTTTCTGTTCTCAAAGAACTTACATAGTAGTAGTAGGGAATAATAAAAATGGACATGTATATAGTACTTGAAGGCTTGGAAAGCACTTTACACATATGATCTCATGAGATCCTCATAGCAACTTTCTAAAATAGGGACTATCATAATCCTCATTTTGTACATAAGGAAATTGAAACTGAAAGTGGTTAAATGATTTGACTTGTGGTCACATAGCTTGTAAATATCAGAATTAGAGTTTGAATCCAGGTCTTTTCTGTCTCCCCAATTCAATGCTATTTTCTCATACAACAGTCTTCCTAACACATGACAATAAAACACAAAAAGTTGTAATAGATGGTATATTGTTAAAATGAACGAAGTGGCCTAAATTATTATCAGACAACAGATGAAGGAGAAATTGTTTTTGGTTGAAAGTGATGAGAGAAGGCTATATGAAAGATAGACCTTGAAGAATGGGTATGATTTCAACTGGTGGCAATATTTAAGGGAGAAAGTCCTGAATAAGGAAGAATTTGATAAATGAATAATAATGGATAAAAGCTCAGTTGTATGGATATTTCAATTATCATTGAAAAAGTCACATTAGAAATTAGATGAGCTGCATTTTAGTTTCATGAAATTAAAAAGTTTTTGACCAAGGAAATTTAATGTAGATAGAATTAGAAGAGTAACAATTAACTGATGAAAAATCTTTGAGGCAGATTTATCTGATAAAGGTTTGATACATAGGGAACTGATACTAGTATATAAAAATGAGAGGCATTGCCCAATAGATAAGCTATCAAAGAATAGGAACAAGCCTAGTTTTTTTTTAAAATGAGCAGAGGGAAGCTATCACCAACCATGTTGAGAATATTCCAAATCACTAATAATAAGATAAATTAACATTAAAATAATGCTGTGGTTCCATCTCACAATAAACAGATTAGTAAAAAAAAAAAACAAAAGTAGAAAATGGTAGTTATTGCAGGGTCTGTTTGATGGTAGTCACTATCATGCACTATGGATAGATTGAAAAATAATTTCAAACTATCCATAAAAAATATCACAAAACTGTGCATATCTTCTGGTTCAGCAAATCCACTATTAGCCTCAAAAAAAAGAGGTCAAAGACGGAGAGAAAGGACCTGTAAATATATTTATAGTACCCTTTTTTTTTCTGCTAGAAACCAAATGGATGTTCATTAATTGGAGAATGGAGTAATACATTGAGATGTACATATAATTGAATATTATGTTTTAAGAAATTATGAATATGATGATTTCAGAAAAACCTGGGAAGATTTGTACAAGTTCTTAGGGTGAAGTGAATAGAACCAGGAATAGATTGTTTACATGATAAACAAAAGCATATAAAGGAAAACAACTTCAAAAAACTTCAGAATTCTGTTTAACTCAATGAGCAATCATGATTCCAGAAGACTGATGATGATGCATACTTCCCATCTCTTTGCAATGAAGTCATTGACCAGAGGGACAGAATAAGTCATATATTTTCAGATACAGGCAAGTGTTGATTTGTTTTGCTTGACTATAATTAGTTAGGAGGGCTTGAAAAGGACCGTGTTGATAGGGATGGAGCTGCAAAAAAAAAAAAAAAAAAAAAAAAAAAAAAAAAGTATCAGTGACTCTCTTTAAAAAGAGGAGAGAGCAGAAGGAAATTCAGACAAGAGCACAAACATGCAGAACAATTTTATTTCTACAATATTAAACTTAATATAGACTTGAAATGTAAATAAGTTCATGGTTTTATATACAGTCCTCTTTTTATTTTCTTTGAATGTTAAAATGTTCATGTTTGCTGATATTAAAGTCAATATTCAAAGAACAAAAAGAAAACTGTATATAAAACTGAATTTGTATATATATTTCATTTTTTAAAGTTTATATTAAATTTAATACAATAGCAACAAAACTAAAAATGACTACATCAATTCACTTCAGCCATTTAGGTTAAAATATACCAACGAAATAATTTGACTGATTTTTTTCTTCCTTATTTAGGCATCTTGAAGATTTAACCTAAATGGCTAAGAAGGATTGATGGAGATATTGTTATTTCATACAATTTATGCATAATCAAATGTGTTGATAGCAGAAAAAAATCTTTGCTCATTGACCCTTTTGGTCAAATATACTGTTTGGAATCAAGTTCAAATGAAGAATTAGGTTAACCTTTGTAAACCAAGGATTTATAAGCACTTAAGCTAAGGCTCATAGCCAAGGTCACTCCTATTAAAAGTACAAATGATTTTCCTAAAAGTAGGTGTGACTATCTGCTACCCCAACGGTACCTCTTCCACCACTCAATAACCTCCTTGTGATTCTCTTTTATCACTAATACCAAATATAAAGAGATTTGTTTGATATTTAAAACCCTTCACAACCTAGTCCTTTTGTACCTTTCCATTCTTCTGACACTTTACTCCCTTCCACAGATTTCTACAATCTACTAAGTTAGCCTCCTTGCACAGGACATGCCTCCTTTCAGCCCTCTTCCTTGTCATAAATTGCTCCCCATGCCTGGGATTCTCTTTCTCCTCACCTCTGCCTCCTGGTTTCCCTGTATTAATTCAAGATTTAGTTCCAATCCCATCTTCTTCAGGAGGTCTTTTCCATTAAGATTATTAGTACCTTCTCTCTAAAGTCACCTTTGAGATATATCTGCATATATCTTATGTGAATGTAGTTGTTTGTATGTTGTCTCTCTCCCTCTGTGAGTTCCTTGAAGCCAGGAACTGTGGATTTAGCTTTCTTTATGTCTCCTTTATTTAGCATAGTAACTGGAAAAAATTCTTCATAGATGTTTGTTGACTGACAACTGAACAATTTAAATAATTAGAAAAACATATTCAAGTATATTATGTAATTCCCTTCTAGTATACAGATGTACACATCAAATTGGAGCAAAAGAAAGATGTCCTAGTGTAAATATCAGAATATTTCCCCCCCCCTGTCAACATTCTTGTGCTTATACTTAATGGTAGTTTTTTTTAATAGTTATTATTATCATTTGGGTAAGTATGAAGTGAAGTTTGTATTTTAACATTTTAATGTTTGTACAATGTTGTGAACCCCTCAGATGAAAATCTGGTCACATTTTCCTATTCTATTTCATTTAATTTATTCTATTCTTTTTTATTTTCAGGGCTCAAAGAAGAAGCAGGTCTTACATCAAAAAACTCCAACTAACTGGAAATAATGATGAAAGGTGAAAATTACATCTTTTTTAATCTTTAAAGATTTTCTTTTTTACCAAGCTCAAGCATTCCAAATGCAACCTGGTGTAAAATGTATGTACTCCACAGTCGTGAAATGAAGAAACTCATTGTAGCTCATTTGTGTTAAGTTGTTTTATTACCGACATTAGTACTAAGTAGCTGTGTTTTGCATTAGGAGATTGTGAACAAATTGAAGGACTTCCATTTGGTTAATTGGACAGAGAGTGACTACAGTGTCATGAAAATGATAACAGATTCTGATTTTATAAGCACATTTTAGTCTAGCTATTGATTTCCCATTTGCTCATGATGGCCAGAGTCACTAGGAAAGTTTTTTGACATTCTTTGAAGAAATAAAAGCCACAGAAGTATAAGGAAATAAGTACATGGTATCTTTCAGTCCTCTTATGCCCCCTTTCCCCTTCCCCAACTCTTTTCCCTCCTTTATAGGTTCAGAGGCTTCAATGACTTGTCCTCTGGAGCTTCCAGTTCACATAAGAGATAAAATCTCATGTGCTTGTCCCTAAGATCTAATATTTAGAATTCAAAAGGACCTTAAAGGCCTTGATCTTTCCCTGCTTTGAACTCCCATAACAGAATAATGTTAATTCTTTTATGAACTGACATCATTCACTCTATCCACATGTGTTATCTTCCCCTATTGAGGATGTCTTAACTTCAGGTCAATGGATAGATTACAGGGGGAAAAAATCATCTATTTTCACTATTCTCTAACTGAAATTTAACGTTGCCTTCATTTACTTGAAAACATTATTTTGGGAAAGGACCATAGACTTTACCAGACTATGAAAAGGGTCCATGATAACACAAAAAAATTTCAGACCCCCTGGTCTAATTGATTAAAAGCTCTTTGAAGGAAAGACCTGTTTCTTATTTATGTTTTACAACAGTGTCTTCTGGGTTTGTTCTTCAAAGGTTAAGGTAACTTTGTAACAAAGAATTTTTATTTCCATGGGAAATAAATAATATATTTATAACAAAGATTTTTTTTTATTTCTATAGTGAAAATAATCTTGGTAACTTTCCCCAAATACTTTATTCTTTTTAGTCAGCTCTCATCTAACATGAAAAAAAACTTCTTAGGAGCCTGCAAGAAGCAGATACAAAGGTGACAGTCAGGGGATGAGGGTGTTATTGATAATGGGAGGGGGGCAGAGTTGTAGTAATAGCTGAAATTTCTCCAAAAAGACCTTCTTGAGCCAGGCCTAATTCCATAGCAGTCTCTGCCACATGTTCAGTCTACTCTACACTTCACTAAAGAAAAGAATGCTATAGTAGACATTCTTGGGCAAAGGAGGAAAGTCTCTGCTCCTTTGAGTGGCCCTGGGATTTCATCCAATACAAAGTTAATGAATGATAGAATCATTCTGATTATGGTGCCATGATGATACACCAACTCAACATAGGGCTGCACTTGACAAGAACTGGGCATTGTGGCAAATGGGTGAGGCACAGAACCACAATATAATTCTGTTGCACCATTTTATAGGACTCACCTCCCCCCACCTCCCCACCCCACCCCCCCAAAAAACAACTCTAATTTCTTCTTGCAAAAATTTGCTTGAGTGTTCAGGGCTGTCTGAATATTTTGTGTATTTCCACTGAAATCATGACAGATCAAATCCTGCATACCAATGAAGGTCAAAGGGATATCTAAATTGTTTCATTATGTTACAAAGTTAGAGGATGGTAGATTTAGGGTTAGAACCTTGCAGGTTCTAAACCAAATCCTCATTTTTATAAGTGAGCAATCAGAAGTCCCTATGGGCTTGCTCAAAATCACACAGGTAGAAAATGTCAGAGGCAGGATTGAACCTCTGTCTTCCTGCCTTTGAGATAGGTGCCATATCCACTGACCCACATTACCTCTCTGTAAATGTTGACTGAGAAGTTACATTGTGGCTGAGAATAAATAGGTAGCCAAGGGAAAGTCTATATAAAAAGTGAATTAGGCATCTCTATAAAGTTTGGGAGATAATCATTTACTTCTGTCTCCAGAGCATTCATACAAAAGACTACCTTGAAAGAACAATATCTCAACAAAGACAACTGGAGAGATGTAGGGACTTGGCAATGTGTAAGCAAGGTTATTGAAGAGAGGCTTTTGTTGCTTGAAAAACAGGAAATTGAAAAGGGATGAATTACAGGAAGGGAGAAGGAGATATCTTCTGTGAAGGAGAATTTTGAAGGAGAAAGAAAATGGCTCCTTTGTGTGCAATTAAAAATAATATCAGATATAGGAAAATGAGCCATTGGTTTAAACTAAAGCAGACCAAGTATAAAATAAATATATGATTGTCATTTACATAGTGTTTTAAGGTTTGCCAAGCATGTTTTTATAGATTATCTCACTTGAACCTTGCAACAACCCTATGAGTTAGATGCTCTTTTTTAAAAATATATTTTATTTATTTATTTTATATTTTCTTATTTATTGTATAAATAAACTCAGACTGAGAAAGATGAAGTGATTTGCCCAGCATCACGCTGCTTATAATACAATTTTATTTGAAGCTGAGGATTTGAATTCAGGTCTTTTGACTCCAAAACTAGCATTATATTTCCTATTTGATTGAATTTGATTGTCTCCCAAACTTTATAGAGATGCCTAATTCACTTTATATAGACTTTCCCTTGGCTACCTATTTATTCTCAGCCACAACGTAACTTCTCAGTCAACATTTACAGAGAGGTAATGTGGGTCAGTGGATATGGCACCTATCTCACAGGCAGGAAGACAGAGGTTCAATCCTGCCTCTGACATTTTCTACCTGTGTGACTTTGTGCAAGCCCATAGGGACTTCTGATTGCTCACTTATAAAAATGAGGATTTGGTTTAGAACCTGCAGGGTTCTAACTCTAAATCTACCATCCTCTAACTTTGTAACACAATGAAACAATTTAGATATCCCTTTGTCCTTCATTGGTAAGCAGAATTTGATCTGTCATGATTTCAGTGGAAATATACAAAATATTCAGACAGCCCTGAACACTCAAGCAAATTTTTGCAAGAAGAAATTACTGAGTTGTTTTTTGATTGATATTTTCAATCAAATATATTCAGTCAAATAATATTCCACCTAACTTGTATGGAATTTACTCTGAAGAAATTGATGGTGTGTTTAGTCATTTTTCAGCCATGTCTGATACTTTGTGACCCTATTTGGGGTTTTCTTGGCAGAGAGTGGTTTGCCTTTTCCTTCTCCAGCTAACTTTATAGTTGAGGAAACTGAGGCTAACAGGGTTTAAGTGACTTGCCCAGGGTCACCAGGTAACAAGTGTCCAGGATGGGTATGAACTCAGAAGGAGTCTTCCTGACTCCAGGCCTGTCACTCTATTCACTGTGCCACTTAATTGGCCCATAGCTCTTGAAATAGAAGAAACTAATAAGAAAGTCAAAGTAATGATCTAAACAATTCAGGAATGAAGTAATAATTCTATTAATTCTTTGAATTATAGATTTTAAAGTTTGAAATCATCTAATCATCAGATTATCTAATCTAGATCATCTAATCCAGCCATCTTGTTTTTACAGATAAGGAAACTGACTCCTAGAGAAGTGAATTGAATTGTGCATGTTTGTATAGCTATTAAAAAGAATAGCCAGGATTTGAACTGAATGCCTCTGACTTTAGATGCATTTCTCTTTGTTTATTGCACCACATTGAAATGGGAGGAATCTGAGGCCTGAATATGATCTGTCTCATGTCTGGTTGAACCAGTCACCTCAGTCTACTTGAGTTAAAAGCTACCCATATGAAGCCAAATGTACACAGCCAAAAGAAGAATGAAGCATTTTGGATAGGTTTGTAATTTTTTTAAATTGATTTTTGAAATTAAAAAAAAAAGAGCCAAACCACTGGAAATATTTGTCCACTTACACCTAAAACTTTTTTTTTAGCATTCTCTGATGGAAGCCATATCCTGAGTTCCACCCTGCCACTCCCATGAAAGTTAGGCTAAGTTTTCCTTAAAAGGCATTAAACTCTCCCTGAAATTTAGTTTGCTCAAGGGACCAGGGCCTGAGCCATTGGCAGAGTTTCCTGGTTGTCTTGGTCCAAATAGCCAGAAAACCAGAAGCAAGAGATACTCCCTCTGGTTTGTGACCACAGACCAGGAGCATGAACCACCCTAGCAAACTGTGCTTAACTCAGTCAGTACTTTTGTCTGGATGATCTTTCCTCCCCTGCTCATAATAGACTTTTTATGGCCAAGTAAACCTCATTTTGTTAACTTTTAGATAGATTTGGATCTAAGTTAGTAAGGGACTGATGTGTCAGGCCCAGCTCATGAAATTTCCTATATAGTAAATAAACAAATGAAAACAACAACAACAAAAAGGCAATTGAGTATTTTAAAATTATGATTGTTTGACATGTTGTAGCCTTGACTAGTAATCAAAGAATCATCCAATTTAAAAATTGGAAGGTCAACTCAGTGGTCATCTAGTTCAACTTGTATGTTCTTATCAATCAATCAGTTAATCAATAAACATTTATCAAGCACTTACTATATGCCAGGCACTATGCTAAGCACTGAGGCTTAGAAAAGATGCAAAAAAGTCTCTGTCCTCAAGGAGCTTACAATATAAAGATTCTTTTTAGAACAGGAATTATTAACTTTTTTTTCTTTCTTGGGCCTCTTTGGGTATCTGGTAAAGCATATGGAAGCATATAAATAATTTTGTAAATTTATAAAATAAAATACATAGGATTACATAAAAACTCAATTATATCGAAATAAAGTTGTCAAAATGTAACATACACACACACACAAATAAAGGCTCATAGAACCCAGGTTAAGACCCTGACCTTTTCTAAAATAATAGCACTAAAACTAATAGCTAACATTTATATAGTGCTTTAAGATTTACAAATGCTTTACACATCTTATTTTATTGTCACAATAATTTTGAGAAATAGATTCTTTTTTTAAACAAATTTATTTATTTATTTTAGCATTGCTTTTTTTTATTTTTGAGTTCCAGATTCTCCCCTTCCCTCTAATCTATGACTCACCCACTGAGAAGGCAAGCAATATGATATCAAATATACATGGAAATCATGTAAAAGTATTTCCATATTAGCCATGTTACAGAAAAACAAAGAATGTGAAGAAATTATATTTAAGCTTTACCTGGAGTTCATCAGTTTTCTCTGGAGGAAGATGGAGTCTTTTATCATAAGTCCTTCAGAATTGTCTTAAATCATTGTGTTGATCAAAGTAGCTTAGGTCTTTTGCAGTTGGTCATCATTATAATAGCTCCATTACTCTCTACAATATTTTCTTGTTCTGCTCACTTCCCTTTGCATCAGTTCGTATATCTTAGGTTTTACTGAAACTATCCTGCTCGTCATTTCTTATAGCACAATTATATTCTATTAGAATCATGTACCAGAACTTGTTCAACCATTCCCAATTAATGGGCATCCTTTCAATTTCCAATTCTTTGCCACCAAAAAAGAGCTACTATAAATATTTTTGTACATAAGGTTTTTTTCTTTTTCTTTGATCTATTTGGGACATAGACCTAGCAGTGATGTTTCTGGGACATCATATACACAGATTTTTAGCCTTTTGTGCTTTTGCCAAATTGTTCACCATTATGGTTGCACCAGTTCAAAACTCCAACAGTACACAAAAGTCCCAATTTTTCTACATCTCTTGCAATATTTGTCATTTTCCTTTTCTGTTCTTAGCCAATCTGATGGGTGTAAAGTGGTACCTCAGAGTTGTTTTCATTTGCATTTCTCTAATCAATAGTGATTTAGAGCATTTTTATAAGACTATAGATAGGTTTGATTTCTTCTGAATACTACCAGTTCATATCCTTTGACCATTTATCAACAGAGAAATGTCTGTTTTTTTTATAAATTTGATTCAGTAACATAAGTGATTGAGAAATTAAGCCTTTATCAGAGCAAGTTATGGTAAAAATTTGTCATCTTTCATTCTAATCTTGTCTGCATTTGTTTTGTTTGTGCAAAACCTTTTTAATTTAATGTAATTCAGAATTATCCATTTTATTTCCCATGATCCTCTCTATCTTTTTGGGGGGACAGGGTTTAAATTCTTCCCTTATCCATAGATCTGACAGGTAAATTTTTCCATACTCCCTCAATTTGCTTATGATATCACTATTTATGTCTAAATCATGTACCCATTTTGACCTTATCTTGGTATATGGTGTGAGATGTTGGTCTATGTGGGACATAGATTTTAACAAGACCTTCAAAGAGAGAGGGCAGCTACTGCCTCCCAAACCACACTATTCCATTTTTCCACTTTTGAACAGTTTTAATTTTTAAAATGTTATTTTCTTACCTAAAACCTAAATTTTCTTTTTGCAACTTCTTCCCGTTGCTCTCAGTGATGTTCTCTGGAGGCAAACAGAATGATTTTAATCACTCATCTAGGTGAAAGCTTTCAAATACTTGAAGAGAGCTATTATGCCATATACCCCACCTCCTGTTCTCCCAGTTAAACATCCCAAGTTTCTTCAGCTTCCCCATAGGACATGCATGCAGCCAAAGTTCTTTGCCATCCTGGTGGCTCTCCTCTTAATGGTACACAGTTTATCAATGTCCTTCCTAAGACAAAGGGTATTTTTTCAGCTTTAATAAAGTTATTATCACATAGATGCAACCACAGGAAAATTTCTTTTTTCATACCCTTTTCTTGAGTTCTTTATTATGCAAATTCAGATTACTTTTCTATATGGCACTGCATGACCTTAAGTCATTTCTCAGCAGTTCCTTATCTTCGAAGCTATTCTACACTAACCAGATTTCTTTCCTTTAAGCATTGTTTATTTTACTGACTTGAAAATAATTAAGGAAATCTACATCTCTGGGTAGAACTTTAGCAAAGCAGATCATACACACACAGAGAAATATCTGTGTGTGTATGTGTGTGTGTGCATGTGTGTGTGAGTATATATGTATATATATATATACACACACACATATATATGTTTTAAAATAGCAATATTTGTATTCGGTTCCTTTTGTCATATTTCCCTTCAGCACTGAAAATGAAGGTATTTTAAAAGATTGTTGTTGGGGGAAGGGAGAAGAGGCAGCAAAGGAATGTAGATGGAAGAGAGTATACTAGGTTTTGATGAAACAAATAAACCAGGCATTTTTAACAGCCTAGAACTTTCTAAGTTGAGAAGTAAATTATTCCTCTGGAAAATCAAATAGAAATGAATAATCCAACCACACTTCATTCCTGTAAGTTTTATTGGAAATATATTTTCTACAACTTTGTCACAAGTCCTCAGAAGATGCAACAATTACTAAAAATAAATCTACAGTAAAGTATGTAGGAATAAATTTGACATCCAGTAGTAACTTAATTTCCATAAAGACAGAATCACTGAAGAAATAATCCTTAAATTAGGTGAATTATTTATGGATTCCATAAACTTCATTGGCAGGCTGCCTTTTTTTAAAGGAAATCTACCTTTACATATCTTTCTTAATTACATTGAATATCTTTCCATTACATTGCTGTTAAAAAAAAAAGTAACAGGATCTTATCATGTTGCCTTGAAAGTGTAATAATCACATCCTTGCAAAATGGTGGGATATTCTGATGAAATGAGCATCCTTTCATTACTATGAAATAAAAATAGTGAATATCTGAACACTAAGATAAAAACAAGAGACCTCCAACAACTGTAGCCTTTAAGCTCTTTCCAGTTAGAGGATGTTCATCAAAAGCTTCACAATCCGCTTCTTTCTCCCTTAGGTTTCATTGATTGGGCACAAGTAAGTAAATTCCCCACTGCCTGCATTTGACAAGAAGTAGCAATGACTTAATAGATAATATTTTGTACCTCCAACTTGTCTCCCTCTCAGCACTCAATTGATTGCTTTTTTTATCTACACTGCAGATTCACACTGAGGATCCTGGGGAAATTAGTTCCTAAATGCATACTCTTGAAGTGAGTCTATTTTACAAAATATTAATATTCAATAGAATTTAAATGTCCTGGCAGTGATAGTACTGGAAAATTATATCTTTGTGTCTCTACAAATGTGTTTGTTTTTATTTTGGAGTTGTTGTTTTTAATTGTTGTTGTTTTAAATGACTTAACAGAATGAGTTTATCTCTGAGCTTATAAAAGGAATATGCCTTGTCACATTCAGGTAATAGGATCATAGATTTAATACTAGAAAGGACCGTAGAGAACATCTGACCCAACCCTCTCTTCATACAGATGAGGGAACAGAGATTAATACAGGGCTGAGTGGTTTGTCTGAGGACATAGCAGTCACAGACTGCTAAGCAGCAGAGCCACAAGTCATAATCAGGTCCTTTTTCTCCAAAACTGGTACTTTTGCCAGTGTGCTATGGCACAGTGAAACAGCGGGTATTTTAGAAGATTACCATCACTTCCTTATTCCTCTCCTCCCTTGAAGTTCATGTAGTTTAGTTAGATTCACAATGGTCTGAAAGTCAGACATTGTAAGCCTCTGTGTGGCCTATTTCAAGTTATTTAATTTTTCTGTGCCTCAGATACCGTCATCCATAAAATTAGGGGGTTTCTTGAATCTGATGACATTTCAGGTTTCAAGACTTAATATCAAGTAATACTGTCTTACTTCCTCAGGTCTTTAATGCTAAGTTAGAACTTATTTTCTTATTTTCATAGTTCTCAGTCATTCTCCATATATCTGTCATCTTTCTCATTTCCTCCTCATGCCATAGCTAAATGACCCCTCCCCAAATTCGTGGTCTTAATTCTTCTTCTAGTTTCTTGTTCTTATTCTATAATATCTAGCTATAAAATATAGGCAGCATTCAAATTCCAACTTGAGCTGTTTTATTCTGTCTCTATCTAGCTCAAACCCTAATAGACCAGTGAGGTAGATAGAGTGCTGGATTTGCAGGCAGGAAGGCCTAGATTTAAATCCTTCCTCAGATATGTTTCTAGTTGTATGACTCTGGACAAATCACTTAACCTCTTTGTGCCTCAGTTTCCTCATCCATAAAATAAGGTCATTACACTTGATGTCCTCTAAGACCCCTTCCATCTCTAAACCTAGGATCTACTGGTCCTATAAGGTATTCACCAAGGTATTTTTGATTCATTGAACCTGAAGAGTTGTATCAGCTTCTAGCTGATGTGTGAAAAGAACTTAGAGCTCTAAACAGCTTGTCTTTCCTAAGAGCAGCATAACACTAAGTATGTTCAGCACTGTCTCTTCTCCTGGGGTATTGTGGCCCTACTCTCTTAAATGGGTGCACTTAACCATGTCTCTGTCCCTTTCATATCAAGCCAGTCTGGGAGGGAGATTTTTCCATAGATCATAAGGGATCTGACCAGGGATTTGGAAAGGAAGGATGTAAAGCCTTGATAGCAGGACAACACTTACTCTTCTCTTTTTTCACCTTTAAACTGCACTGTCTGGCCTGTCCCATCACCACTCCCTTTTGGCTGCCATTCCTAAAAATGTAATGAATCTTAGAATTCATACTGAATAAATAAAGTTAGGATGGAATGTCAATGTACCTATAGGAACCAAAGGGGCCCTCAAATTTTGGGTGTCATATTTTGATCCTCCGGCATATTCCTTAAGACATAACTGCTCTATCAAATGCTGTCTGACCATTCCCTCATTCAATACTTTATTCAGTACTTGTGTCTCTATTATATTCTTTGATAATTTGTTGATATTTGTTGTTTTGAAGTTATTTGTTTTGTTTTGCCACCAACAACACTGAATGAGTATATACTACAGGGGAGACACAGTGCTGAGGATCATGATATCCTTCCCTGTCTTCAAAAACATCCCATTTTGATCAGGGGTTAAAGTTAAGAACTCCTGGTCTAAATGAAAGGAAACATAACTGCATAAGTGTGATTTTACATCCTCTAAATCTATTACAAACTACTTGAGGTCAAACTTTTAGACAATTACCAGAAACTATAAATTAGCCAGGGCTAAAATCATATTGAGCATTATGGAAAGCTAGGTATTTTAAGGCTATTCTATCTATAGTCAGAGAACCTGGGTGCAAATTCTGCTTTTACCACTAATTAACTATTATTTCAGGCAAAATATTTTAGCTTTACTTCCCTCATTTTCAAAACAAGAGGGCTGGACAAGATAATTTCAAAAGCTCTTTCTGACTCTAAATCCCTTATGCCTCCACCAATCTAATATGCGTCATCAATGAAATGAGACATCTCACATTCAGTTGAACCTGGTATCATAGAGTATAGATTCCATCCTTCCCTTTTAAATTTTTTTAAGTTATACATTCATTTTCATTCTCTGCATTAAGAAAGAAAAAACAAAAAATAATCAAGCAAAACAAAGTGGCCGTGTCCAAAAATGTATGTCTCATTCTTCGTATCGAGTCCATCTCTTTTCTGTGAGACAATGGGCAAGTAATTCTTCATCGTTGGTCCTCTGAAATGGTTTGTCATTGTATTGATCAGACTTTTTAAGTTTCTTAAAGTTGATTGTTTTTATAACATTGTTGTAATAATTTATTCTTCTGATTCTGCTTACTGTATTCTTCTTTCATTTCCTTCAAGTCTTCTTAGGTTTCTCTGAAATTATCTCTTTTGCTGTTTCTTACAGTACAATAGAATTTCATTAAATTCATATACCATAATTTGTTCAACAATTCCCCAGTTGATGGGTACCCTCTTAGTTTCTCCAGTTTTTTGCCAGGACAAAATAAGAGCTGTTATGAATTATTTGTGTATTTATACATCCTTGTCCTCCTCTTTCTTTGATCTCTTTGGCATATAGGCCTAATAGAAGTACCACTGGGTCAATGTTTATTTACAATTGTGTGATTTTGGGATAAAGCTCCAAATTATTTTCCAGAATGGCTGTACCAATGAAAAGTCACACCAACAATGTATTAATATATCTGTTTTCCCATAACTTCTCCACAGTTTGCCATTTTCTTTCTTTTTTTAATCAACTTTGCCAATCTGATGGGTGAGTTGCCATAATTGATATTTCTCTAATAATTTGATGATTTGAATGCCTTTTCCAACTATCTCATACTAGCTCAAATTTCTTCCCTTGAAAACTGTTCATGTTTTTTTTATTTTTTATTCTTATATATTTTATTTTATATTACATATTTTATTTATTGTTATATTATTTTATTTTTATTCTTATAAAGTTGAATCAATTCCTTGGAAATGAGACTTTTACCAGAGAAATTTGTTGAAAAGATTTCTCCCCCAGTTAAATGTTTCTCTTCTAATCTTGGTTCCACTGCCACCCTCCTCATTTTACAGGAAATGAAAGCAAATAGTGGTTAAGTGAATTGCCCAAAGTCATTCAGGTGGATATGAACACAGCCCTTCCTGACTCTAAGTCCACTTCCTTATCCATTATGCCACACTGCCTTTAAGGCTTAATGATAATATAAATATAGATACACACACACCAATCTGTTGGACAGAGGATATTGAAAATGCACATGTCCTGACAATGGTATCACTGCTACCCAAGTACCTAAAATGATTCTGATTCATAAAATCAGATTAGCATACCCAGTGGTTCCAGGCAACCAGCCTTGCAGAGAGCTTTGCAGTTTAAGCCTGAGTGGCTCAGGATGGTTAAGGTTCCTGTTGTTTTATGTTCAGGAAGACAAAGTATACAAGTGCATCTTTTACAAGTGTACCCATCTAGGCCAAGCAATCATGAGTAAGCCAGAAAGAATAACACAGGACTTGGTAAAATGCCTTTAGTGTCAGAGACTACACTTAATTGTCTCATCAGTCATTCTGGCTGTTTCTATCTACATGCCCTCCTCCTATTGCGAAAGGGACTCAATCTAGCCATGCTGCATCAGGGCACTAATAAGTTAATGCTCTACCACTTCAAGTTAACATATTTCTAATATAACAAAGGCTTTTTGGACAACAGTTCTTCAATTCCACATGGGAGCTAATGATGGGAATTATGGGTATCATGGAAAATTACCAGAAGATATTGACTTAGAAAAGCACAAATTAACATTATATATATTGTATTATGGGCAACTAGATGGCTCAGTAGATAGAGTGCCAGCCCTGGAGTCAGGAAGACTCACCTCCTGAGTTCTGATCTGGCCTCAGACACTTACTCGCTGGGTGACCCTGAGCAAGTTACTCAAGCCTGTTTGCCTCAGTTTCCACATGTGTAAAATGAGTAGGAGAAGGAAATGATAAACCACTCCAAGAAAATCCCAAATAAAGTCATGAAGAGTCAGACATGACTGAAACAAATGAACAACAGCAATGTTGTATTATATGTTTATTTTGCTAAACATTTTCCAGTTACGTTTTAATCCAGTTTTAGTGATGCTCAGAATCTTTCTGGCTGCTTTTTCCCCTGTAGGCTCTGAGTTTGACATGTCTGGTGTAGCAGATAAAGTACTAGGCTTGAGCACCTTCAAAAAGAGACTTCTAGCTATGGCAGTAATGAGCTGTATTTCCTTGGATAAATTACGCCATCTCTCTGGTCCTTGGTTTCCTCATCGTTAGAATGAAGAGATTGAAAAAGATGATATCTGGGGTCCCTTGCAACTCAAAACCTCTATATTCTAGGTGCATTGGGGTTTAAGGAGTTTTCCAGGGAGGGGTTATTAGGACTACCCTGGATCCTGTGTAAACTGGATTCCAGAAGAGAGTTCTAGAGGGTTCACAAAGGAACCACTTTTGCTCCTTTCTTCAGGGCATGTGTGTTCCCCAGCACACAGGGGAGAATTTGATTCTATTAAGAGGTAAAAGCTTTTGCTCTCTAGTCTTCCCCAGTCAGTACTATTGCAGCCTATAGAATATGTGCCTCACTGAAGCGACATCTCTCAGGGTGCCAAATTACACACAGCTCCAGCTGTCTGCTCATTTTGTAGAAACAGGAGCACATCCTACCGCCTGTGGATGTGTCACCGGGATCTGTCTATAACTCTCTAGGGGCATAAATTGGGTTCCTTTCAGTCATGGCCAGAGGCTTATGTGTGGATGGGTAATGGTATTACTCATTCGGCTGTTCAGACTTTTACCTTTAACAATCCTGACCTTGTTAAAAGCAAAGGCCAATCTTACCATGATCGAGTTAATATTACATTTTGTGCAAACACAACCCCTTTATCAGAGGAGATCAAAGTCATTATTTTTAATACACTTCTTGCAACAACCCTGCAAAGTAGGTAAGTGGCAAGTATTATTATCCTCGATGTAACAGATGGAGAACGCAAGAGACAAGAATAGACCTCGCTCTCCTGGC
>NW_027185777.1:30928258-30977271 GCF_028583685.1 Petaurus breviceps papuanus
TCCTTATTCCTTTCTTGTCCTCTCTTTTACTACCTAGATTTAAAGGGATAATGTATCAAATAATGCTACTATAGCAGGTATCTAGCACTTCCATTTTAGAGCGTATGGAGCATGCAGATTTTTATTTTCTGGCTGTTTCTATGATGACCAGGTGAAAGCTTTGGAGCAGCTTTTGCCTGTGTGGTGACCCAATGCTGAGAGAACCTGCAGGTTTAATGATAGATGGTCTCTTGGTCATCCTTCCACCCTGGGTTAGCAGCATGGGAACAGGTTGCTGTAGCTGTTGAAAGAAGAGACGGTTTCTGGCTGGCACCCTATCAGCTTAACTTTCCAGGTGTAATCACGTGATTCTAGTGAGGGATACAGATGGGCACTCCACTATCCTACTATCATCGAGACCCAGATACTGCTTCCTCCTTTTATAGAGAGAGTATTCAGCTTGGTTGAGGACCCCTGGATTGATTTGCCCTTTAGTGTTTATTCTTTCCTGATCTTGGGACAATGAGTATACCCAAAAACCTTGTGAGCTTAAATGACTTCTCTATCACATTGGTAACCAGTGGTAAGAACTGAATGTTCCTAGTCCCTCCCCAGTAGCATTGGCTGATGACAAGGGAAGCTTCTGTGTCAGAGAGAGGGACCACCAGAAAAAAGATCAAGCTTGGCTGTTGATTGGACAGTGCTCGACTGAGGTGAAATGTTGAATGCCTAATTAGAAAACATTCAAACTCTTTTATGTCCTGATGAGATTTAAGTACTAGCCTCTAAGCAGACTGTAAAAAGTATTTAGGTTAAATTACTGAAACCTGTTCTATTAATGCACACAGCAATTATTTCTACATGCAGCATTTCTTTCTGTGTAGGAATAAATTACCTGTTCTATTTCTGATTCGTGCTAGTAATAGGGAGTTCCTTTTTACAAGAAGCCTTATATTTGAGCCATTACTCAAGCCATATGCAATTTTTACCTGGGATAACAGAGTAAGGGGCTTAATGAACTGAAAAATATGAGAACATGGAGCCTAATCCCTTTAATTACAGGTCAAGGTTCCCCAGTACTGAATCTGGCACAAACCAAAATGAATGTATAAATAAAAGGAGATGCAGCCAGACTACAGCCTCTTTTGACCAAGCCATAGTTTCGCTATGTTAAGCAATTAATTATTAAGGGGACCCTGCTACAAGGGCGGGGGGGGGGGGAAGAGCAGCTAGGTGGTGCAGTGGATAGAGTGCTGGACTGGAGTCAGGAAGACTCATTTCCTGAATTCAAATCTAGCCTCATTCACTTACTAGCCAGGTGACCCTGAGCAAGTCATTTAACCTTGTTTGCCTCAGTTTCCTCATATATAAAATGAGTTGGACAAGGAAATGGCAAACCACTACAGTATCTTTGCCAAGAAATCCCCAAATGGGGTCACAAAGAGTAGGACATAACTTAAAAAATGACTAAACAATTATTACAAGACTTAGACTGATATTACTTGGAAATATATCCACATTATACCAAAATATCTCTTCTTTTTCTGGACCCCTGTGGTTTCAGTAGAGCTTTTCTGTTTTGCTCCTGAAATTCTTCAGTCTTCTTCTCCTCTTTATGCATATCATATAGGGAAGGAGAAGAAAAATTATAGAACCTCAGTCTTGGAAGGAATATTAGGGGTTATCTAGATCAAACCATCCCATATCAAGCCCAAGTCCTCTCTCCATGATTCCCAAATAGTAGTCATCTAGCATCTATATAAAGACCTACAAGTATGTGTTAAAAAAAAAAAAACAATGGGCTCCAATAAAGAGATATGATATGAGAAAAACACCTTCCCTCTCTTTTTGGGTGTGGGTGGAGAATGCTGTATATAACATCAGATTTTTGGGGGGTGTTGGTTAGTTTTGCTAAATTCTTTCTTATTTTTTCTTATAAGGAATAGTTCACTAGGAAGGAAAAGAAGGAGGGCTATATTAAGAAATAGAGGTGATGTAAATTTTTTTTAAATATGAATAAAATGTACTTTTAAAACAACAGAATAAACAATTATATTTTAAGAACACAGTGTTTCTTAGAAAGAGAATAGTCAGATTTGAATTATCTCTGCTTAGCAAGCCAGATATGTCCCCTATGTTGCCAAGGAGGTTAGTTTCTATAGGGAGAAGTGGAGTTTAAGGGACACATTTCTAAAAGAAGGGATTTCAAAATTCTGGAGACTGTTGCATGTTTGTATTAAAAGATTAAATATACAGGCAACCCTTACTGCCTTTGTGACCTGTAGCATGTAACTGCATGTGAGCGTAGCCAGTGCACCTTGCAGCAAAAGCAGACACTGTCACTGTAGTCATAAAGAGTTAGACAGAATGTGATTTTAAAGTCACTGAACCGCCCTCCCCACTCCAGAATCTGAGAATCCAGACTCCTGCTCTGAGCTCCATTGCACTTCAGTTTCCTACCTTTGGACTCAGGGTTTTATTTGGGATTGCCCTTGGTTACTATTCCATAGAATACTTACCCTCCCAGAAGGAATCATATCTGCCTGCTCTTTGTTCTTTGTCTTTGGGTACCTTACCTCAATCTGGTTACCTCTAACTCAAACGCAGATTGTTCCCTCCTATTCTGGACCATTGGTGTGGGGATTTTTGGTTGTCCTGGTACCCCATAGGCACACTTCACCAATGCACGTTTGCACAAAATCTCTGAGTTACCTACCATTAACTGAGCACAAAAAGCTTAGCTTTGTCTCAGACTGAACTTTCCCAGCTGCTTCGCTGCCTCAGTCTACCTCTCCAACAATGGATAAACACTGTATCATTTAACTTTGTAAGGACTCATAACTTTCTAAGTTCCTTCCATATACATCAAAATATGTACTGTAAAAGCAAAAATCTGTAAGCAACAAAGAAGTACTTTGATTGGAAATGGCTAAACGAATTGTGAGCATAAACATAATAAAACTATGTTGTAAGAAATTAAGAAAATGAAAGTTGGGAGTGCCTTAGCCAGGACTCAGATAATTACCTTGATATCAGTAGACCCAAATATCAAAGACCTCTTTGAGACTGGACTTTTCATCAAGTTAGCTCCTGAGTTCTTTTGATATGGGTTACACTTATAAGGATGTTGTTTGAGTTCTGAGACCAACAGGTACTGCCCCAAGACTTTAGTTGTTCAAAACCAAAATATTTTAATTCTTAGGTGATCAGTTCTATGTAGAAGTCCTTGATGATGCAGCTTTGGTTTCGGGCCTTGAAGCCAGCTCTCAGAGCGCCTTTTGTAAGGTGACTGCATGTGAAAAGAGTTAACTGGCTCTTCCTAAGACTCTCTGGCACCTAGAGAAGAAATCCTTATCAAATTATCTATTCTGTGCTACTTTCAGGATACAACAGACTAGGTAATGATTAGAAGACTTGAGTCCCCTTCCTTTGTCTCATTGCTCTATAAAACCTTGTCCTAAGAATCAATAAATGGAGTTCATCGTTCTTCCTTGAACTACCTATATGGCCTGGTCTTTTCTTATTCATGTCTCAGAATCATGCCAACTGCTGGACACTAAGCAGCCCAAGGCAAATGAAGAATACAGAGAAGCGTGGGAAGGCTTATAGGAACTGATACAAAATTAAATAAGCAGAACCAGGAAACTGTGCATTACAACAATGATATAAATGGAAAGATTTAACAACAATCGATTAGTCAACCAGTGAACATTTATTAAATGCCTATCATATGCCAGGCATTGTGCTAAAAAGTAAGTATAAAAAAAAGAGACAAGAGACAGTCCCTGCCCTAAAGGAGCTTACAATATATTGGGACTACTTACAGTAAGAAATGAAATTGAATATTGCGTGGTTATAATGACTAAGATTGGTTCTAAAGAGTAGAAGAGAATGCACCTCATTCCTTTCTTTGCAGAGGTGGGGACAGCGGGGTGAAGGAAGGTCTTTATGTATGTAATATGGCATATAATATACTGTCATATAACTAACTATACTAGTTAATTGGTTGATTAATTTTGCTGAATTACTTTTTTTTCTTTGCATCAAGGAATACTCTGAGTAGGGGAGTGGGGAGGGATATATTTAGAAGTGAAAGTGAACTAAAAATAAAAGATAATAACAAAAACAATTTTAGACTTCTGAAGTTCATTTAGTCATCTTTGTCACTGCTCCTATTAATATAACCAAATGTTAATATTTTTTTTATTTGTTTGGGGTTTTTATTAGGAAATATGAGGTCAAGGATATGTTTCCACATGTGATATTAAACCTAAAACATCTGTTGCATACAAAAAAATACATTGAATAAGTACTATATATAGGAATTTCTTGGAGCCTGTCCCACAGTCAATCCATTATAATAAAATTGCATAGTGCACTCTAGTTTTGTTTTCTTTTTTGATGAGAGACAAGTTGAGGTGGATGTTAAAGAAGATGTCTTTGCCTAGGAGTGTCAGAAGGAATTGCAGTCATCAGGTTTGATGACAAGTGTAAATCTCTGCAAATGTTGCTTTTACTAAAGTAACCCTGTCTAAACAGACCATTAACTATTTTGACAGCAGTCTTTGCCTTATTGGAGTATTAGATTTTGTTGCAATTTTGGTCTTTCACAGCAGTCATGCAATACATTGAGATGTCTGCAGTAATCTCAAAGGGCACGCAAAACCTCCAAAAACTTTTCAACCAAAATTCATGTCATAATTAGATGGGTTGGTATAACCTCCCCCCAAAAAAAGAGAGCTATGACATGAAAACCAAAAATGCTAAGGTGATCCAAGCTACATGACTAGACGTTTTCCAAAGGTGAGAATCCCAATATATTCTTCCCTTGCTGAACCTGATCTAGAAAATTGAGTATATTTCTCCTAAATATTCCTCCTAAAATATGAAGACCAGATATATACTTAATTCTCTAGATCAGGTCCAGCAAGGGCAAAGTATATTGGAACTTTCACCGTTGGAAAACATGTCTATTCACATAGCTTGGATCACCTTAACACTTTTGGCTTTCACATCATAGTTCTCTTTTTTCTTGGGGGGGGGGGGGGGCAACTCATCTAATTATATATGAATTTTGGTTGAAAAGTTTTTGAGGTTTTGGCAAGTCTGAATATTCAGAAAAATTTAATCAGGGCTGTAGAGGTGGGAGTGGGGGGTGGAAAGGAACTCAAAACCATGCCACACAGATCCCTTGAAACAACTAGAAAAGAGAAGGCTTTGAGGAAACATGATAACAATCTCCAAATATCTGAAGGGTTTCCCTGTGGAAGAATGATTAGACTTATTCTGCTTAGCCCCAAAGGATAAAAATTAGGACCAACAGATGGAAACTAGAGGGAGGTATGTTTCAGTTCAATGTGAAGGAAAATGTTCTAACAATTAGATCTGCCCAAAGGTAGAATTGGCTGCTTTCAAAGCTAGTGAATTTGCAGTCACTAGCAGAAGCTGGATGATTACTTTTAGGAGGCTGTAGGCAAGATTGTTGAATTGAGCAGGTGCAGTATGAGATGACTCCTGACCTCCCAATCTATAGTTCTGTGATGGTACTTTTTGAAGAATGGGGGGTGGGAAGGGAAGACATCATAAATATGAATCAGTAGGGCTATGGAAAAGTACATCTAATTAAAATGAAACAAATTTTACTTTAAAAAAACTGGTGGAATAACAATGAAAAGACAGTCATTTGAAGAAATCCTTAAACACAAGGTAGTATGGGATAATACTTAGGAGAGAATCAGTAGAATGAAAAACTGAAATGATATTGTGTTGGAAGTATACCAATCAGGAAGGCTGCCAGGTGGCGCAGTGAATAGAGCACCAGCCCTGGAGTCAGGAGGACCTGAGTTCAAATCCAGCCTCAGATACTTAATACAAAAACTAACCATGTGACCTTGGGCAAGTCACTTAACCCTAATTGCCCTACCTTCCCCCCCCTCCAAAAAAACAAAAAAAAAAAGGAAGTATACCATCAGGAAAAAGGAGGAAATGGATGATGATCATAAACATGACATGGAGAAAAAAATACAATTATATAAATATTATAAATATGTAAATAATAACTATATAATAATAATAGACATTTCTGGAGTGCTCTATAATAAAATCAGAGCAGCTAGAAAATTATTGAATTGCCTTACTGATAATTTTTTCATTCTTTAGAAGGTAGAAGAAGCAAAAAAGGAAACTTCCTATTCTGGACTAGATTGAGTCCAATAAGGAGGAATTAGTACTCAAAGTAGAAATGATGTAAACCACAGGAATAAATGATTCATCTTAGAGTTTGTAATAAGAAAGAAAAAAGCTGGATGTTATGTGATGTGCCTAGATTTGGGTAAAGCAACATATTTCAAAGAAATCAAAGAAAGAATAGGCAAGGTTCGATATCAGGCTATAATTCTAAATGTCTTGCTGGATATAATTATTAAGATTCTGTTGGTCAGCTTTAAAAAGTGATGGTGAATAGTAGAGGACTTACACCACTGTAGATAGGCAAATGTAATCCCAATATCAAAAAATGGAAGAAGATAGAATCTCCAGACTATAGGCTGGTTAGCTTAACTTTGATTTGTAGCAAAACTCTGGAACATAGTAGTAAAGAGATGGCTTGTGATCATTTAGAAAGGAAAGCAGCAACCACTAGAAGTCAGAATGTCTTTATCAAGAACATATCATGCCAGACTAACATCATTTTACCATTTGCTTTTATGGACAAGGTTACTAAACTTACTGATCTAAACAATGGGATGACATAAACATAACAAAGAAATTTTTATCAATGACTTGAATGAAGTCGTAAGTGACATTCTTGGCATATTTTCAGGTGTCATAAATCTGGAAGGATAGCCATCATATTACATGACAGAAAAAAAGATATTGACAGGCCAGAAGGATGGGCTGAATCTGTTGTTGAAATTTAATAGAGAAAAGTGTAAAATCCTGCTCTAGAATTTTTTTAATCGACTTTACAAATATAAAATTAGGGAGACTTAGGTGGGTGACGCTTCTGGTGGACAAGACTTCCAAGGTTTATTAGACTGCAAATTCAGTGTAAATTAACGATGCAATATGACAGTTAAAAAAGCCCATCTTAGTCTTCACTAAGAGGACAGTGCTGAGCATCCAAGAGGTGATCACCCTACTGTTGTTGTTCAGTTGTTTCCGTCATGTCCAAATCCTTGTGACCCCATTTGGGGCTTTCTTGGCATACTGTGGTTTGCCCTTTCCTTCTCCAGTTCATTTTACAGATAAGTAAACTGAAACAAACAGGGTTAAGCGACTTGCCCAAAGTCACATGGGTAATAAGTGTCCAAGGCTAGATTTTAACTCAGATTTTCCTGGCTCCAAGCCCAGCACTCTATCCACTCTGCCACCTCGCTGCCCCAATCATCCTACTACTCTCTTCTATTCCTTGTCAGATCATATCTGAAACATTATATTCATTTCTCTAATAAATATTTCAGGAAAGACACCAATAAGCTAGGGAATATCATGGGAGAAGGCCAAGATGATAAAGGACCTTGAGATCTTGCCCTTCAAGGACTGGTTGAAGATGTGGGTTTTTAACTTAACTTGGAAAAGAGAAGACATAGTGGGGACAAGCTAGCTTTTTTCAAGAGCCTTTGAAGACCTGTCATGTGGAAGAAGAATTACACTTTTTCTGCTTGACCTCAGAGGGCAGCACTAGGAGCAGTAGGTGAGAGTTGCAGAGAAACATAAATAGGGAAAAGCCTCCTAACAACTGGAGCTGTCCAAAAAGTGGAATGGGCTATTTAAGGAGGTGATGGCTTCTTGATCACTAGCATTTTTAAAGCATGACAACTTGTTAGAAATTCTGTAGAGTCCAATAGATGTCTTGTGAGGACCAATCCAAGTCCAGAATTCTGAAACATTTGATATTGTTATTAATAGCTCAAGATCACCTCCCTCACCCTTCAAGTGGTAACCCATTCTCCTTAAATATACCTATTCTAAAATAGTCTCATATGCAAAGCAAGCTACAAAGTAGGCTAATGTCTCTTCTGTAGCTAGCCCACAGTAACCACTGCTTAAATCACTACTTTCAAGTCATCAGCACATCCTAGCTGCAGAATTATTTGCACATCAGAATTATCTAAAATTATCTATTTAGAAAAATCTAAAACCTTCAAGCACTGATTCACCTGGAATCCCTAAGTGGAATCTGTTCTCCTCATAAAGAGATTACTGGCATCCCAATGTCAGTAAATAACTTTGATATCCCACCTTTCATTTTAAAACTGCAAAGGTCCTGAAAAACATTATTTAATTGTGCATGCTGTACCCATTAGAAAAATTAATTCTGAGATTGCTTCAGAGGAACATAATTCTGAATTCAAAAACTGGTCAAAATTTCCACCTTCAAAAATGTTCTTATAATATATATGTACATATTACTATTAAATTTAATTGTAGCTTTTGATAGCTAGCAATTTTTTTTTAAATTCAGTACCTTTTTAAAAAACAACTTCCACATATCATTGGGTAAACTCAAGCATTCCTCTGTGTTATAACCAGTGCTACATGAATTGAATCATGGAATTAAAACTGGAAAACTTGGAACCTTAAGTATCATATAACCCAAATACAATGCAGTTCTATGGATGAGGAAACTGAGACCAAGGTGATTTGCTGAAAACCACATAGTGAAACAGCTACAGAGGCAGGATGAAAGTCATGGTGTTCTGAATTTCAGACCAGACCTCTTCCTATTCTTCTAGCCTTACATCTTACTATTTCCCATTTCATTATCAGTGCTCCAGTCAAGCCAGACTACTAGTGGTCCTCCATTCTCATCTTCCACTATCTGTATTTCATGCATTCATGTTGACTGACTGTAGTGCCAATGCAATATTTACAGCACCCACGCTCACGATAAAGACCGTGACTATAAGTATCACATGACGTTCAATCACAAAATATACCAGATTCTCCAGGTAGAGAACAGAACTAAAACATTTATTTAAATACCAGAAAACCAAATCCCAAAACCAGTAAGCTTATTCCATCATAGTACCAAAGATATTCAGAAGCCATAATAACACTGAGAGCCATGCCATCCTTTAGCCTTTCCATAAATCAATACAAGATCAATATTTACACACAAAACTCTCTATCTCCTTGCCTGAGTTTCTCTGTCCCCCACCATCTGGCTAACTCTGAACCAGCTTCCTGTGGGCTCAGCTTCCCTTCAGCAAAACTCCTCCCACCACAGGCTCCATGTAACCACATTCAGCCTATCAGGGGGCAGAGCTTATCTTCACAGCAGGGAAGTTTCCTGTGAGCTCTGCTCCATCCTTCAGTAAATTCCCTCCATCACAAGCTCCATGTAATTGCATTCATCCTATTAGGGGGCAGAGTTCACTTTCAAAGCAGGGGAGGTCTTCAAACTCCCCCCTAGATCTGTTAAGGGTCAGGAGAGATCTTCAAATTCCCATTCCCATTTCACTCACCCCCATGTTTAAAATGCACTACTCATCTCTGCCAATTAAAATTGTTTTCTCCCTTCAAGGTCCTGCTGAAGTGGCTCCCTGTTTTGTGAAACCTCCTCTGATACTTCCCTGACACCCCTATTAAATCAAAAGTGCCTTGAGCAGGGACTTTATAACTTCAGCCCCTAACACAATGCTTTTCATATACATGAACACTTGGCATTTCCTCATTGTAGGAACTCCCTCCACTAAAGCAAAGTGCATAGAGTCTGTAATTTAGTAGATAAAGCTTAGGTAGTCTATTGAGGCATATTGAAATGAAGTGACTTGCCACAGTCTCATAGCTAGTAAGGGTCAGAGGTTACCTTTGGTCTCATGTCTTCCTGATTCCAAGCCTGGTCCACTACTTGAGTATTTCATATTACCTCAAGCCTTCAACTAGGGGTTTAATGTTTGTTAACTTGTGACCCTCAAAAAGATGTCAATTAAAGACAGCATATGTTCACTGTTCAAAAAGACAAATAATTGGGAAGTTAAGGAGATAATATCTGTAAGATGCTGAACATAGTACTTGGCACAAAGGTGCTATATAAATTCTAGCTGCTATCATCATCATCATATAATCTATTTGATTCAGTTGTCAGAATAGCCCAAACCCTAATATTTGACTGATTTTCTTCTATTTTATCATGGATGGAGTTGTTTAATCTATAGAGACATGGTCTTATAGAATGGCTAGCAGCCAGTCAACAATAGCAAGTCAGTGTCTACTGTATCCAGAATACTGTACTGAGCATGACCTAAAATTTCAGCCATGGGAGAAGCAGGTTCTGTTTCTTATCTGTTGGCATTCAACTTACTACCACATGGACATGAGTTAAATGCAATATGTTCCCAGTGCTTATCATCACCATCAATGAATGTTTGCTAACTGATGGGATGCACTGCACAGAAGAAACAGAAGGCATGGCTCCTGCCCACTGGGAACTTATGCTCTCTGATTTTCAATAATCCCATCTGTACGTCTGTACTTCTTGATTCTCTTTTTGGTGCCAAATGTATCTAAACATGAGATGAACAACAACCACAAAAAAGTGGAGGTTCTAGCAGGTTTTCAAATAGCTCAGGGAAATAGAAGCAGGCAGGAAATGATGGATCAGGTGTCTTCAGCAGCACCTATTGTGATGACCAGCTGTGGGCAGTGACATATTCAAGCCAAGATTTCCATCTTCCAGAAGTCCACCAGGTGGTCGAAGCTACCCATCACTTCTGCCATTTTTTTCCTGTGATGGAACCAGTCAAAGCAATTTGAAAAAGTTATAGCCATCAGAAGTTCTACATTTTGACATTCCCCAGTAAAGGAGGTCATACCTAAGCTAAAAGCATTTAATTTGTTCTTAAAGTGGTTGCCATCCCTTGGCAGGCTTCAGTTTGCATTTTTCCACAGCTCCACATACTTTTTTGAACATTAGTATGTGTCCATGAAACATGTATAGAAACCAGTACAGTATTGTGAATTATCTTTGGCAGGAAAACAAAACAAAACAATCCCACAAGAAAGAACTTGTATTTTAAATACTGTTCATAACAAAGGAGTTCTGAGTTTCTAACTCCCCTAGTGCCTTGCATTCTATAAACCTTTAACATTATTTGCTGTTTTAATTGCCCTTTCCCTTACATTTCTAGAAATAGCTGGGGGCTTAGAAAGCACCTTTCTTGATATCATTTCATTTGATCCTCACAACATTACTTTTGAGATAGAAAAGGGAGAAATTATTTTTTTCATTTTGCAAATGGAAGACAGGTGGTATAGTAAGTAGATAGAGTGCCAGACCAAGAGTCAGACCAAAGTTCAAGTTCAAATGCTGCCTTAGCATCTGTGTAGCCCAGAACAAGTCACTTAACTCTCTCAGCCTCAATTTCTTTATATGTAAAATGGGGGTAATAACACCTATCTTACAGAGTAGTTGAGAGGATGAAATAAGATATTTGTAAAGTGCTTACAAATCTCAAAATGCTACATAAATACTATCTATTATATTAATGATCATTTAACATAGTGACTAGTATCTATATAAATTAAAATTATATGTGGTAACATATAATGATATAGTTATTATATATCAATTATATTATTATTTAACATAATAGCTAGTATTTACATAGCACTGAGACTTGAGAAGGTTAAATAAGTTAACCAAGGTGTGTGTGTGTGCATGTGTGTATGTGTATATATGTGTGTATACACACATACATACCTACATAGATTTACATATACATGTATACATATCTGTGTATATATACATACATATACACACACATACATATATAGCTACTTAGTTGCAGGGATGGGGTTCAAATCCAGTGTGTTAATGGTTCAATAGGTAAAGAATACAGTAGAATTAAGAAACAGTAGGGTGAGAAAATGGAAAGGATCCTGTAGGTGTTTGATGAGAAAAGGCGGAAAAGTCAAAGGAAAGTCCTGCTCTTTTCATGGACCCCCTCTTTGTGTGCCAATCTCACCATGTTTGGCAGTCTAAAGGAGCACTAGAGGCTGAATATATGCCATACATTGTGCTTGCCACCAGCCCTTGATAAATGTTTGTTGACTTGACAATATTGCTAAGCTCATACAGAAGCCATGGGTCTTGATTAAGGGGGTCTTTCTAGATAACCAGGCACCTCTAATTCCAGCTCAGTCAGGTCACAACTGGACAGCTGACAATTGTGATTCAATCAGCAATCCCAGTAGCCTATGGAAAGTAGCCTCTTTCCATAGTAGAGAAACATGACATGAGGTTAGACACTATTTAGGATTTTATAGGATGAAATGTTTAATCACAGTTTACTTGATATGGCAGGCAAAGTGATTAAATGGCTGATGTGTGTCAAAAACTAATCCATCTAAAAGTCAACCTACTTTGTTACTTAATTGAACCACATTCTGTAAAGTTTAATTATATTGCTACTGGCTGGCCCCAAGAGTTTCATTAATTTAATGACATCAAAATTAAAGGATTCCAGTTTTATTGTAAAAATGCTTCTGATTGTCTCTGAACAAAAGGGTGCTTTCTGATTAAGCTTCACCCTGCTTTTAAAGATCTCCCTGAGAACAGCAATACCAAGCATACAATTCACACTGATATAATGGGGAAATGCACAGGGGCTTGCAATCAAGAATGGAGAGGAAGGGAGGTGCAACTTTTTGAAAAGTAGTACTATTGTCTGCCATCCTTTATGTAAAGGTTGAGCTTTGAGTCACAGGGTTATAGATTTAGAGGTAGAAGAGACCTTACAGGTTATCTTGTCTAAGCTCCTCATTTGTAAAATGAGAACTCACAGATTTTCAGTAACTCATCCAGGCTGACAAAAAAAAAAAAATCCAGAACTGAAATAGAATTCTATATATACCCAAATCATACCTGAACAGGGATCTCCTTTACATTATTCCTGAAAAGTGGTCATCTAGTGAACAATTGAAAATCTTTGACTGAGAATTTACTGCCTCCCAAGACAGCCTACTCTCCCTTTAAAGAACCATAATTCTTTAAAAGTAGTTTCTCAGATGGTGAAGGCTTTGCATTGCTCCATATTTCTATATTCCCTTTCTTGGGCCCTCTTGTGGCTAAAAGCAGAGATTCTAGGTTAAGGATGAAGTCTGTGGCCATGGAACAATAGCCTACATGAGGACCATACCCATAAATGAGCCTTTCTCTCCCTGCACTTTATCCAGCTGAGCTGGTCACTTAAGAACCCAGTAGGAAAGGCAGAAAAGCCCAGAGTGCCACATCCAGGCCTTTATTTGTGTTTTCTATCAACAACAGCTTCTTCCATCAGCCAACTGATTATATCTCAACAGTGTGTGCAAAGTACTATAGAGTTTGGGGGCCCATTCTTTGTAGGGCCTATGAATCTCTTTTCAGGAAAAAGGTCTTTCTGAAAAGGGCCTGCAGGAGAATGAAGCAGCTTAGGGAGCTACACAGGATGTATGTTAGCCTTGAACATCAATGACCCCACTCAGTCCAATTCAACAAGCATTTATTAAGTGTCTATTATGTGCAAGGTACCATGCTAGAGGTTATGAACTGCAAAGACAAAAATGAAATTGTTTTTACTTCAAGGTGTCTGAATTCTGATAGCGTGAGAGATAAATACAAGGTGATGTGAAGAGGGACAAAGTACTAACTCGAGGACAAGGGAAGGAAAGGCTTCCTATAGAAAATGGTCTCTAAACTAAGCCTCAAAAGAGTCTGAAAAATCCTTGCCTCAACTGAGCTTACTTTCTTCTCAGAAGAAAGTATACAATACTTGTATACAACAAGTGCAAAATGAAGAGGCCTCTAAGAGTCAGCTATGAGGAAAAAGCACAGTACTGGCTTGGAGGATAGCTTGTGTGAAGGTACAGAGATGAGAGAAGGAATGTCCAGTTTAGGGACTGGCTAGCATGCCTATCTGGATGCACCTTAGCTAAATCAAAGGCAGACTCTGAAGGGCTTTAAAATAAGAATTTTTAAAATATGTATTTTGTAGATAGATTTTACCTCACCCACACACCTTTCAGTCATGTTGTCCTATGCACTGATGCTGACCTTGATGCTTCTGGAACTTTACTTAAGGTATGCTACCTTGTTTGTGAGAGCCTCTTGGATCTATTTTGTCTTTGTAGGCTTAGAAACTATCATGACTCCTCGTATATGAATGAATGAATTGAATGGATAAATGAATGAATGAAAATACAACTATGAAACTTAATATATTCCAGTTCTAGGATCCTGACCATGCTCATTATGTCCATCTCCATGCCTTGCCTCCATATATATGACTCTCAACCCCTACTTTCCATCTCTTGTTCTGGGAATGGTAATCAAGTCAGTGTTACAGTGGCTTCTTAAAAGTCCATATCATCTGACCACTCTATGACTTCTTTCAGGGGATATCTTAAACCAAAACACCATACTTTAGCCACTACTTTCCATCACTCCCTTATTGTCTCTCTTTTAGAACGTAAGCTTGTTGAGGGCAGATAATCTGCCTCTTTTGGTATTTGAATCCTCATTATTTGTCATCTGTGCCTGTCACATAGCAAGAGCTTTTTTTTTTTACTCATTTATTTATCTATTCAATCATGTGCCTAGAATCATGCTAAATTCTAGGGACACAAAGATGAAAATAATTTTGTCTTTGCCTTCAAGGAACTTACCTTCTAATGGAGAAAAAAACAACTTGCACACACAAAAGTAAAGGCAAAATATGCAAAATAGCTACAAAGTTATTCTTTCAAACAATAGCAAACTATAAGCAGAAATAGGAAAGGCCTCTTGTTAGGTTTTTAAAAAAAAACAATCATATGGTCTCTGAAGATCTTTTCTTCTTAGTTCGTCAACTGTCCAGAGTATAGATTATTTTCCCCTGATTTCTATTGATGATACTCTACTAGAACAGGTATTCCCTGGAAAGTAATTGAGAAAGTGCTCTGCCCACCATCTTGTCTTCAGTGTTGCACTGAACTCCAAATTGGATGTCCATCCTTGTTGACAGATAACACAAATAAAAATGGATGTAAAGTTTGCAAATATTAAAGTGCCAGGTAGATGTCAGTTGTTGCTACCTTCATCACAATCATCATCATCATCATCATCTCAGAGTTGAAAGCAGTGAAGGTGGAACTCAATAAAAGATGTGAGATAATACTTTTGCCTAGGGACTATTCCTTATTCTCATCAACAATCAGCACAGGGTCTACAATAGCTATTTTCCTAACATGGTCAAATAACTACTTTCTGTGTTCAACATGTAGGTTGGTTTCCTTCCAAAAAGAGAGTAAAAGGGGTGAGAGATAAATGGTGAGAAACTAGGTGAGAAATGTCTAGATAATCAAAGGAACCTAGTATTCCTTAGAGGAATAATGTAAGAAGGATTCACAATGGAAATATGGATGGAAAAATATCTGGGGAGTTGAAAGGAATCTCAACCTGTGTCCAGGGGTTAGAAGGTGGAAAATGAAACACTAGGAAGAGGGAAGAAGAATGTCAATTCAAGGTAAGGTATAAATATGAGATCTTTATTATAGATAGAGAAAATGGACCTTCTGAAGAGGAAGCATCTGATTGCATATTAGGAAACAATTGTGTGATAAACAGATTTCATTAGGAGGGAAACCATGAAATAAAGAAGAGATAAGTACTAGCAAAAGGATGACTCCTTGCTGAATAGTAATGTCTCAGTTACTATATAACCTGAAATTAACAATGTAAAGTTAGCTGTCTTCCCAGGGCATGTATCTGGGATATGACCAAAACTCTCTATCTTGTCAAGCTTAATGAACACCACCCCACTCTGGGTATTATAAGGAAAAATAATATTGCCAAATGGAAACAAGAAAATTTGCTAAGGATGATGAAGTTTTTGACAAGGAAGTGAAGGCCCTAGGGTCACAGATGGTGTTTTCATTACTGCTGCTGATTGACAGCAAGGACTTCAGAGGAGAAAAGCACTTTAGAAGTGAGCAACTAGTTAAGAAAATTATGTTGAAGTATAGAATTTGAATTTCTGGATCATAGTTTAAAATAAAGGCGTGATATATTCCTTGCTAGGACTAGAATGCTCCTAATGAGAAGTGGCAAAAAAAAATTTCCCTCTGGTTCCTTGCAAATCTAATTATGAGGGCTTTAAAAAGAGAAGATGTAGGTGAATGTTATCTATATATTTCTAGATGTATATATAGATATAGATACAACAAACTAGAAACCAGGGAGAGCAAGTATAAAATAGGAAGGAGGAAGAGGAGAAGGAGGAGAAGGAAGAAAAAGAGGAGAAGGAACAGGAGTAGAAGGAGGAAGAGAAGAAGGAGGAAGAGGAGGAGGACAAGGAGGACAAAGAAGAACAAGATCAAGAAGAAATGCATAGTTAATAGTAGATGTCATTTAAGGGAGTCAGAAATAAAATACATGGATTTAGATGTCTAAACACAAATGCACAAAATACAAGTAATGACCAAGGAAAAGTAGAGAACCTACTGGAAAAAAGAAAAATTGGACATCATAGATATTGGTGAGAATTGGGACTAAAAATCTGAATATATCTCCAGAAGGGTATATCTTATTCAAAAGAAATGAAACAGATAAAAGCCAGGGAGAAGAGGTAACATTGTATATTAAAAAGATAGACAAACACTAGGGAATCCAAGAAGTAGCTGGAAGAAGCATGATCAAGAATGTTGGAGTAAAGATCAGTGTAGCTAACAACAGAAGCCATATCACAGTAAGATTATACTACAAACCACCTAGACAAAGTTCAGGAAATGGATGAGAAAACATGAAATAGATCAAAAGTCTGGCACCAAAGCATGAGACAGTAGTAAAGGGAACTTTAATAATATAGACATTTGATGGAACTTTCCTTCTGTCAAAAGAAAAGAAGTTAATAAAATCTTGATTTGTCTTGAAAATAATTTCAGTCTTCAGAAGATGAATGAAGTGATGGGTAGGAGTGGTTCTTCTGAATAACATTTATAAACAAGGAAGAATTGGTTGCTGAAATGGAATTGATGAGAATCTTGGGAACAAGTGACTATGCCATTATGATTAAGAATGTTTGTCCACTGAGGCAAGAGGGAAAAAACTCATGATTGAGAATGTGATTAAAGACAAGGATACAGTTTGGCATGTGCCATAGATTTAGGAAAGGCAGATTGCTTAGTGTTCAGAAAAAGGATAGGTATTGTTAACAATCACTATCCTGGCCTCACTGCCTGAAGTCCAAGTATATTACATTTCACTACTCCCCCAGAATGCTCTGTTACCCTTAAGAGGGCTTGAGGGTGCCTAGTCTCTCTCCCATTAATTCAACCCCCCATCAAATGGTTCTCCCAGTGTTAGGGATACTCTGTGCTTCATTTCCACTTTACCACTGAAGAATCAATATTAGCCTTTACAAAGGAATATTTACTTGAAAAGTTTTATCAAGAAAAACATACAGAACCACCCCCCCCAACACTTAGGAGGCATGATGCTCCTTCCCCTATACCACTTTGGTCTCTGGGGAAGGAAGTGGGATGAACTTCACAGCTTATCTCAGTGGCTCCATGCTAAACTAGGGGCAACTAGGTTACACCCCACATAGAGTGCTAGGCCTGGAGTCAGGAAGATTTAGCTTTATGAGTTCAAATTTTACCTCAGACTCTTACTGGCTATGTGACCCTGGGCAAGTAGTTTAACCCTGTTTGAGTCAGTTTCCTCGCCTGTAGAGAGAGTTGGAGAAAAAATGGCCAACCATTCCAATATTTCTGCCAAAAAAAACCTAAATGGAATCATTTCAGAAATGATTGAAAAATAACTGAATAACAACAGCACTAGATTCCAAGTCCAAACACCTCCTCCTCCATGCTTGTATCCCTGGCTTCTCAGAGCTTTTCTGCTGGGTTGACAGCAACATACAGTCTTAAATTCTTCCTCCAAAGTTACCATGGCTCAAGTTCCTGGGTCCAGGGATTCATTCCACTGCCTGTACCTAGAACTGCAAAGGACAAAAAAAACAAACTAAAACCTCAAGTCAATTTCTCTAGACCCCTTGACCTAAAAGGGGAAGAGGCAGAAATTCCCTATCCACAGTTCAGCCCATGCATAGCACTCATACTGTGGGTAAACAGGATCTTCACCCCCTGGATTCAGATAGAAAGACAAAGACCCTGTCCCAGTCTCATAGTTTTAAAGACACAGTCTTTTCTCACCATGTAGTCCATGGAAATGCTCCCACTCACAGAGTGGTAGGACACTGTAGCATGTCTTCTCCCAGAAGCAAATCCCCAACATCTCCAACATGGGTGCTTCCATCTTGGGGGATCTGAGCATGTTCCAAAGTGAGATTACAGGAGGATCCCATGACCTAAAATTCTGCAAGGGAAGTTAGTCCCAAAAGCATGAGAAACCCTCAAGAACTGAATTCTGAAGACATCAACAGAAAGAATTCCAGTGAGTAGAAGATGGGAAATTTGACTAAACAGACCAATAATTCATTGACCAATTTGGATTTTTTTTTAATCCACAAAGGGTGAAAGCAAGGGCATATATCATGGAAGACTACACTTAGAAGGAGAACATAAGACATGATAAAGCTCCAAATAAATTGAGTTTTGCAGTTACTACTGAGGACATTTTTTAAAACTTTTTTTTAGCTATATGGGGTGGGGAGCAGGGGATGAGAAAAATCAAAGTCAAAGAAAGGACACTCCTGCTGTTCAGAATGGATAGAAGTGTGATAAAATGAACTATGGAGAAAAAGCAGAACTATCTGATTCATTTTGCTTCTGTGTTCTCTGTTATGGAGAATGATCTTTGAACTCTAAGGAAGAGAACAACTTCAACAAAAGGCTAGTGGGTAATTGACAGCCAAGACATGTAAGAAAAGATTAAGAGAATTCCTTACTACTCTTATTGAGTTTAAGTCATCAGATCTAGTCAAACTACATTCCAAGATATTGAAAGAAGGGGAAGATATCATTATTGAGCCACTGCCAATGATTTTTTGAAAAACTGAAAAATAGGAGAGCCACCACAGGAATGGGGAAAGGTGAATGTTGCCATGATTTTCAAAAAAGTGAGGGGAGTACAGTCTGCAAAATATAAGACAGAAAGTAGACAATTACCTCTGGCAAAATTCTAATGTATATTATTAAAGGGATGGTTTCTGAATATCTAGAAAGGGAAGCTATGATTGATATCCTGTCTTCATCAAAAACAGGTCATGCCAAACTGACCTCAGAAGGAAATCTTTTTTGATAGGGTTGCTATACTGGTAGGTTCAGGGAAAGATATAGACATAGTTACTGATATTGCAGCAAAGCATTTTTGAACAAGATAGAATTATATGCACTAAGACAATAATATAGTTAGGGGAGTGTGGAGTTTGTTTTTTTTTTTAATGACTAGATCTAAACAATAGTCAGCAAAGCCTAAATATTACCTTGTATAGAAGTCTCTATTAAGGATACCACAAGACTCTGTCATTGGCCCTAATCTGTTTAACATTTTTATCTGATTGGATAGATATATCGTATACTTGACAAATTTTCAGATGACAAAAAGTTGGAAAGGACACATTGAAAATCAGAATCAAGATCCAAAAGCATCTTAAAAGGCTAGAACAAGAACTGAATATACTGAAATAAAATTAGAAAAAAATTAAATTTTTTTGAGTTTTAATAAATTACAAGCACAAGCAAAGGAGCATGGATAGATGACTGTGTGAAATAAAACCTAGGTGGAATGTGACTCCAATATGAGTAAGCAATACATCACATCAGTTCAAATAGCTAATACATTCTTAGGTTGTATCAAGACGCAGAGCATCCAGAAAGAGAGAGAGGTGAAAGTCGTCTATATTTACTTGGTCAACACACCTAGAGTATTATGTCTAGTTATTGCTGACATGTTTTAAGAAGAAAACTGACAAACTAGAGACTGTTCAGAAGGGAGCAACCAAGATACTTTGTACCTTGATACCTACCATGTCAAGTAAGGACTTATTAAAGGCACTGAGAATGCTTAGCCTGAAGAAGAGAAGATTGGGTGGAGCTGGCTGAGAAAGGATGATAGCTATCTTTAAGTATTTTGAAAGGTTGTCTCTGGAAAAGGGATTAAATTTATTCAGCCATGGATGGAAGTTGCAAAGAGCTAGATTTAGGTTTGATTGAAAGAAAAACTCCCTTATAAATAGAGCTATCCAAAATTGGAATGGCTGCTTCAGAAGGCAATGGATTTCTCCCTCACTAGACAAGAAGCAAATACTGTCTGTCCACTTGACCAGCATTTTGTAGTCAGTTGCTTATCAGGTACTTGGAGCACTAGATGGCCTTTGAAGTCCCTTCAGTTTCTGGGATTTTGTGATATTTCACCACCCTTTATTTCTCTCTGCAGAACCTGGCTGCAGTTCAAATAATAAGTGCTTGTTAAATTGAATCAAATTGAAACAATGCAATTGACTTAGCTGCCCTGGAAGCCCAGCCCCTCAACGATGATTTCTTCTACAAGTAAAGTACTTTCTCTATTCACAACACCTGCAATTGATCTTGTATTCCCATCCTCCACCCCCTTACAATGACTCATTGCCCTAGCGATTGTGTAATTACTGTTTATTGTCAGACAGTTGGCATTTTAATTAGACTGGTAACTTTTAATTATTGCTACTCTGTCATTAGCATATTGTGGAGTATGTTTTCTGCCTTGTAATGGTATCATCTTTTTTGTTTGTTTTTGCAAAGATAGCCGATCTGTTGGTTTTCCTTTTCAGTTTTGCTCTGCATCCACTCCCAAGGGCACTAAAAGTGAAAACATTTTAAACAAATGGATCGAAGCATCATCATTATTTTTTTAATTGAACACCTAATTTTATAAGGCTGTGATATTATCCTGCACAACTAAAAGTAGTTATGTCACTTGTTAGCTCAAAGTTCAGAACTGTCTTCTGAGAATCAGTTTTTCACAATCTGGAACTACTCTTTCACCTTCATCTCAAAATTCCCACCGCACGACCTAGATCCAAGCAAAATGGCACTGTTTTCCATCCAACCAACATGCTCTGTTGGGGCTCTTTACTGCCTTGATTGAAACTTTTTTTTTAAACAGGGAATGCCTTTCCCTGTCATCTCCAGCTGTTGCAATTACACTCTACTCTTCAAGACTCAACTCATATGTCATCTATTCAAGGAACTTTTCATAGATTTCCCCCCACCCCCTTTCTCTCAAAGCTGGTAATCCTCTCTCCCTCATCAGACCACAAGGTAATATATACCTTTCATGTCTACCTGTCATATCATATCTTGTATTTTAGGCATTTGTGTTCATATATATTAGACAGCTTCATGACACAGTGGATAGAGGACCAACCCTGGAGTCAGGAATTTTCATCTCCCTGAGTTAAAATCTAACCTCAGACGCTTAGCTGTGTGACCTTGGCCAAGTTACTTAACTCCATTTGCCTCAGTTACCATATGTGTAAAATGAGCTGGAGAAGGAAATGGCAAACCACTCCAGTGCCTTTGCTAAGAGATCCCCAAATGGGGTCATAAAGAATTGGACACAACTGAAAAAAGACTAAACAACAACATTCATATTATCAAGCCCTGCTAGATTGTATGTTCATGGAAGAAGAGACTACTGAAGCAGCATGCTGTTATGTGGGGTGTCCCAAAAGTCTTACTTCAGCTTAAAGCTTCAAGTTTAAAGCTGCACTTGAGACTTTTGGAATACCCTGAATATAGAGGCAATGTATTTTAATGGAAAGAGCATTCTAATTAGGATCAGAAGACTTGGGTTCAAATTTTGGGTCTAATCCTTTCTACCTATGTGACCTGAGACAAGTTGGTGTTTTCAGCTAGTCATTACACACAGGCTTCCACCCATTCTACTAAGTCTTTGTGTAGGTTGTGGAAGAAGCTTTACCTTAACCCACCAATTCAGTCATCAAAAATGATTCTCAGAGGTAGATAAAATAAAATGTGTGTGTGTGTGTGTGTGTGTGTGTGTGTATAAAATCTTATGTAAATACCCAGAGATTATTTCAATGTAGGAAATTCCTGTTGTGGGAACTCCCTCCACCAACCTAGATGATAACCTGTAGGACATTCATTCAATCATTCAGTAAGCATTGATTAAACACTGTGTTCCTTTCACTGTCCTGGGAATATATATTAAAAAAAAAACAGGAAGCAATCCCTGTCCTTAAGGACTTTCATTCTGTTGAATGTTACCAACATGTACACAGGAAATTAAATACAAAAATATGCAAAGTAATTACAAGAAGAAGGATTCTGACAAATGAGGGATTAGGAATAGGCTTCCCATAAGAGGTGACAGACACTTCAAGTCTTGAAGAAAGCCAGAGAGTGTAAGTGACAGACGTGGAGAGTGAGTGCATTTCAGGCTTAAGAGACAGCTTGTGCAAAGGTAAAGAACTAGGAGAAGGAAGATTGGTACCTACTTCCCTGGGGTACTGAGAGGTTAAAGCAGTTGTCCAGGGTCTGCGGGTCAATTCACGTCAGAAGCAAGACTTGAACTCAGGTCGTCCTGACTCCTAGGACAGCTAGCTATCTGTTCATCATTTCATGATGCCTTTAATATTAAGGGATCTCCTAGGGCTAGATGGTAACTATCTTTAACATGCTCATATAAAATGACATAATAAAACATGTTCTTGTAAAAGATGTATCCCTGAGAAGCTGAAGGAGAGAGAATTTTTGAATTTTGTCATGTAAGATAATATTGCTAGGGGAAGGAATTATGAAGTGCTAAGAGGAGATTTGGGAGGTCATAGAGAGTAAGGGGAGAGGAAGGGAATAAAGACAAATATTTAGATAGTGCTTTCAAGTTTCTACAATTCTGCCCTCACCACCTAGCTAAGGAGACAGTGAAATCCTCAATTCTGCTATTCAGCTAAGGAAACTGGAGCCCAGAAAGGAAAAGTGACCTGGCAGGAATCAAAAAGCTGGTAATTATCAACCAAGTCTCAGTCCCAGAATTTCTTTCTCTGAGACCAGAGCTCTTACTCATGCTAAATTCATAGGATTATAGAACTTTAGAGGTAGGAGGGCCTTTTGAGAACTAAACTATATCCCTTACTTTTATACAGAGCAGAGCACCTGGGGGGGAGGGGGAGAATTACATCATACTATAATTGTTTTAGGAGTAAAACTAGATGGAAGAGATTCCTGGATGTGAACATGGGCAGTTCATAGCAGAGAAACAGTAATGTGTACACACAAGGGGAGAAATTACTCAGAGATTTCTTATGGACAGAGTCCAGTGGATGACAAGTCAAGTTAGAAGGTAGTTCTGACTGCAAGAGAAGATGGGATCTGCAATGCCAGCTCAGAAAAATTGGTTGGAAGTTGAAGTTTGGAAGAAAGAATTCAGTTTAGACCAGAGGGTGGGAGAACAAAGGACTATGAAAAACAGTGAGCCATGGAATCATAAAAGTATAGCCGACGGGGCGGCCAGGTAGCACAGTGAGTAAGAGCACCAGCTCCAGTGTTGAGAAGACCTGGAGATCGAATCCCGGGCTCAGACACTTAGCACCCACCCAGAAACACCTGGCCGTGTAACCTTGAGCAAGTGACTTAATCCCAATTGCTTAGGGGCAGCCAGGTGGCTCAGCGAGTAAGAGCACTGGCTCCAGTGTTGGGATGACCTGGATCAAATCCGGCCTCAGATGCTCAGCACCCCACCCAGAAATAACTGGCCGTGTAACCTTGAGCAAGTTACTTAACCCCTATTGCTTTAAAAAAAAAAAAAAAAGTATAGCCGAAAGTGACATAAAGTGACATTAGAGATCATCTCATATGTGAAGCAAGCAACTAGAAGTTCAAGCCTGTAACTCTTTAAAGACTATTGCATGTTTTTTAAGCTAAATTAAACAAATGAGTTGTCATTGATCTATTTTTGAATCTCAGTTCTGCCTCTTACTACCTGTGTGACCCTGAACAAGTCACTTGAACTCTCCCTTCTGGCTTCAGTTACACTTTAGAATGAAGATGCTGATCCAGAACACCTCCGAGGCCCTTTATTGCTTTAAGTCTAAGATGACCTATATCACTTAACTTAAGAACAACTTTTCACACCGGATCTTTTCTTATCCCCAAAATTGTTGTTGTTACCATCCCCTCCCCAAATACTTTGTATGTATTTTATATCTTCTAATATGTCTACTTAGTATTTATCCCCAATAGAATGTAAGCTGCTTGAGAGCAGGAAATATTTCATTCTTTTATTTCTGTTTACCTATCACCTAGCACAGTATAGGTGCTTGCACATAGTAGGTAGTTATAAAACACTAGTTGAGTTTAATTCTCTCCTACTGTCTAGATTTAAAATTCAGTTTTTAAAAGGCAAGGTCTGTGTAATCTTCATTTCTGTATCCCCAATACCTTGCACATAATAGGTGCTTAAAATATATTTATTAGATCAAGTGGTGAGTGTCTGAGGATTTGTGTAAAAACATAGATACTTCTCTTCTCTATCTAAAACTCTATGGGAGCAGTTCAGATTTTTGGAATAGGCAGAATTGAATGTTACTTTGACTTTGGCCTGAGTTAGATACAATAGTTGGACATAATAACAATGACAAAAATACCTCAGGTGGCAAAAGAGCCATCATAATAGGCCAACAGGTTGCTATGGCAACAAGATTCTTTTCCCTCCCCCTCCCCCAAAGCAGTTTGGCTACAAAAGCTCTCCCATTTCATATGGTTTCAAGGCCACTGGAGAGTCATTGATTTCCTAAGCCCCTGTCAGATTTGACAGCCCCTGGCAGAGATCACGAGTTAGACTAAGGAACAGATTTAAATCAGTTGTTTCCATGAGGCTTTTTTTTCCCCAAAGGGCCACAGCCAAGTATATGAAATAGTTCTGAAGGCCATGAGTATATTTTCATATGTCAACATGGACTGTGCAGGTTATTCTCAGGCAATTTTCAAGTTACCATTTTATTACCACTTGCCAGAGGGCTATTGCCTCTCAATTGTCCCATTCTCCATTCCTCCTTGCCACCCACTATTATTGACACCAATCTCCTTCCCTAGGAGCCTTAAATATGCAATGCAGAGACTACAGAAAGACAAAGGGGAAGGAGATATCGTGGGCCATCAGAAGCCTTAAGACCCAGTCATAAATAACTTCGGGTCAAAGTACAGAAAATAATGTTGTTTTTTAAAGTAGTTTAGGCTGTTTCTTCACATGTATGTTTATCCCTATGCATGAAAGTCCAGTCACATGAAAGCACAGAGTGAATATATGTAATGAGGTGGGTGATGGTAGAATAAGGCTCATGACAACAGTTGTGGCCAATGACTTCTGAGTTCCCTTCCAGCTTGAAACAGAGGATACTATGATAATTCCATGATTCCTAGTCTAGGCTGAGGACATGAAAACTCACTGTTGTAGGAGAAAATCCCTGGCTTCTCTTTCTGGTTTCCTTCTTCTTTTAGCTTTATTTATTCTTTGGTTCCTATTGATCTTGACCCTGACATTGTACTCTTTCCTGGTTTGGGAATCAGCTGCAAGAACATATTTACTCTCCTGTTAATGAAGATGTAGCAGCAATCACCCCACCATACCCAAGGTGGCTGCCAACACAGGTTCTTAGATCTGCTTTTCTAAAGGAAAGCAACTCAAAATGGGTTAATTTGCTTTAATCAAACATATGTCATTTACCTGGTTCAGGGGAAAAAAGTCAACACCCTGAACTTCAGAGAATACAAACAAGTTACAGGCAGAAGTTACAAGAAGACAGAGAAAGAGATCAAGCAGACAGGCCTCCAACTGTCTGACCATTACATCCATACCTAGTCACAGTTACCAGAGAGGGAAGCACCAACATCTGGGTTTTCAAAGCCAGGGGGCTTGACAGCAGTCTGGTCTGGTCAAATCACACAACACTTCTCAAAGTGAGTGCCAAAACAAAGCCTCACATCAGGGTTTATATAGCCTTCTCCTGGCTGAGAGAATGTAACAACCCTCTTGACCCACTGCCCAATCACAGAGCACTCCTGAAAACCAAGCCTCTGCCACATCCAGTTGCACGTAAGCCTATCAAAGGGCCTAGGGGCAGGGAAGATCTTAAATTCCCATTCCCATAACAGAAGAACAAAACCAATTCAAGGTCCCACTTTTGGTGCGATTGTCCTGTTTTAGGATAATTGCATTTTCTCACATAGGTAACCCCACACAATCGATTAATTTTGCCAGAACTGCCAACTGGGTACTTTGATTATTACATCTGATTGCTCATATAGGGAGGGATGTAGAGAGTCTGTGCCACAAGTCCAATCAAATGAGATGTCGCTGTCCATGGTAGAAATGTGGGGCCATGTAGCCTGAAGGTGTGTTTAAAGTGGGGGAAAGGGGCAATAGGAAAAGGATGATGATATGACAAAGTATTTATGTTACCATGAGAATTTATGGAACATACTTTCTATACCTGTCATATAACATTGCCTGGTATTATATATAGTAAGAAGGATTTGTGATTTCCACAATGTGGGAGCTTCTTCAGATGCAGATAACAAGTGTAACTTATAGATAAGGCCTAGAAGATTGCTTAGGACATTCAGAAGTTAAATGACCTGTGCAGAGTCACACAACTACTAAGTGTCAGAAGCAGGATTTGAATCCATATCTTCCTGACTTCAAGTATGGCACTCTGTCCTCTATGCCTAGCATTTCTCACATCCCTTATTTAGTAGGTTACGTACTCTTTGAGATCAAAGACCGCAGTTTATATTTTCTTCTATTGTACAATTCTCCACAACACCTAATAGAATCAATTCCTTGCATTTCAGAGATGTTCAACAAATGTTTGTTGAGTGAATGGGCTCTCCTCTGAACTAGTCATATTAGGAAGTGACCATTTCATAGAGCCCAAAGTTGTCAGTGGCTAATTGTAGACACCACAGTTATAGTCCACAGCCTCCAAAAATCTATAGATAGCTTAGATATCATGGGGTTCCTAAGATGAACTGACTTAGCCAAGATCTCCTGGTGGGTGTGACTATATCATGTTCCAAATATGACCTTATAGACTGCCTGTATCACAGTGTGCCTGGAGTCCTGGCTTCTATTTCTAGTTCTAAAAGTGACACACTGCCTATGGGGAAAGCAGATTAACCTCTTAGCTCCAAGTTACCTCATCTGGGGAATGGACATGTTAATGCATACCACCCAGGAGCGTTATTAGATTTAATTAATTCCCATAACCCCATTTTAAAATAAAGAGATTAAAGGTGAGCTTGACACCCCCACATTATCACTGCCAGTTCTTTGGGATCTTTTTTCCAGAAGGTCTACATAAATGCAAAGAAGAGAGATATAAATATCTTTGCAGCTTCAGAAATCCCACAAATGCAAATCTATTCTTTACTGCAGCAGGGCCCTTGATTTGGATCCTGAGTGGGTCACCTGTTCCCCTGATTAACTGCATACTGATGGCCCAGCTAGGTCCTTCTTAAAGATATGCTTATCTTTCAAATTAGCACAATGTAAATGAAACAGGAAACTAATGCATAGCTCTTGCTCAGGTTAGGCCTTGTCAGCACTCTGCCCTTTCAGACTTGGGCTGCTGCCGGGCTACTTGCCAGTAATGTGGGAGGAAGCTGGGAGAGCAGATACCCTCTTTCTTAAGGGTGCTAGGATCCCTCCCTGAAAATGTAAGGGTCCTCTCTCCATTCATTGTCGAATAAAGGATCACTAAAAACTGCTTTAGGAAGAGATTAAATTCTTCCGTCTTCATTTTTGCAAGGTCTTGAGAGAGTATTTCCCTGGCTTTCACTAACAGCCGGCTTCCCGACAGGAGCATTTGGAGTCCCGTAAACATGTTGCCATCAGTCACTCTGACACTTCAGGAGCGGAACAATTAAAGTACAAGTATCACAGGGAAGCCTTAACTTTGATTAATAAAAGCTTGAAAGCCCTGTTTGAACATCTACTGTTAAGTCATTATTTCTGTTAAAAATTTTTTTCAGTAAATAAGTCTCACATGGTTGCCTGTGATTTGCTCATTTTATTCCATTCCATTTTGTTTTGTTTTGTTTTGAAAAGGCCCTGGGATCTTTCACCCTTTTAATAGTAAAGAGGTCAAAAGGACACTGGCCAGGAACTCTGATGGCTTTGACACCATGTTTAACTCTCCACTGTTTATTATAACCTCTTCGCGGCTTGAAAATATCAGTTTTCCCCAGGGATGGTGTCCTTTCCCACTTGTTAAGCTTTTATCTCTCTACTACCACCCACCCCTGGGTTTGGTGAAGAGGGAGGGTGGTTGGACAGCACAAAAATTAACATGCTGTGTCCCCCCCCCCCTTTTGTTTGGAACTAAGATTAACATGATCCTTTTTGTCTGACAACAAATGAAAACCTCAGTTCATGGGAGTGTTTTTTCTTGACAAAACATCCTTGTTTTTGTAGCCATTTTATTGACTGATGTCAGCAAGGGCCTGGGAACAATGTGAGCTCCTGAGTTGCAGCATGGCCTGTCAAGGAAGCTCCAACTTTGGGCCACGTATGTTTTTTAAACATGATGGTTTGGAGGAATAATCTCATAGATGGGAGGGGGTTTCTAAGCTTCCAGCTTCAAGTTTTGAATTTTGAAAGTTTAAGCATGTGAACGCTTGAGGTAGAAAACTTGCCCTGATTTTGGACATGTTCATAGCAAAGCAAGGGCATGAAACATTGGTATGCAGGGAACAGTTAAAGGTCAGTAGAAGGAAATGTGTACTTTTGAAAACAGATGGCCATTTGTCTGGAAAAGGAGCTGGGGCTTCAGCTGCTGAGTTGTGCCTGCCTCAGTCCCCCAACCCGCATGTTATTTTGTCTATTCCAGACGGAAGGAAGCTGCATGTGGTTGCCTACCTTTGTGCAGTGTCATTTTTTGACATCCTTTTAAACCTCTTGCCCGCTAGATAACTGTCCTATACCCTTTTTATTCCCACTTGGCAATTTTCAAAAGGAAAACCAAACAAGGCAAAACAGGATTAAAATGTAATCTTCCCATTTGATATAGTTCTCCTTAATGCTGGGAAAGGTGACGTTCAAATAGCAGTTGATCTCCTTTTGCTTTTTTGCCTGCCATTACCATATCCAAGAATAATTCTGTTGATTGCATTTGAAATTCTTGATTGGGGCATGCTCACATGTCTCCAAGCTCTGCTTACATGTTTATGTGTATGCAGTGTCTCAAGTGGAGGGAATTGTGGAACAAGCACCTGTCATTCATCGGCCCACAATCCAAAAAGGGAAATGTCACCATTGGACAAATATCCAAAATATAAGTCATTCTGTTCACCCCCCATCATAGACACACACACACACACACACATACACACATATATACACATTCATACATGTACAACCTTCCTTCCATACTTATGTGAATTAGCAACACCTTTTAAAAATGTTTTTGGTAGGTGAGAGTGACTATGAGAATGATTTTTTTACTGTAAATTTGTAGGCTTCCCCCCCCCCTCCCCTTAATATAACCAGGAGAAAGACTATCAGTGGAGAATCCCCTGGAGAACACATGAATGAGTCCTCTGCTTAAATACTCTCTTCTTACCCAGCATGCAGAATAGATTGCTGAGCCAGCTGTTTATTGGAAATAATTATTACTTCCTGCCAGAGCCAGAAAGTAAAGGAAGAGAATTTTTTTAAAAGCGAGTGTCGGCCAATTTTAGAAATTTGTGCTGATTAATTTTCTCATTATTTCTCTTCTGGTTTCTTTCTTCATCAGAGGAAAAATCCCATTCTATGCCACAACTAGGGCTATATTATGTTACCTTTGAGTGGAGACACCAAAAAAAAAAATCCAGTATGATTATTTCCCAAGTCGTACTTTGTAGAAAATAAGCTATCTCTAATTCCTCATTTTCCAATTAAGTACCTGTGAAGACACCTTTGGCCCCTACCTTTAAACATATGCAATTCCTTTTGTGGACTTGGGGATTCCCAACTAACTCACACCTCTTATAATGCTGGAGTGTGTCAGATAAAGAGACGTTGAGACAATGTCAGAGACATTTAAATAGTCTTTCCCCTCCACTGATTGCGGAGTGCAAAACACTGTGATTTGTGTCACTACTCTTCACAGTTTGCTTACTGCTTATAGTTAATTGCATGGATATGACCCATCATATACTACAGATACCTGTATAAATTCCATTCATCACCAGATCTGCTAAGGGAAAGGAAATCTTTGCCCCTACCCCATATATACAAATCTCCCCATACCACCCTCCATGTACTCATATACTTCATTGTGCCTATTGTGAGTAAATAGTGGATGACCTTGCAACAGCAGAAATAGGAATGGATTCTTCCATATTTCTCCCCATCTTGTATTTCAATGACATGTTTTTGTTTGGGGGGGGGGGGTTCCTGCCTTCTACTCTCCACTTGAGACACTTCCTTTGCATTGATCTGTTCACTAGTGCTATCTTGGAGGGGGAAAACATAGGTCTGACTACTGCTTCTGTTACTTGCCAGTTATATATCACTTAATTCAACAAGCATTCAATCAAATGCCTATTTTCTGAGTCTCAGTTTCCTCTTCCATGAAAGGCTGGAGAAGGAGACAGTAATAATTCTTGTGTTACCAATCTCACAAGGTATTGGGAGGAAAGAGCTTTGTAAATTACAGAGCATTTTATAAATATAAGCTATAATTGGTTGACATGGAGAGTAGCAACTGATTATCTTAGAAATAACTTCTTATAACAACTCCACAGGAGGTGTATAGTTCCTATCTTTCCACCTAACAGTAGGAAAAAAAATGATGAAAGAAAATTGTCATAGGATCATAAGATTTTGAGGTGAGAGAAACATCAGTTAGAATGCCATGTGACAGTGGGCAAGTCACAACCTCTCTCAGTCTCAGTTTCTTTACTTGAAACATGGGGATAAAAACAGTACCTACCTCACAGGACAATAGTGAGGATTAAATGAGATAATATATGCAAAGTGCTTTGCAAATCTTAGGTGGTGCAAGGGGCAGAGCACTGGTCCTGAAATCTGGCCTCAGATATTTACTAGCAATGTGACCCTGGCCAAGTTACTTAATCCTGTTTGCCTTGGTTTCCTCATCTGTAAAATGAGCTGGAAAAGGAAATGGCAAACCACTCCAATATCTTTGCCAAGAAAACCCCAAATGGGGCCATGAAGAGTCAGAGAAGGCTGAAACAACTGAAAAACAACAAGGTTTGCAAACCTTAAAGTGATATTCAAGGTGTTCTGAAAGTTTCAGTGCAGGCTTCTGCTATTAAAGCTCAATAATTAAGTTTATTATTTATTAATTATTATTTAACCATCAAGCTTAATAGCAGAAGCTATTAACCTCTTCATTTTACTCATAAGGAAACTGAGGTCTAGTGAAGGAAGGTGACTTGCCCAAGGTAATACAGATACTAAATTACAAAATCCTATTTTCCAAGTAATTTACCAAGAAATCAGCATCACTGGAATTCGAATTCATATTCTGTTACACATTTATTCAATTTATTGTCTCACTCCATTATGCATTTTGAAGGCTATGTCTAGGTTCTGTTTATAAAATAGGTATCATCTCCCACAGGGAACTGTGTGCTAGGGCCTAAGCCAGCAATGATAGCCTTTTGAGTGGCTTGAATGCCAATGACAGTGCTGTGCCTCTCTCAGAAAATTAGAATGATTTCAGGAAGACTCTGGCTAGGGTGATGGATTTAGACAGCAAGGATCCAAGCAGATCTAGAGCTGCCACGACCCTTCTCCTTCTTGCTCAGACAGATATTTTGACTGTAAGTCATAGAATCATAGCTGAGGGACCCAGAACAAATCATTTGACCTCTATCAGCCTTAGTTTCCTCATCTGTTAAATGGGAATGAAAATAGCATCTATCTCTCAGGGTTGCTATGAGGATAAAATGAGGTCTTTGTGAATAGCTTTGCAAATGTTAAAATGGTATATGAATGCTAATTATAATTAGTTATTAATCACTTTGCGAGCCTTAATATCCTATATAAGGGACAACTATTATTACTATCACCATCCTCCTCCTCATTGGAAAAGATCACTAAGTCCAACTCCTTCATTTTATAGATAAGAAAACTGAGGCCAAGAGGGAATCGCTTCAGGGAATTTATATTTTGTCAGAGAAAGCAATATGTTCAAATCTTGCCTCCACTACTACTTATATGACTGTGAGAAAGTCCCCTAATTTCCCTGTGCTTTAGTTTCTTCATCAGCAAATGAACAGATTGGGGTCCCTTCCAGTTGGTTAGCTGCCCAACCCTACACACAAATAAAAATATACAGAATGTGTACAAAGTAAAACTAGGGTAAATTTGGGGGATGGGAGTGAACTACCAGCTGAAGGATCAAGGAAGACTTCATGTAGGAAGTGGTACGTAAGCAGAGTTTGGAAGGAAACGAGATTCTAAGAGATGGAGGTAATATGAGGGTATGTAACCATCATGGGGAATAGCCATGTAAAACATTTTCTAACCACAAATCACTATGCAGATGGGAGGACATATTATACCACTCCATAAATAATCTTTTCCAAAGTTCTGTTATAATATATGATTCTTGCCCTAGGTCATTATACCAAGGTAGAAAGGTTTTGTCCCAGAGATGGACCAGACTGTCTTCTGACCAAGGACTAGCCTTGATAATTTCAAAGAGTCTTATTACTATAAGACTGAGTACTAGGTGACAAATGTTTCTGAGGGAAAGAAGGAAGCAAGCATGCATTTATTAAGTACCTACTGTGTGCCAGGCATTTTGCCTCAGAAGTAGGTGCTATTATTATCTCCATTTTACAGTTGAGGAAACTGAGGCAGTGTAATGGGAATGCAAATTTGGAAGATCTTCCCTGCCCCTAGGCTAAAATGCACCTGAAGCCTGGGGTGGGAGGCTTGTTTTTCAGTAGATACTTCTTGATTGGCCAGTGAGTCAATAAGGTTGTTACATTCTCTGAGCCAGGAGAAGGCTATATAAGCCCTGATGTGTAGCTTTGTTTTGGGACTCACTTTGAAAAGTGTTCCGTGATTTGATCTGAATTCTGGGAAGCCGTTGTTGAGAATCCCCTGGCTTTGAAAAACCCAGATGTGGAAACCCAGATGTTGACTGGGTATGGATATAATGGTTGGACAGTTTGGAAAGCTGTCTACTTGATCTGTTTCTGTCTTGATAATTCTGCCTGTATACTTTGAAGTTCGGGGTGCTGACCATTTCCCCTGAACAAGGTAAACGATATATGTCTGACTGATTAAAGTAAGCTTGTTAACCCATTTTGAGTTGCTTTCCTTTAACAAAGCAGATCCAAGAACCTGTGCTAGCAGCCACCCTGGGAATACTGGGGTGCTTGCTGCTACAGGCAGACAGGTTAAGTGACTTTCCTAGGGTTGTATAGCCAGTATCTGACTCTTAATTTAAACAGTTCTTCCTGACTCCAGGCCCAGTGTTCTATGTACTTTGCAACTAACTACCAAACACAATAGGAAGAGGATTTATGAAGAGACATGCACAAGAGTCACACAGGATGGATGAGATGGCACAGATGTGTGATGATCTGCATGGCAGGAGTACCCATGTTGGTTAGATCACGAATATCTACTAAAGTATTTTACGCTGGTATCTTGCTAAGATCAGAGAGTCTCATCACCAGAATGCTGAACACTAGGTGATAAATTATTTTGGGATAAGAAGGAAACAACAATTTGTTAAGTGCCAATGACTACCTTAGAATCATGAAATAAGTTGAAAACGGGGAATCCAGACCATTTATTTGTGAGACCAAATAGAGACAGGATAAACAATTCGGATGACCGCTGTGCAATATTATGACTACACGGTAGGCCCTGAATATACCAAGCAAAAAACTATAATTTTACCAGAACCCCGGCATATTTTCATTAGACATAAAGAGAAGAGCATCATTAATAAGAAACCATTTTTAAGTGCAGTGAGAGCAGAATTTTAAGAATAGAAATGTGTGTGTGTGTGTGTGTGTGTGTGAAAATTGAAGCAAACTTATATAAGCCAAGGTTGACTGGGGATGCATATTTATTTTGCCAACAGAAGTAAACATATATCACAGGTATGCAAAGAATGCACATGGACATAGCTGTCACAGGCTTGCCACTATTTCTTAACCTCTCTTTGCAACTTTTCTAATAAATTGTCCTGTAGCTCAACTATACTATATAGCTTATAAATATGTATGGTGACATTTAGCAGTTAGAATAGCAGCCTTTTCCGCCATGTGACACACTGTTCAAGAAACTGAAAGGCAGATCCCAAGATGCCTTCTCAGCTCTGACATGACACACAGGCCGAGGACCGTCTCAGTGGACAAAGTAGCAGGTGACATGCTTTCTGCCTCACTGCAAGCACAGGGCTGTGGGAACCCTTGCTTACAGCTTTTATACACAAAATCTGCTCCTTTGTGTTCTCTCTCCAGTGCCACGATATGGAGCCATTAAAATACAAATGAACATTCCATTCCTCATTTATGGAAGTGCCTCACACTGAATTACCCTCAGATGACAGGAAATTAAGAATTATCATCAAAAGTCAGGTATATTTAGTGCAGATTGAAAAAAAAAGAACCTAGCACTGCAGCCTAATCTTTCCTTTGCTCTATGTACCTATTGCCATCCAGAGATGGTCACCAAAGCTACATGCCATCCTCCAGTGGTACATTTATCATTCCAAAATACTAGTGAGCTATAGAATCAGATGTTGGCAAAGAAAATAATCCCTTATCCAAAGAGAGGCACTTATGATACATCAATACATCATCATCTTCAAGCTATAATGGGGAATGCCTTGCGCCCAGAAAATAAGATGTATCCACAACATGGTTGCTCTCTCTCTAGACATCTGGTCAATTGACTCCAAGGAACATAGATCTAGAGACAAAAGGACCCCAGAAGTCATTTATTGCAACTCCCCCTAGATTTTGTAAAGTAGGAAACTGAGGCCCAGAGGGGTTCAGTGATTTAACTGAGGTCTTTCAAGTTCTAAGCAGCCCGGAAAGGGTTTGAAGAGAGCTGCTTTGCTTTCTGTTGGACCATGGAAGAGTATTCCTTCCTTCCTGTTGTTTCCTTCCCTCATCCAGAGCACTATTTTCCATTTATTACCATGGAGCAGTAGCAACAACCTGGCAGCTGCCTCAGTCGTGACCTCATTTTTGTCTCCTGCCCTCAGCAGTCAATCTTTCCTTGCCACAAAGCATATGTTTATATGCAGTTATGAAAATTAAATTCAGAATATACTGATGAGGACTGTTCTCTGCTGAAAGCCAAGAAACAGTATGGATACTCCTTGTCTATTGGATCGTCCACTCAAATGTCCTTCATGGAAAAAGAGAGATCTGTGCAGAGACTTAGAAATAAGCATCAGCCCTCCTGGGGAGACATCCTAGTCAGAACCGCTCTGAAAACTCTCTGTAGATAGGATATAAGATGTGATGGTGAGCTCCCTTACAAGTTTTACAAAATCAGAGCTGGAAGGAGCTTTGTAAACATCTAGTTTTGGGGTCAGTAAAATTATGGCTGGAAACAATCCAGTCAAGAGGCCTCTCATTTTATAAAAAGAGGAAACCTCACAGAAAGGTGAAATTTTACACAAATATTTCATATTCATATATATATACACATGTATATATGTGTACATATTTACATCTCATGCATATTATATAAACATGTATACATACACCATGTGCATATACATATATCTATGATAACATAGGGCCCACCCAGAGGAAGGAAGAGTAAACTTGACATTTTATAGAATTATGAGGTTTTTTGCAGTTTTTGTCGGGTTAAATAAAACCTGTCCTGTAGTGTGCATATTGTTAGCTGAATGCTTTTATGGAAGCTGAGACCCCTTTTACCTTTTGTATAAAGATATAAACACTAGTAAAATTGTGATGGTCCTTGGAAAATCCCCAGGTGGTAACAAAATGAGTCAGATTCTACTGTACCCAGAAAAAACTCTGAAGGAAGGAGAAACTCTGAGCAGAAGGGCGTGATATATGAGAAGCTCCCCAGGTTGGACCCATTCCATGTAATTCTAGAACTGTTTTTCTAGCCTACAGTTTATAGACATGAACCTGACATTTCTTTTGTTTTTTGTTAAAAGCTCTTAGCTAAGTAAAGTTCAATTAATATTGTGACCAATAGCATTATGGGTAATAATAATATGAGTAATATTCTCAGTACAACCTACCCATCAATTACATTGCCAAAAAAAGTTAACTATGCTTTTATGATCCTATGAACTTACTTCATATATGTATATATACACACAGACACATAAATATATACACACACCTATATATGTATATATGCATGTATATATTATTATATCGCTATATAGACATATTCTGCTTAAATAGCAAATATATTTAAGATCAACACCTTGGCCTAATCTATACCACCATAGGTCAATATGTTATTTGTTAGGTGTTCATTTGGTAAAGCATCATGGACTGTTTAGGCAAGAATTGTTTGACTAGTAGCAAAATGTTATTAATTGGCCCTTGTATTGTTATAAAATTTTCATGTTTGTATTTGAGGTCTCTACCAAATTAAAAGTTCCTTGAGAGCAGGTACACAACCAACTCCTAGGACCCTTCACAACCATCTAGCACCCTTTCCTTGTTCATTGTTCCATAAAGGTTTGTTGGTGTTGATGGTAGTGAATCTTCAATGATGACTGGTGACCACAAAACAGTATGCTACTACATACAACCCTACACATGAAAACATCACATTGCCCGTTATTTTCCCCCAGGGACCTTTGGTATCATCAGTATAAGCAACTCTAAGTGTAGAAATGCCATCTATACCCTTCATGGATTTAGTATGATGATTATCTATATGTGATATTTATCTATAAGAATTGTCTGAGCTACTGAGCATTTAAATAACTTGCCCATGGTCAACATAATTAGCATGGTGCAGGACAGGAGTCCAATTGAACAGAGCCCTTCCTGATGCCAAGACCAGACCTGTATCTACTGCCAGTAGAACATGGATAGAATTTAAAAAAAAACACATTAAATTTTAAAATGAACAGAATGGTTTGCTGATAAGTAGTAGGTATACGATTTGATATATGGCTATTTATCCCTCTGATTGTATTATAAAATGTATGAATGACCTTAGGCTGCAGTGAAGATCAGGGAGCAATGCCAATCATGAAAGGCAACAGTAATATTCCTGTCTTTTTGTTGAAAGGCCGTGCTGTTATTTACAGCTCGCCAAGCCAACAGTTCTTATCACGTCCCATAAACAACAGCAGCAACGACAACAACAAAAGTCTGCAAAAATGAAATTGTGAGAACTAAATTATTTATGTGATTTCATTTGTTGGATGTATTTTGTGCCATCGAGCCTAGCTTCTTTCTAATGGCATAAGACTATTAGGGACTGTAATAATCTTCAGGGGATGGGAGATTTATCAACTCTTGCAGAATGGGATGGGAGCCAAGGCAAGAGATTAAGGGATACTAGTTAAATTAATCAGGCTTCTCTCTGTGTATGGGCCAAGAGAAGGTACTGAGTTGTTATTCATACATTTTACACGGTAGGAACACAATTTGACCGCAACCATATGTTGAATTTAATATTACATGTTGGTCCTTTCCAAAAACAACCCCATAAAAATGTCAATACTTTTTTCCAAATAATGGCTCTCTCCACTAAAAAGGGAGTTTACATACAACAAAGTGAAGGAGTGCTGAGATTCACTAGCTCACTGGGAGACATTACATTTTAATCCTGCTATAGAAGCCAGGCTGGCTGATCCACAAACGAAGGAAGAGACTGATGGAGGAGACATCACTAAAGAGATTCTCATCCATCATTTTTTGACCATAAAAGGAACTGGCATCTGTTCCCTGGTGGAATGTGAATGGGCCACAGTCACTGGCCTTGAAATATGAGATTTTCCTTTCCACTTGAGGCAATGCTGAAGTTTTTCTGGAAGAGATAGAAGCCATCATTCCTGCCCTAACACAAAATGAAAGCATCATTATGGGAGCAATTTTGAAAATGTATTAACTTCATAAAACGTTACATTTTCCACACTGTGAGAATGGCTACACAATCAGAGCATCAAAGCCCAGAAAACTGCCTATTAAGGCCACTACCCTCTATGCTTGTTTGGGTCATACTAATAGAGAATAAGGTATTTGGCCCCATAGCATATTTATCATGAATGAGTATAGAAAACAAACACAGTATATTATGTGCCATAGGAAACATGGGCCAGAAGCTGTAGTTGCCGGTAAATTCAGGTTTATTCCTCAGTGTGGTTGTTGTGCAATTATCGCTGTGAACACGGTAGCAATTTCTACATGGATGCTTTTCAGTTAAGGTCCTCCAAAGGACCATATTAAGGCCCGATGTCTTATTGCATCAGTGACAATGCTAGAGCATATATATTTGCTTATCTTTCACTTTTCAGAATGAATCAGCAGCTCCAAACTCTGAAAAGAAGTGTAATAGCTAAAAATAGACAAGCTGCTTCTAGAAACTACAATGAACAAAAGCCTCCCAATTTCCTATTGAAATCAGAGGAAAGGAGGAGAATTCAAAGATATCCTAATTTGTGCCTTAAAGGACAACAGACTTGGAATTCTTTTGGACCATAAAACGGAATATCAGGAACTCTTCAAAAGTATGCCTGCTTTCCTGTTTACTCAGAACTCAATCAAAAGAATTCCAATTGTTCTGAGTCTTGGTAACAGAGTGGAGCAGTGGTTTTTCCACTTTTTGGTGTCTTGCCCCCCTTTTGCAGTCTGATAAAGGCTATGCACTCCTCAGAATCATGTTTTTAAATGCATAAAATACACAGGATGACAGAGAAATTTCATTATATTGAAATAGTATCAAAAACTTTCTAAGCTTCTAGACCCAAGTTAAGAATCCATGCTTACATAATAAATATTATATAATAGATATATTATATTTCTGTAATATAACATAAAACATTATCTAATTATAGATACTATTATACGATATTTTATGATAATGTAATATCTATTATAATAAATAATATGTAATATATATATTATAGTGTTATATAAGTGTAATATGCTATCATATTACATTGCATAATGTTACATCTTATATAGAGTATACTAAGACTAAAAGCCTTAGTAAAGATTAAAGCTACATTGAAACTTTTGGGACAGCCTATATACATGAGAGGAAGCATGGCATATATATATTTCTAGGAGCCAAGATCGCAGCATGGAAGCAAGTAAACTCTGTGTGCTCCCCCCATAACCACCTCAAATACTTATAAAAAATTACTCCAAACAAACTTTAGGGCTACAGAACCCAAAAAGTGATAAAGAGAAACAAATCTCCCACTGAAGGCAGCCTGGCAGACCAGCAGGAACACTGGGACAGCACAGAGTGCCCCAACCAGGCTTGGCTGGAGGGGCTTCAGGAGAGTAGATCTCCAGCAGCTGTGGTGGTTGCCAGAATTATGAACCCATAAATGCCAAAAATAAAGTGAGAGGTTAGTGTGGACTTTATGGGAACAGGGGGTCTGGAAACGTGGTCCAGCCTCTGCCCCTGGATGGAGAATCAGCTGAGGTGTGCACTGCAGCCCATGTGGCTTCTCCTGGCCTGCAGATTGTAGGGGGACCAAGCAACCAGTCTGAGGGGTAATCACACTTGCTTTAAACTACATGGATCTGGATTGCTGTCTAGGGTTGAAGTCCTAGGGTGCGTGACCAGGTGCCAGAGCCTGTGGAGGCTTCAGAGAAGGCAGCCAACTAATAGATCCGGCATCTGAGAAAACCCTAGCAGTTTGGGACAAAGCTCTCCTCTCTGGATGCAGAGTTCTAGAGTGGCAAAAAGCTCAAGAGTAAAATAATTGAGTGGCAACATGAGCAAGCAAAGGAAGCAAAGCAAGCACAGCAACCTGACTCTAGATTCCTTTTGGGGGACAAAAAGGATCAAAGCATGGAGCAGGAGGAAGACAAGCAAGTCAGAACTCTGGCACCAAAAGTTTCCAAGAAAAATAGGAACTGTTTACCAGCCATAGAGGAGCTTAAGAAGGGTTTTGAAAACCAAATAAGAGAAGTAGAGGAAAAATTGGGGAGAAAAATGAGAATGATGCAAGAAAATCATGAAAAGAGAGTCAAAAACCTGACTGAAGAAAATAACACCTTAAAAAATAGACTAACTCAAATGGCAAAAGAGACTCAAAAAGCCAATGAGGAGAAGAATGTCTTAAAGAGTCAAATTTGCCAGATGGAGAAAGAATCTCAAAAGCTCACTGAAGAGAAATATTCCTTCAGAATTAGATTGGAGCAAATGGAAGCTAGTGGCTTTATGAGAAATCAGGATACTATTAAACAGATCCAAACAAATGAAAAAATAGAAGGCAATGTGAAATATCTCATTGGAAAAACCACAGACTTGGAAAATAGATCCAGGAGAGATAATTTAAAAATTATTGGACAACCTGAAAGCCATGATCAAAAAAAGAACCTAGAAATCATCCTTCAAGGAATTCTTGGGCAGCAAGGGGGCACAGTGAATAGAGCACTAGCCCTGGAGTCAGGAGGACCTGAGTTCAAATCCAGCCTCAGACACATAACACAAAAATAACTAACCGTGTGACCTTAGGCAAGTCATTTAACCCCTACTGCCCTACCTTCCCCCTCCAAAAAAAAAAAGAAATTCTCAAGTAAAATTGACCTGATGTTTTAGAACCAGAGGGCAAAATAGAGGTTGAAAGAATCTGGTGATTACCTCTTGAAAAAGATCCCAAAAAGAAATCTCCAAGGAATGTTATAGCCAGGTTCTGGAGTTCTCAGATCAAGAAGAAAATTTTACAAGCATCCAAGAAGAAACAATTTGAATATTGTGGAAACACAATCAGCATAACACTGGATCTGGCAGCTTCTACATTGAGGGATCAAAGGGCCTGGAATATGATATTGTGGAGGTCAAAGGAGCTGGGATTAAAACCACGAATCACCTACCCAGAAAAACTGAGTATCATGTTTCAAGGGAAAATATGGTCATTCAATGAAATAGAGGACTTTCAAGCATTCCTGATAAAAGAAACAGAGTTGAATAGAAAATTTGACATTCAGATACAAAAAGCAAGAGAAGCATGAGAAGGTAAACAGGGAAAAGAAATCATAAGGAACTTATCAAAGTTGAACAATTTACATTCCTACATGGAAAAACAATAATTGAAACTTGTGAAACGTTCTTCAGTATGAGAATAGTTGAAGGGACTATAAATGTGTGTGTCTGTATGTGTATATGTATACATACATGTATTTGTTTATATAAGAGGGTATTTGGGAGTGTGAATACATATGTGAGTGTGTGTATATATGTGTACAGGTATACATAGAGAGAGGGCACAGGAGCAATTGAATAGGAAGGGATGATGCTTAAAAGGTGAAATTAAGAGGTGAAAGAGGAATATAATGAGAGGAGATAGGGAGAGACAGAATGGGGTAAATTATCTCATGTAGAAGAGGAAAGGGAAAACTATTACAATGGAGGGGAAGAACAGGAAGGCAAAAGAGAATGGGTCAATCTTACTCTCATTGAATTTGGCTTAGGGAGGGAATAACATACACATTAAATAGGGTATCTTGCCCTACAGGAAAGTACGGGGGAATGGGATGAGATGGGGGATGATGGAAGGGAGGGCAGTTTGGGGGTGGGGAGAGAAGTTAGAAGCACACACATTTGAAAAGGAACAGAGACAAAGCAGAGAATCGAACAAATGTGGGATGGGATAGGATGGAGGGAAATATAGTCAGTCTTTCACAATATATCCCCTGTGGAAATGTTTTGCATAACTACACATGTACAACCTGTATTGAATTGCATATCTTCCCAGTAAGGGTGGGTGATGAGGAAGGAAGGGAAAGAATCTAGAATTCAAATTTTAAAATCAAATGTTTAAAAATTATTATTATTATTATTACATTCAATTGGGAAATAAGATATACAGGCACTAGGGTATGGAGATCCATCTTGCCCTAGTGGAAAGTAGGAGGGGGAATGGGGGAGGATATAGGAAAGAGCAGATTAGGGGAGGGGATATACAGTTGGATTGCTGTTTTGGGGTAGTTGGTAGGGGAAAGACAGGGAGAAAATGTCTAACTCAAAATCTTGTGGAAATGAATGATGTAAATTAAAAATAAACATAAAATTTAATTTAAAAAATAAAATAAAATTAGAAATACTTACTATATCCACCCATTTGAATGTAAGCTTCTTTCAAGTAGGGATCAGTCCTTTATACTTATATGCCCAGTGCCTAGCAGAGTGCCCAACACATAGTAGGTTATTAATAAATGTGACTGAGAGACAGAGAGAAGTATAGTATCATAGACAAGGACTGCCTTGGGATCAAGAAAACCTAAGTTTCATTCTTTCCTCTGACATATACTGACTGTGAAACTTTTTTTTAAATATATTTCCTAATGTGTGATTCTTACCTACATAGGTCCATTAAACTCTTGATAGAACTCCCCAAAATGTTAGAAGTCTTCTTGGGGCAGCTAGGTGGAGCAGTGAATAGAGCACTGGCCCTCAGGAGGACCTGAGTTCAAATTTGGCCTCAGACGCTTAACACAAAACTAGCTGTGTGACCTTGGGCAAGTCATTTAACCCCAATTGCCCCTCCAACAAGAAAAAGAAGAAAAAAATTCACCAAAAAAAAGAAGTCTTCTTGTAGGTCTTTAAGTATTTTGTGGATTCTTGCATAAGATTCAAGCTATCAGTTGCTTATTTCTTACTATCATTACATCACTGACCTATCTTTTCTTGCTGCTTATGTCACAAATTGATGTCTTTTGTGCCATTTCTTGTGTATAAGTCATCATTTGTCATATTTTATAGCCTACTTATGTTCACTATGCATCTCTCCATTTTGCTCTGAATTTTATTTTTTTCCCATTGTGGGGTTCTCTAGTTTATATCTAAATTCTATCAAAAGAAGAATATCATTCTAAAAGTATGTGCTTTGGCAGCTACAAGAAGCTTGAGATTATTAAAAACACTATACATTTTCTCAAATGTGCTTGTTACCCCTCCCCCATTCAACTTTCAGCCTAGTACATTGTTCATCTGTAGTGCCTGTCTAGGGATAGGAATTAACTGAATAGGCTGCATATGCAATTGAATGGCAAAGGTTAGCTAATATGCATCCTTCATCTACTTGGGTTTTTCCCCGAGTGAATTATTAGGCGTGTACATAGATATTATTGAGGGGGTCTTATAGTATTTCCAAGTTTGTGTCAATCAATATAGATTTATTTGTGAACAGAAGCATCTAAAGAATCTCAGAATCTATAAGGAATCCTTATTCCACGTAAACAACAGTGTGATGTGATAGGCAAAATTGTTCATGTAATATTGGATGGCATTAAAAGGGACATGGCACCTAGGAATAATGAAATAATAGACCTGTACCTGTAGCATTTGATAGGACATTATTAATCTGGAAGGTGTTCAGAAGAAGGTAGCCATTGATGGTGAAGAACCTTGAATCTATATTATTTGATAACAAGTAGAATGAAGTAGTTTATGTTTAGACTGGAGAAAAGAAGATTTGAGAGGGATGTAATGGATGTTTTAAGTATTTGAAGAGCTGTTTTGTGGAAAATAGATTATACTTATTCTCTTTAACCCCAGAGGGAGAACATAATGGGGAGAAATTGCAAAGGGGCAGATTCAGGCTTCATGTCAAGAATAACTTCTTAATAATTAGAGTCATCAAAAAGTGGAATGGTCTGTCCCCAAAAGTAATGGGCTTCGCCCTCGCTAGAGGTCTTTGAGCAGAAACTACATGATCACTTATTGGATATTTAATAGTGGGGATTCTTTTTATGGTTTGGGTTAGCCATTATGTACCTTCCATCTCTGAAATTCTGTAATTCTGTGATTCTGGGAACCCATGGCCTACCTGACCTACTTGGGTAAGTATGATGTGAACTAGGAAAGAATAATGTCATGAAAGCTGAAAAAGGAGGGAGTGTCTAGGAAAAAAGAGAAGTCAACACTGTAAAATGCTATAGAGAAGTCAAGGAGGATGAGGAATGAGGAAAGATCATTAAAGCTAGCAACCAAGGGATCACTAGTAATCCTGGATAATCTCTTTGGAATTCCTTTACTAGAAATGCCATCAAAAGCCTATTTACAATGTACGCAAGAAAACCCATCTCATTACTTGGTAGCTGCAGAAGATGACTACTTATAAGAGTACAGGTTTCATTTGCCTGAATATTTTCTGAAATGTTCATTTTTTTAAAAAATCATAAACTGTTTCTGGTAATAGCTAATACTAGGCTAGAAAAATGATGGTGTTGAATGCAAAGTGCTGGAGAAATTAAAACAAATAATTTTAACTTTCCTTCAAATTTTTTATTGCTTCCATTGAATGTAAGCTCCTTATGGGCAGGAACTATTTAACTATTATATTTATATTCACAGTACCTGGGATATAGTAAATGCTTGCGGATTGACTGATTGATCATTAGTCCAGAGACCCTATATGTTTTCTTTGTTTTTGTTCCTGAACTTTCATATTTTGACTTGTGTTCTATCCCATTATGGTGAGCATTTCTTGCTCTTCTTCCCACAGCCACTCATGGAAATGGAAAATATTCTTGGAAATATGGTTTTGTTATTGTTTCTCTCAGAAGTTATATGTGTAGATAGATAACTAGAAGCAGAATTCTATGCCATCTAAAATCCATTTCCCTTTCTAATCCAGTTTTTACTACCACTCTAGTACTTTAAAAAATAAATCAGCTACACAGGGGTAGGAAAAAAAAACATGACTTGAAAGCAATTCCTACGAAAAAGGACCTAGAGAATTTAGTGATCTACCAATAAGAAATGACTCAGAAGTCTTATGTGGCCACCAAAAAAATGTCATGAAATCTTAAGCTGCATTGATGCAAGAAGAGTTACTCACATTTACAAAGCACTTTGATGTTTACAAAGCATATTACATCCATTGTTTCATTCCATCCTGCCAACACTGTGTGATAGGTGCCTAAGGAGATTCCACTGGTCTGTAAGTTCTCTAGTTAGGCCACATCCAGAGTATACCATTTCATCCTAGGCTCTGAATTTTTTTTTTAAAGGCTATTGATAAACTAGAATATTGTTTAGAAAAAAGGCAACTAGGTAAGGGGCCTAGAAACCCTATCATGGGAGGATCAGTTGAAGAAACTAAGAATGTGTAACCTAAAGGAAGATTAAGAAATGTGATCATTGTCTTTATGTATTTGAAGTATTGCCATTTGGAAGCAAGGTGAGACTTCTGCTTAGTTCCAGAGGGCAGAACTAGAACCAGTGAAAAACTTACTTCAGCTCAATGCAAGGGAAAACTTCCTAACCAAGAGAGCTGTCAAAAAATGGGATAGGCTATCTGAGAGGGTAGTGAATTTTCCATCAATAGAAATCACTTAGCTAAGGCTAGATAACCACTCACCAAGGAACATTATAAGCAAGATTGATGATTTGGGTAAAGGTTAAATTGGATAGTTCAAAGGTATGAGAGGCAGGACCAAATAGTAAAAAGAACTTGACTCTTTAATTTTATTTTTTGTACTGAATTTAACAACCATCAACTAATATGACCATTTCTATAAATAAAGCAAGATAGAGAAAGAATATGGCAGTTGCAGCTATGAATCAGTATCACACACAGGTGGTTTCTTCGTCCAAGTACACAACAAATTAAGTATGTTATTTTTTAAGCTAAATAATTTATATATTCTACTGCCCTTCCTTCTATTCCCCTCTGTTCACTTTATCAAATGCTTCAATGACACTATTTTCTTATTTTTCATCTTTTTTTAAAATTTTGGTAACCCTATTGCTAGTCATTCTACCCACCCCAACAACATACCCCCCATGGAAGAAAGAAAAATTGAACCCTTGTATCAAATATACAGTGAAGCAAAACAAATACCAACATTAACCATGACTCAAAATACATCTCATTCTGCATCTTAAGGTCATCCCCTCAGTTTTAGAAAGTAAGTAGTATGTTTCATCAGCAGTCCCTTGGAAATACTATTTGTTCATTGAATCAGAGTTCTTAATTCTTCCTTAGTTGGTTTTTTCTCTATAATGTTATTATTGAATAATTTATTCTCCTGGTTCTGTTCACTTCACTCTACACAAGTTCAAATAAATCTTCCTAGGTTTATCTTGAAACCATTCCTTTTAACATTTTTTTGAAACAATAATATTCTTTTACATTCCTATACGCTAATTTGTTTGGGCATTTTTCAATAATGAGTATACCCTTCTTTCCAGTTTTTTATCACTACAAGAAGAGTTGTTATAATTTTTTTTCATTTTTTCTTGATATTATTCATTTGACTGAAACACTCTCTTCAAATTATTACTCATCCTTTAATTGACAAATTTGACACTCTTTTCTTAGTACTTATCCTTCTCAATTTATCTGCAGCTTTGTGTACTGTTCACCATTATCTTAGATGCTCTAGACTTCATGGGTTTTCATGATATTAGTCTCTCTGGCTCTCCACGTCCTTGAGTGACCACTCCTCAGTCTTTTTTGGTGGTTCATCATCCATATCATGACCCTAACTGTTAGTGTCCCTTCATGTTTTGTCCTATGCATTTTTCTCTTTTTTCTCTCTCCTCTCTTAGCAACTTCACAGGTTTAAATCTTTCTATATAGATGACTCATGAGTCTTTACATCTAGCCCTAGTATGTCCTTCAATCCCATATCACCCATTGCCTCTAGATTATTTCCACCTGGATTCCCAGAGGCATCTTAAACTAAACATTTTTCAAAACTGAACCCACTTTCATTCCCTCAAACTCTCCTCTCTTCCAAACTTCCCAACTTCTATCAAAGGCACCATCATCCTTCCTTTCTCCAAGGTTCATAACCTCAGTGTTACCCTCACTTGCTCATTCTCCCACACCCAACATCAGTTGTCAAATACTGCAATTTGTACCTTTACAACAGCTCTTCCATTTGTCCCTTTTTTTCCCACTCACATACCTGCTGACTTAGGTATGACCTTAATGTAATGTTAATGGGATTTAAGATCTTCTCTGCCCAATAATAGGCCTCACATGGAGCCCATTAAGGGAACCTTGGTTATGGGAAGCTTGTTTTTCAGGAAGGCCCACCCCTTTTGTTACTTTGTAATTAGGCAGTGGGGTCATGAGGGTTGTGATGCCCTCTGACCCTGAAGAAGTATATAAATACTCTGGAGTTAGCATTTTGCTTTGGGGTTCACTCATTGGAAGAGTGTTCTTGTGATTTGACCAAATGAGACTCTGGGTAAGTGTTAAGGAGGCCACTGGCTTTAAAAAATCCAGACTTTGGTGCTTCTCTCTCTGGTAACTATGTATATATTGCCTTGGTCAGATAGTTGGATCTGTCTGTTGATCTGTACTAATTTCTCAGACAGTTAGAAGCCCTGTCTGTTGGGCTTTATTTCTCTGCTAGTATTTTCTCTGTTTTCTTTGTTTGGATTTTCTCTGAAGTTCAAGGTGTTGACTTTTCCCCTGAACTAATGAATGTAATTAAAAAAGATTGTTGACCCCTTGAACAGATATCTTTCAGAGTAAAGAAGAACTAAAAGCCTGTGCTAGCAGCCATCCTAGGTATGCCACTATGGTTGCCACTACACCTTATTACTTCTCACTTAAGTTATTACAATAATCTCCTAATTTTGGCTCCCTACCTCAGGTGTCTTACCACTCTAGTACATCCTACATTCTATTGCTAAATTAATTTTCCTTAAGTACATATCTGACCATTTGACTCCCATACTCAAAAACTCCAGTAGTTTCTTATTGTTTCTAGTTTCAAAAAACTCCTATGTTTAATTTTTAAAGCCTTAGACAATCCAACCCTATCTTTCCAGCCTCATTGGAAATTATTCCCCCTCCCCACACTCTGCTATCCAGTCAAACTGGCCCTCTCTCTGTTCCTCTCTCTGTCTCTTGCCTGTTTGTCATTGCACAGTCCATCCCACAAGCCCAGAAGGCATTCCCTCTTTACTTCCACCTAACAGAGTTCTCGTTTTAATATGTTGTTCAAGAACCATCTTTTACATGAAGTCTTTCCTCATTCTTGCAACTGCTGGTGACCTCCCTCCCCATTTTGTATCTATAATAATATGTATTTTGTACATATTAGAATTTATTCACTTTATATTTTATGATGTACAAGTTTATATACATATTTCTTATATCCACAATTAGAAAGTAAATCCCTGGGGTGGCCAGGTAGCACAGTGAGTAAGAGCACCAACAGAGTTGGGATGACTTGGGATCGAATTCGGGCTCAGAGACTTAGCACCCACCCAGAAACACCTGGCCATGCAACCTTGAGCATGTTATTTAACCCCAATTGCTTAAAAAGAAAAAAAAAGGAAAAATATAAAACAAAATTTAAAATAAGAAAGTAAATCCCTTGTGAGTAGAGAGTGTTTCACTCTTTATGTTTTGTGACTTTCAGCATCTAGTACAGTGGTTGGCACATGGTAAATGCTTAATTGATACTTGTTGATTGATTGATTTAGTGGTTTGATTGGTATGGCACAAAATAAATAAAGTAAAATTTTATTATAATGGCATGGTCCAAACTCTAACAGTTATACAAGTCTGTCTTTAGCATCATTATTTTTAAATCCTTCAAAAATTCCATTTCAATTGCTGGAAAGCAAGTAAAGGAGTGAGATTTGTTTTAGAACTTTCAAAAGTTTACTTCTAGCCTATTCATTTTATGCCTTATTTTCTTTGGAAATAAATAGCCCTGTGTGCAGCCAAATACCTTTTATTGAATAGCTGAGTGTGAAAATACACCCTTTAACTTTTTAAATTAAGAACTAACTCCAAAAATAATGGAGGAAGTAAAAGTTTTTAAGGATAGATAGATACAAAACAGATAACTACATACATATATATACATACACAAATACAGATACATATGCACATGTACATACATAATCTCCTGAACAAGTTCCTGTGGAAGGTCTATTCTTTTTTTTTTTTTTTTTT
>NW_027185777.1:30977371-31009884 GCF_028583685.1 Petaurus breviceps papuanus
TGTGTGTGTGTGTGTGTGTGTGTGTGTTTGTTAAGTGTCTGAGGCCGAATCCAAAATCAGGTCCTCCTGTCTCCAGGGCCAGCACTTTACTCACTGCGCCACCTGGCCACCCATAGAAGGTCTATTCTTTATGTGACTTCTCAAGAATTCTAGGAAATGACATGCTTTCAACTAAAAGTTAGGGAAAATATACTAGGATTCTACTATATAAGATATTACAATAACTATCAGATTTCAATTCATCAATCAACAAGGACCTACTATGTGTCAGGTACTGTGTCACATCCTGGGGAAATGAAGAAAAAAATTAAAACAATACCTGCTGTAAAGAAGCTTATGATTTTGCTGAGGTGGCAGGGAGAGGTGGGCAAAATATACATATTTCAATAAATACAAAATAGATAGAAGATACTTTTGCTAGGAAGGAAGGCACTAGCAGCTGATGGGATAAGGAAGGGCTTATGTAGAAGATATCCTTTGAACTGAATCTTGAAGAAAACTAAGGGTTCTAAGTGACAGATGTCTACAGGTTATGAAGTTCGGACATGAAATGGAAGTCAACCAGTGATGCAGTACTATGTATAAGAAATAATAAGACAAAGAGTTTCAATGGATCATAGTAGATGTGAAGAAGAAGAAGAAGAAGAATGTATAATAAGGTTGGGAAAAGAAGTAGTTGGCTTACAGATTGTTAGGGGATGCCAAAGCAGCTTATATTTGAAGTGACTAGAATGTATTGAGGAGGGAGCGATATAGTCAGATTTCAGGTCTATGCTGTAGGAAAATAATTTTGGCAGCAGTGGAGAATGGACGGAAGTGGGGAGAGACTTGCGGTAATAGGACTAACTCTGAGATGATTGTGACAGTTCAAGCAAGAGATAATATGGGTTTATACTGAACCAGTGGCTGAGTGAATGGAAAGAAGGGAACAGATGTGAGGTTCATTGTGTAGATAAAAACAACAAAATTTATTTCCTGATTGACTAGATGGGATGAGAGTAAGAGTAAAGACTGTCTTCACCAAGCTTGTGAAACTGAGTGACTGTTAACGAAATCGTTGTTGTTCAGTCGTGTCTGACTCTTCATGATGCTGTGGACCATCACATGCCAATGTTGTCCATATGGTTTTTCTTGTCAGAGATACTGGAGTGGTTTGGCATTTCCTTCTCCAGTGGATTAAGGTAAACAAAGATTAAGTGACTTGCCCAGGATCATATAGCTAGTAAGTGTCTGAGACAAGATTTGAACTCAAGTCTTCCTGCCTCCAGGTCCAGCACTCTATCCAATGTAAAATTAATGTTTTCCTAAGCAAAAATAGGGAAGTTCAGTAAAGGGGTGAGTGGGGAAAGGAGATAATGAATTGTGATTTGGACATATTAAGTGATGATATCACTTAATCAGAAATAATTGTTAGACTATTGATTCATATAATAATCATTCAAGGAAAAAAAATACATTCACAGAAATTTGTCATGGGAATTCCAAAAGAACCTTCACAAAATAAGGTAGTCTCACCTGGAAATCTACATTATGGCATCAGTCTTCCTATCCACCCAATAGACTATAAGCTCCTTGAGGGGAAGAACCACCACACTTCTCTATTCAGAATCAAAACTAGTTCAGTGCCTGGCACATAAAAAACACTGAATTCTGGTTGACTCATTCATTCATTCATTCATAGCAGAGATGCATCCAAGGTAACTTGTAGTAATCAATGAATTTTGTGGAGCCACAAGAATATGGAAATTGGTATGGGAGGCATTCTCTATTTCATAGCAATTTTTAAAAACACAAGTATTCAAGAAGAGGATTTTTTAATGTACCAATAGGTTAAAATCTGTCATTTTCATGGAAGCAGCTTACACAAAAATAAACTTAATTTATTTCCATATGCATGCTTACCTAAGAATATTTTAATCAATAATTCAATAGACATTTTATTTCCTTCTATCCTGTTGTTTAGTCCTTAAAGTTTTCATAGTAAAAGCATAAAACTGTGCAAATAACACTTCACTGCATAATATTAAAGTAAAAGACTCTCAGGAAACCAGTTAGACCTTTTTACAATAATAACAAAGACTGAGGTGAGAGATGATAGTGTTGTCATTCATATTAAAAAACAAACCTTCAGACTAATCACTGTGTTTTATAACCTACCCTCTTTCCCCCAAAATGGCTCCTTCTGTTTTGGAAATTTTCTTCCCCTGTTTTTTTTTCCTCCTATTCTTGCTTTTCCTCTGCCCCTTATGCTGATGGGCAGCTGGGCCTGCAGTGTAGTTGGGCAGGTGCCATTCAAATCCTACAAAAGATAAATCCATTGACTGAGCCTTTATCCACAAGGGCCTCTTCATGAATAATAAGCCAACAACATTTCAATTTTCTATTCATGAAATTGTTTGGTGATTAGCAAAATCTGTGTGAGATGTAACAACAAATGAATATACCAAAAAAAAAATCTGATTTACAATATAATTCAAATGCCAGATAGGCTCTGATGATTGATTGTTTTCTCTACTTTCTATAAACTGCAAGGTTATTAAAGAAGAGGCACTTAAAAACAAAAAAAAATTACTAGGCAGAGAAAATTCACTCAGTGAAAAGAATGTGATACTTCATTTGACCAATTCAGGTACTTTGGGATTGAGCTAGGTGAGGGCAGGTAGGTGGTGCAGTTTATAGAGTGCCAGGACCAACATCAGCAAGACTCATCTTCCTGATTTTTAATCCAGCCTCAGACATTTTCTAGGTGTGTGACTCTGGGCAAGTCACCTAACCCTGTTTTCCTCTGCCTCATCTGTAAAATAAGCTGGAGAAAGAAATGGCAAAACCACTGCAGTACCTTTGCCAAGAAAACCCTAAATGGGGTTATGAAGAGTTAGACACAACTAAATAACAACTAGCTAGGTCCCTTTCATTCTTTCCAGTCAAAAAGCAGATTATATGAGCTCCAGGGCTTGGCTTTGGGAGCATCATAAAACTAGGTCTGCTTAGTTAAATAATGTGAAATGGATGCATTATTTGAATTTGCATTGCATATTTCCACTGAGCTAAAATCAATTGCCACATTATACATACCTATAACTTCAAAACCCAAAAACATGAGACCATCTCATGGTATTCATTATTCGCAGTAATTGGCATCTACCTGTATCACTAAAGGAGAACATCATAATGGGTTTATATTGAATTGGGCAGTTCATCACAAGCCTTTATCTTTCTCAATCCTGCCTAAGAAGACTTTAAATATTTAAACACACAGGGAAAGGAATCCTGATCAAGAGACTAAGAATATTCTGCAAAAAATGTCAGTTGTCTAGTTTTATGCAAATTTAAAATGTTTCACTTTTACCCCCACATTAACTTAACCAAAGTAGCTTAGGTTGATGGAGCAGCATTGCTTCCAGATAGCATATACTCACCACTCTGTCTTACTTGGCCTGTGGCTAATTTGCTTTTTGTTGTTTTTCAGTTCCTTCAGTCATGTCTGACTCTTCGTGACCCCAGTTGGGGACATCTTAGCAAAGATATTGGGGTGGTTTGCCATTTCCTTCTCCAGCTCATTTTACAGAAGGAAACTGAGGCAAATGGGGTTAAATGACTTGCCCAGGGTTACACAGCTAGTAAGCTTCTGAGGCCAGATTTTGAACTCATGAAGAAGAGTCTTCCTGATTCCAAGCCCAGTGCTTTTGTCCAATGGTGCCTCCTAGCCAACTCATTTAATCAACTAAAAGTAGTTAAAGATGGGAGAAAAAAGGAATTAGAAGGAAAAGAGAAGACAGATGCTATTCCCTGCAGTCATAATGTGTAAGTCCTTGAATGTATTCCCACGGCCAGGATGTTTTAAAAGAACTGTTGATTCTCACCTGATGAAGCTTTATCATTTGGAGAAGCCTTCCAACTGTGAGCTTCACAGTCACATAACATGAGGGTGCTAAGCAATATTCTGCACAATATTTTTAGTATGAAGCATAAAGCAAAAATCTAAAGAGAGGTGATTTGACTGGGGGCCCCAGGAGAGCCTCATTAAAATGAGATGTTTCTCTCCAGAGAGTAAGTCAGTAAGCAATGTTTAAATTACTTAATCAGGCTCCCAAATAGCAGCCACGCCAGAAATAAAGTTTTTAAAACAAGTTTTTCCTTTCAGAGACATGTGACAGAAAACTGAAAAAAGTAAAATCTAGGAGTAGCTAGATAGATAAAGCACCAGCCCTAGAATCAGGAGGACCTGAGTTCAAATGTGACCTCAGACACTTAGTAGCTGTGTGACCTTAGGCAAGTCCCTTAATTCTGCCTCAAAAAAAAAGGAAGAAAGTAATTTTTCTAGATAATTTTTAAATGTACCAGGATTGGAGAGAATGCACTTGAAGTTAACCAGATTTGGAATTTTCCGTATTTCAATTTAAGAACAATTGGGTATCTATTCAACCAGAGGGTAGAGATTGCTTAGAATTATGTACTCTTTTGAATAGAACATATCAGCTTAATACAATCACCCTGTATTATGGGGTTGTGACAGTTAATCCTACCTTCTGAACACAGGTTAAGCATTACCACTTTGTATAGGAGAAGCCAGGATTCTAAGAATGAGGCCAGTTCAGAATGACAAGATCATGCTTCAGGAATTGACATACAGGCAAATTTGCAATAAACCAATGTCCATTTCTCATGCAATTTAATATCCTAAAGCAATTTTTCATTGTTAAAAGGCTTTTCTCTGAACATTCTTGTGATCAAGTAAGTTGCTATAACACTAAATAAATAAAAATTGCCCAATGATGAATGGCGATATTCCATTTCCTGTGCTTGAAATGTGCAGTCTTTGGCTAATTGTGTATATGGGTGAGTTATGAACCTCTCACAATTAAGTGTCTTCTTCCTATTCAAGGGACATATTGTGTTACTTTTTCTAGATGTATAGTGTGAAGAATAAGTCATTTGGGTGTGTTGTGCCAAAGTTTGGGCAATTTAAAAAAAAGCATGAGGGAGGATTAAAATGAACCTAACATCTGAGAACATCACTGAATAATAGTGTGGCACAATGACCAGAATGCTAGAATTGGTAGATCTGGGTTTAAACTCCACCTGTGATATTTGCTGCCTATGTGATCTTGGACTAGTTGCCTTGGAAAAGGTGCCCTGAGACTCAGTTTCTTCATTTGAAATTGGAAATAATAATACTTATTACAACTATATCACAGGGTTGTTTTTTATGTTCAAAGGATGTGTGAAAAGTGCTTTGCAAATTTTAAAGCACTATGCACATGCAAGTTATTGGTATAGTACTACTGGGTACATAAATTTATGACTACCAAACTGGTGAGGCCTAGCAGCCAAAATGTACCCTCAAACCTTCACCTAATATCTGCTATTTAACTCCACTTCCAGTTTCTCACTCTCAAACTGTTTTAAGACCTCAGTCCATCTGCCAACAATTTCTGCCATTTGAAGCCACTGAATTGATCATTTTTGTTTGTTGTTACCTTTTTAAAATTTCTTAGGTAGCAGGCAGCTGCACAATCAATCAGATTAACTATGTGGTGGGAAATTTCATATGAACGCAACACCAGATCTATTGGTCTATCTTAGTTACATCTAACTAGCTAATAAGCAATTTGCCTCACTACATTGCAAATGTTGGTCTAAATCTGGCCAAATCCCTTGATTTGAGCCTGATCCAATCCTAAGAGGTTTGGCAGTGAAGGGGGTAGAGGGGATAGGATTCCTGTTTTAGGAATGCTGAGATTAATCAGATTCTGAACAAGCACTTCTTGCTAATTAGAGCTATTAAGGAGAACTGGAGATACCTCCAACTATTCCCTGCCTGAATCAGATCCCCAGTTACATCAAGAAGCAAGCCAACACTCCCAATAATCATTTGGTCAAATAAATTTTTCAAAACCAGCTAACTCTCCATAGTAAACCCCAGCCAAGAATATTTGAGGATCAGTTTCAATAAAAGGTGGGAAGGTGTCAGGATTATAGGATTTAGAGCTTTATGAATGACCTGGTCCAACCCCTTGTTTTTCAGATAAAGAAAGTGAGGCAAAGGACAAAAATTGCCCAAGGTCACACAGTTGTACATAGCAGTTTGCTGATATTAGAATGCAGCCCTAGTGCAGTCTGGTCCCTTTTCAATCTGACCCCTGGTCAACCTGAAAAGCAAGGTTAAATTAAGAGTCAACTAACCATGCAGGAAGTTGGATGATGTTCCTCCTCCTCCTCTGAGTTTTTCTTCTCCTTTCCCAAACTCTGTGTTCATGCAGAACACCACAACCTCTACATCCATTTCTACTGAGGCCAAATTTTATCCCTCTCATCATCTGTACTGTGTTTAGTGCTAAATCTTCTCAAGAAGAGAACAATGGATTCAGCAGCTTCAGAATGATATCAACTTGCCTTTTTATGAAGTTATTCTGTCTTTCTACTTCTTTTACTTTTATCTTCACCACATGTTTCAAATCCATCCCCCTGCTCTTTACTCACAGGGCCCCCTCCCTAGGTGATGCCTTCCATCATCTCTCACCTAGACTATTGCAGAAGCCTCCTGGTTGTTCTCCCAGCTTCCAGTCTCTTTCACTCTACAATACATCCTTCACATAGATGCCAAAATATTTTTACCTAAAGCAAAAGTCTGGTTATGTCACTTCCTTGCTCAAGAATTCCCAGAGGCTTCCTTTTCCCACTAAAGCAAAATATTACTTAGCTTACTTAGCATTGAGTCCTCCACCTTACATTTCCATTCTTATTCATTCCTTTTCTTCATATACTGTGAATTCCAGTCAAAATGGTTTTCTATCCTCCTACCTTTGCACAGGCTTTACAATACCCTCTCTCTCAACTTCTCCTCCTTAGAATCCCTAGTTTTCTTCAAGTGTCTCCTACAGGGCAGTTGGGTTGCACAGTGATGATAGACTTGGAGTCAGGAAATCCCAAGTTCAAAACTTACTGGTTATGTGACTCTTGGCAAATCATTTAATTTTTCTAAAGCCCCAGTTTCCTCATCCGTAAAATAGGCATTATAATAGCACCTACCTTGCTGAGATATTGTGAGGTTCAAATGAGAGAACATACATAAGAGTTCTGTAAATCCTAGTTATCATTGAAATTATTATTATAAAGAAGTTAAGCAGCATTGAGACTTGCCCATAGTCACAAAACTCATAAGTATGAGATGAGGATTTGAACCCAGATCATCTTCTTCTGCTTCTTCTGCTTCTGCTTCTTCTGCTTCTGCTTCTTTTTCTTCTGCTGCTGCCACTTCAAAAGACATTTTTTTATTGTCACTGTTTTTTGTTTGGTTAGTTGTTTATGTCTTCAATATATGTCTTTTTTATATAATTAATTTGTTTTTTGTTTTCAACATTTACCTACATAAGATTTTGAGTTTTTAATTTTCTCCCCTACCTTCTCCTTCCCCCTCCCCAAGAGGGATTCAATCTGATATAGGTTCTACTTAGACATTCATATTAAACATTTTCACATTAGTCAGGATGTAAAAAAAAGAATTAGAATGAATGGGAGGAACTGTGAGAAAGAAGAAAGAAAACAAAAGAAAAGGGGAGCAAATAGTATCCTTCTATCTGCATTCACACTCCAAAGTTCTTTCTCTGTATGTGAATAAACCTAGATCTTCTAATGGCAAGACCAGAACTGCCTCCATTTTACCATGCTAGAGAGGGATTGTGTCATTCTTAATCATCTGGTTAGCATAGAATGATATACTTGTGTTTAATAAATAAACATTAAAAAGTCCATAGCTAGCAAGATCTATCATTTCAATCCTTTAAAATATTCCTCAATATCCATTTTTCTATGAAAACTTCTATTTTTTTCCAGAAGGGGAAGAAGGGAGAGAGGTTCAAAACTTCTGCTTTCATTAATATAGGTTACTTCCATTAAAGAAATTCTATTTAGCAAAGCATCTGAGCAGCTATCCTGCAATTTATATAGTCTTAGATGCAGGGGACACATAAGAGGTTAAGTGACCTGCCCAGGATGATACAGCTAATATATACTCGGGCTAAATTTGAACTAATGCCTTACTGACTATTCAAATTGATTATGCCAGGGAAATTCAATCTATATCTCTTCAACAAGCATTCCTTAGGGGTCTACTACATGCAAGGCAATATGTTAAGCAGTAGGAATACATAATAATAAAAAAAAACTGTTCCTGACATCAAGGTACTAACATTCTGATGGGGCTACAAATTGCCTAATTATATTTCATTGCTTAAATTTGTATTTCCATGGTTCTTTGGGATGCATCCAAGGGCTAAATTAAATTGTAAGTTGTCAGGAGAACTAGAGAATCATCTCCATACAGTAGCAGAACCAGAGACCTCAACATTTGATAAAATTTGGGTTGAATTAAGTTAATAGCCACATACCCTCTCCAAAATGCTTCCTCTCTCTATGCCCCAGTAAATAAATCTGACTCATGAAGCCAGCAATTTTAAAGGAGACATATTCAAGGATAATGCCTTAATCCTCTGTTGATGAACAACCCATTCAACAGTTCTAACCTCAACTCATCTACCACCTCATTACCTTATTAGCCTGGGCTAGCTCATCTAAAAATAGACATTCCAAAATTTTTTCTACTCCCATTGTCAAAATTTTGAAACTTATTTCCATTGCTTTGTCTGAGGAAGGAAAACCTTTAGTTTTTAGGATGGTGGCAGGGAGAAATAAGAAAGAGGAGGATGACAGGAAGAAAGCTTAATGTGATTTTTTAAAATAAACTTTTAAAGTACATGTATAGAACACTAGAAACCTCCAAGAAAGAAATACTGTACATGTAAGACAAAGCCAATAAATCTTTTTTTTTTTCTGGAATTCTTAGGACTTCATTAATTCTAACCCTCATTTTCCCCCTGTTTATTAATCCAGTGTTACTGAATCTCTTTTCTGTGTGCATTTTTATCAGCTCTTTGTTATTCACAAGATGGGCTTCCCCTATGAACTATCAAAGTTTACATTATTTATATTTGCCAACATCATTCTACATTTTACAAACCTGTCAACAGAGTATTGATTGAATTTGTTAGGTATTATTGGTGCAGTTTCCAAATGTGATCTTTATTGGTTTCTTTGATTGCCCAGGGATAGTGCTTCACAGAGTATTGTTTAAGGAAGAGATTATATTTTGCCATGGATACTCTTGCTACTGGGTTCTTAAAAGAGGGAACTGATGAATCCTCCGCTCAATCTTTATTTGCCAGAGTTTCTGTTTTTGACTCAGTAATAATACATATGTCCAAAATGAGTATACAAGTAGGATAGCAATATATGCATAGTAGCTAAACATGTAATGTCACTCTAGAAAGAGTCCTCAGGATACTAGTCAAGGGAAGCTAATAAGTAGAAAAGCTTCATGTTTGGAAACCAAGTCATCCTGGGGCCAGGAGATGGTTTCTGCCAACTGTGAAGTTCTAAAAATCAATTAAATAAACCTGAGTTCCCAGTGAGCCAGGCACAGCATAATGAGGGACACCATTCTAAGTGATGTTTTGGTTTCAAGCAGAGCGTACAAACATTGACACACAGAGACAATGGGGTAGTTTCAGAAGTGCCTTAAAAATAGCTCCAGTTATGCTTTTTCAGTTACTGACTATTTGAGATTTATGGCTACCATCAAGCACAGAAAGAAGGTGGAGAACACATCAGGCTAAGAGACAAAATTGGAATCGTTCAAAGTTGGATTGTTTGTGTGCATGTGTGTGTTTATGTGCACACTTCAAAAATGTTTAAAAAGAATAAGAAAAAAGGGAGAATAAAGGCAATTATTAGAAAATACTTTTCCCAATCATAGCTGACAGATCTGAAAATTTAGATGAAATGGGTGAATATAAACAAAAATACAAAATACCAGATTAACATAACAAGAGATAGAGAATTTAATGAACTCAATCTCTGGAAAAGAAAGAAGACAATCCATAAATGAACTCCTCTCCTTCCCCAAAAAGGACAAGATGGATGATGAGTTAATAAGTGAATCCTATCAAATACATATGGGGAAATTGCAGGAGAATTTCTTTCTGGAAGAATCTCAGAGAAAGTCTAATCTTCCATTTAAAGAAGAAAGAAATGGTGCAATGGAAAGATCGTTGAACTTAGAATCCTATGACCTATGCTTCAATCGGGGCTCTTAAACTCAATACCTATATAACTTTTGGCAAGTCATATGATCTCTCCAAAATTCATATTCTTTATCCTTAAAATGAAGATCATGGCCTTAGAGTCAAAAGACCTGAATCTAAGTCCTGCCTTTGACATATACTAGCTGTGTGACCATGGGCTAAGACCAGTGCTAACCTGCATTTGTAGAGGGAATTTCTGCATCTATTCTTGTATTAATACAGTCATAAGTCCTGACCTGATAATCATAATAGTAATAATGTAACACATATTTCATAAGGAAATATTGGAAATGGTGCCCCATATCACTGCAGTTGCAATAATGTAGTACCTACCAAAGTGGTCAGAATCACACACCAGGAGAATTGGTGGCTCATAGAACAAATCAAAGAAAAAAAAAGATAATTTCATCAAGGAAAAAAATGTCAACAGTGAGATCACATATCAAAACTCTGGTATGCAGCCAAAACAGTCCTTAGGGTAAAATTTATGTCTCTAAACATTTTCATCAACAAAAGAGAGAAAGAAGGAATTAATGACTTGGGCGTACAACTAAAAAGAAAAAGAACTAAAATAGCAGTAAATAAATAAAAACCAGCTAAACACCAAAATAGAATTTCTGAAAATCAAAGAAGATACTGGTAAAAATTGAAAGTAAAAAAATTTATAAATAATAGTAAGAATTGGGGAGTGAAGGATAATAACTAGGAAATGATGGGAGAGGTTAGTAACAGAAACCAATAGCTATTCTGATTTTTACAAAAAAGAAAGAGGAAATTAAATTTCCAATATCAAAAATTAAAAAAGAGTTCATAAGAAATAGAGAATAAAGGCAATGATTAGAAAATACCTTGCCCAATAATATGTTGATAAACCTGACAATTTAAATGAAATGGAAGATTATTTACAAAAATATAAACACCAGGTTAACAGAACAAGAAATAGAATTTAAATAACCCAATCATAGGGGGAAAAAATTATCCACAAATGGACTTCTCCCTCTCCCCCAAAAATACAACATGGATATGAGATTTATAAGTGAATTCTATGTATTCAAAGAACAAATAATTCCATTATTACACAAACTATTCTAAAAAATAGGAAAATAAAGATTATTACCAAGCTACATTTATGGCACAAATAGCATCTTTAATTATTTTATTGAAGTCAATTATTTTTATATCCTTATGATTTTCCCTAGTATCCTTCCCTTTCTTCCTCCCAGAGAACCATCCCATATAACAAATGTTTTTGTTGTTGTTGTTGTTTTTGCTTTTTTTTTTTGGAGGGGGGAAGGAAGGGCAATTGGGTTAAGCCCAAGGTCACATGGCTAGTAAGTATTAAGAGTCTGAGGTCGAATTTGAACTCAGGTCCTCCTGACTCCAGGGCAGGGGCTCTATTCACTGCTCCACCTAGTTACCCCAACAAATGGTATTTTTAAAACAAAAAGAAGAGGATATGTCTGTCCTAACGATACATTGGAAAAGTCTAAAAACATGTGCAGTGTGTAACACCTATGGGCACCTCATTTCCAGAAAGGAGTGGTCTGGGAATGTCCTCTCGTATCTCTTTTTTCAAGTCATGCATATTCTTCATAATTTTGCAACATTTACTTTTGATTTTGTATGTGTCTGATTGTTTTCTGCATTTACCTTGTAGACATTGTGTATATTGTTTTCTTGGCCCTGATTATGTCATTATATGTGAGTTCATAAATACCTTTACTTAATATATTTTGCATAATTACTCTATTTATTACACACATCATTTCTTATAGCACAGTAATATTCCATTACATTCAGGTAATACAATTTGTTCAGTTATTTTCCAATCAAATGGCATCTACTTTGTTTCCAATTCTTTGCTATCATAAAAATTGCTGCTATATTTTGTTTTTTATGAGGACTTTCCTCTTCTCAATGACCTCTATGGGCTATAAGCACAGTAAAGGAAATTCTGGGTCTAATGGGTATGATAGTACCTGCTGAGGAGTGAAGAGAAGGGCCCATTAATGATGAATGCCCAGAAGCAAACCCTCTGGAAGTTTCCAAAGCCTGCCTGGAAAGTTGGCTAAACGTGGAAGAGGGGAAGGGAGGTAAAGGAAAAAGCTATAGAGGGAATTATATGGACAAAACTGTTGCCTACAATCACTGGGATCTAACACTGACCCACAAAAATGTAAATACAAAGTTTTTAATTGATATCATCATTCTGAAATCCATAACCTCCAAATTATATGACACAAAAAACTCTCAAAATATAAAGACAGCTCAAAAATGAAAATTATATGAGAAAAGGATGAAAGCATGTACAATTTCTATCCTACTGCCTGGTATTGGAGTGGTTCCAAAGTCAGTCAGTCAGCCAATAAGCACTCATTAAACACCTACTAAGATGCTGTGCTAAGCCTTAGGTGTAGAGAAAGATGAAAAATATAGTCAGTCCTTCCCTGCTAAATATTAAACAAAAAATGACAATAGTTATAGGATGGCAACTAGTTCCAGGAACATTTCCATTGGGTTCCATTGTGAAATAGCAATAACAATGATAATAGTATTTATACTACTCACCTGATAGAAATTTCTATGAAGGGGCAGAGCCAAGATTGTGGAGTAGAAACAGGACTTCTGTGGGGCTCACACTTCCTTCTCTTCCAATACATGTAAAAAAATGACTCTAAACAAACTTTAGAGCTACAGAACCCACAAAGTGACAGAAAGAAACTAATCTCCTGCTGAAGACAGCCTGACAGGCTGGCAGCAAGGGTCCAGAGCATTGAACTGAGAGCTGAGCCCAGCCCCATGTGAGTCCAAGGTTTTAGCCTCAGGGTGGCCCAACCAGCCACAGCTAGAGGGACGTCAGGAGAGTGGACCACCAGCAGCTGTGGTGGTTTCCAGAATTATCAACCCATAAATGCCAAAGACAAAGTGAGAGGTTAGTGGACTTTGGGAACAGGGGGTTCAGGAGTGCAGTCTGGCCTTTGCCCCTGGGGCAAGAAGTGGCTAATTCCCCACAGCTGCAGCCCCATGCCTGCTTGCTTCAGAGCTCCTGGCCTGCAGACTGCAGGGGGACCAAGTGACCAGTCTGAGGGGTAAACACGCTTGCTTTAACTTGCTTTGATCTGCATCCCTGTCCTGGGTGGAGGTCCTGGGGTGTGTGACCAGTGTGCCAGAGGCAATGGACACTTCTGAGAGGGCACCCATCTAATAGCTCTGGCAGCTGAGAAAACCTCAGCAATTTGGGACAAAGCTCTCCTCTCTGAAAGCAGAGTTCTACTGTGGGAAAAAGCTCGAGTCAAGTGGTTGAGTGGCAACATGAGCAAGCGGGGGAAGTGGGGCAAGCACAGCAGTCCGAGTTTGGATTCCTTTTTTGGAGACAAAAAGGATCATGGAGCAGGAGGAAGACAACAAAGTCAGAACTCTGGCACCAAAAGCTTCCAAGAAAAATATGAATTGGTTACAGGCCATAGAGAAACTTAAGAAGGATTTTGAAAACCAAACAAGAGAAGTGGAGGAAAAATTGGGAAGAGAAATGAGAATGGTGCAAGAAAATCATGAAAAGAGAGTCAACATCCTAACTGAAGAAAATAACACCTTAAAAAATAGACTAACTCAAATGGCAAAAGAGGCTCAAAAAGCCAATGAGGAGAAGAATGCCTTAAATAGTCAAATTTGCCAGATGGAAAAGGAATTTCAAAAGCTCACTGAAGAGAATCATTCCTTCAGAATTAGATTGGAGCAAATGGAAGCTCATGACTTTATGAAAAATCAAGATACTATTAAACAGATCCGAACAAATGAAAAAATAGAAGGCAATATGAAATATCTCATTGGAAAAACCAATGACCTGGATAATAGATCCAGGAGAGATAATTTAAAAATTATTGGACAACCTGAAAGCCATGATCAAAAAAAGAACTCAGAAATCATCCTTCAAGAAATTCTCAAGGAAAATTGACCTGATGTTTTAGAACCAGAGGGCAAAATAGAGGTTGAAAGAATCCACCAATCACCTTCTGAAAAAGATCCCAAAAAAGAAAACTCCTAGGAATATTATAGCCAGGTTCCAGAGTCCCCAGATCAAGGAGAAAATATTACAAGCAGCCAGGAAGAAACAATTGGAATATTGTGGAAACACAATCAGGATAACACAGGATCTGGCAGCTTCTACACTGAGGAATCGACAGGCCCAGAATATGATATTGTGGAGGTCAAAGGAGCTAGGATTAAAACCAAGAATCACCTACCCAGCAAAACTGAGTATCACGTTTCAAGGGAAAATATGGTCATTCAATGGAATAGAGTACTTTCAAGCATTCTTGATGAAAAAACCAGAGTGGAATAGAAAACTTGACATTCAGATACAAGAAGCAAGAGAAGCATGAGAAGGTAAACAGGGAAAAGAAATCATAAGGAACTTATCAAAGTTGAACTATTAACATTCCTACAAGGAAAAACAATAATTGTAACTTATGAAACTTTTCTCAGTATAAGAATAATTTAAGGGAATATAAATATGTATGTATATGTATACTATATATATATATACATAGGAGGGTATATGGGCATATGAATATATATTTGAGTGTGTGTATATATGTGTACAGGTATACACAGACAGAGGGCACAGGACCAATTGAATAGGAAGGGATGATACTTAAAAGGTGAAATTGAGAGGTAAGAGAGGAATAAATGAGAGGAGATAGGGAGAGACACAATGGGGTAAATTATCTCCTATAGAAGAGGCAAGGGAAAACTGTTACAATGGAGGGGAAGAACAAGAAGGCAAAAGGCAATGAGTCAACCTTACTTTATTGAATTTGGCTTAGGGAGGGAATGACATACACACTAAATAGGGTATTCACCCTACAAGAGAGTAGGAGTGAAGGGGATGAGATGGGGGATGATGGAGGGGAGGGAAGGTTGGGGGGCAGGGAAGTTGGAAGCACACACTTTTGAAAAGGGTCAGGGTTAAAGTAGAGAATAGAACAAGTGGGGGGCAGAATAGGATGGAGGGAAATATAGTCCGTCTTTCACAATATATCCACTATGGAAAGTTTTTGCATAGCTACACATGTACAACCTATATTGAATTGCTTATCTTCCCAGTAAAGGTGGGTGAGGAGGGAGGAAAGGAAAGAATCTGGAATTCAAAGTTTTAAAATCAAATGTTGAGAAATTATATATATTTTTTTTCATGCAACTGGGAAATAAGATATATAGGCACTGGGGCATATAGATCCATCTTGCCCTACTGGAAAGTCAGAGGGGGAATGGAGGAGGATGTAGGAGAGAGCAGATTGGAGAAGGGGTATTCAGTGGGATTGCTGTTTTGGGGTGGTGGGTAGGGGATGGGGAGAAAATTTATAACTCAAAATCTTGTGGAAATGAATGATGTAAACTAAAAAGAAACATAAAATTTAATGCAAAAAAAAAGAAATTTCCATGCAGAGCCTAAATTGCATATGATTGATAGACAACTGAACTGAACTGAATTCTATCTCATATTAATAATAATAATTGCTGACAATTTTGTAGTGCTTTGAGTTTTGCAAAGCACTCTACTATTATTGTCTGATTTTATCCTCATGATAACCCTGGGAGGTAGGTTCTGTTATCATTTTACAAATGAAGAAACTGAGACAGAGGGCAATTAAGTAACTTCCCCAGGGTCACACAACTTATGAGTGTCTGAGGTCCCATTTGAATTCATGTCTTTCTGACTCCAGATCTAGCACTCTATCCACCATACCACCTAGTTGCCTCTTTTCCTTGCATATTTCCTCTGATTCTTCAGGGCACCATTTCCCAAAATATGAATGAATGAATGAATGAATGAATGAATGAATGAATGAATGAATGGATGAAAAACAAAAATAAACTGGAGCAATTAGCCAACCCTGGAATCTGGAGAACCTGAGTTCAAATCTGAACTCAGACACTTACTAGTTGTGTGACGCTGAGCAATTACTTAAACCCAATTGCCCCCACCCCTGACAAAAAATAAATAAACTTGAAAACATGTATTTTCAATTCCTGCCACTACAATTTAGTAAAGGGGATGATTTTCAATCTCTATAAGGCTGACAAGGACCCCCCCAAAAAATGTAAAAAAATGGTTGAAGCCAATGAGGCATGATGCATAGAATCATTGACCAGAAACTATGAAGACCCAGCTTCAAATTCTACCTCTGATACTTAACTGGCTGTATGACCCTGAGCAAGTAAGTCACTTAAACTCTCTCAACCTAGATTTCCTCATCTGTAAAATGAGAGATTTGGGCTAGATGGCTTCTGAGGTCCCTTCAGCTCTAAATTTATGATCTAAATTTAAGATGAGAAGGGGAACAAGTATGTCCTGTTTTGTTTTCAAAGGGAAACAAGGGAGGTCTAAAGAGGAATTTTTATCTAATTACTGAGGGATTGTATAACTAAAAATATTTTGAAAGAAGAAAGTCATTGACCAGCACTGATCCTTTCCCTTCTGCTTCACTCCCTGCTTCCATGTAGGGAATCAATCATGTTTCTTAGATACTGGTGCTGGAAGTAAACTAAATGGATATCCACAAAAGTTAAAATTTCTTTGTTTATTTGTGTGTATGTATGTATGTGTGTGTACATATGCATATGTATTTCTTCCTAAGATTGCCACAGGTTGGAAATGCTCACTGGTTGATACAATGACATTAATGCTGGAAGGCATCCTAGTCAATTCCAGGAGTGCTGTCACAGCTGGGCAGTTTGGTAGAGTTTCCACAAAGAAGAAATTTTTTAGGAAATTCTGAAGTGATAAAGGGGCTATCCAACTCTACCTCCCCTGAATTCTCATCTGTTACATTTAAAAGGTAACATTGCCTGGGCCATTCCTCATTAGGACAGCTGATGTTCATCATTTCAAGAAATAAGAAGAAAAACAGTTTGATGAGCAGATTTAAGCCAAGCCCTGAAGTTATTTTTCTGAAAGTTGTGGTGCTTACATGGAAGCACGAGGCCAAGATACTCAGTTAGCAGGAGATAGTTTCTACTGGGGTCAGTAGTAGTTGCTCTCAATTACTGAGACAGAATTTGAACTCCTAGGTTCAGGACTCTTTGTCACAACACAGGAGACACATCAAATAAAGAAATAAATAAAATTACAACCCCCAACCCCCAAGCTATCTGATTTGTACCCCGAGAGCATACTAACAGATTTCAGCAATAAGTGAACTGGGGGATTGAGCCAAAGTGCTTTTCTCTCACTTCCTTTATACCATTAAAAATGCATGAATCCTGATTCAGATAATATATATTGAAAACTACTCCTTTCAGAGATGGGGAAATATTTCCCTAACCAGAAGTACCTTTCACTGGGGCTGCCAAATGACCCATCTCTTCTGTGTTGCCCTCAAGAGGATTCCCAAGGAAGGTAAGTGGTAAAGTTGCTTTATGTCACCAGCACTGACTCTGTGTGCCTCTCTCATCCCAATCCAACTCTTTAGATTTGTTTGGCATTCCATGTGCTGGACTGGGTTTGGTGTCCTTCACTGTACCAGTACCCATCCCATCGTTTCTGGAACCAGTCACCGAGGTATCAAAAGATCGGCAAAGGACATCCACAAAGGACTCAATACTGGGGCGACCTGGACACATAGGGATGAAAAATCTCTCTGACCTTAGAGCTATTACAGTGTTTTCTGGTATTTTTGTTTTTTTCAACTTTATGGATGCATTCTGTTTTTATACCACAGTAATTTCCCACTCTTCCCCTTTTCCTCACCTTTCCCAATCCTCCCTTAAAACAAACAAGTCAGTAAAACCAACCCACACAGTGTCCTCAACTGACAGTCTAATATTACATACCTCTTGTCCCCCAACTTAATGAAATCACAGATTGAGAGTAGAATAGCATAAATCAACAACCCCATCAGAGAAAATAAAAACTTAGAAAAGTATAGTAATTTGCCAAGGGCAACATAGAAAGTGATAGTGGTGGAATCTGAACCCAGGTCTTCCAGCTTTCCATCTGGCATTCTTTCTACTGCTCTCTGCAGAAAAGGAGGGAAGTAGGTTTCATCTCTGCTTGTATTTAATCTGAGGTCAGCTTTTGTATAGCATAGATTTTTTTAAATAGTTGTATAGATTTTACTATAGATTTTGTTTATGTTGTAGTCATCATGTTTTTCTCCTGGTTAAACTTTATTTTTTCTTTACTACCTCAGACAGATCTTCCCATATTTCTCTGAATCCTTCATTTAGTAATATCTTATGGAATAATAAAATCTTGTTACCTAGGCCTTGCCACCGTTTCCACCATTGTAACTTTAGGACTTCTGGGTCAATCCATCTGTCTTTCAACTGAACCCCTTGCTATATGTGTCTTCTCTCCCCATTACAACGTGAGTTCCTTGAGAGCAGAGATGGCCTTGCTTTTTGAAAAATTATACATTTAGTTCTTAGCCCAATGCTTGACAAAGAGCACTTAATAAATGTTTTTAATTTTTTTTATTTTTCCAGGTTCATGTAAAAGTAATTTTTAACTTTTTTTGTTTTTCACAATTTTGAGTTCCAAATTCTTTCTCACCTTTCCTCCCCTCCTCTCTCATTGAGAAAGCAAGCAATTTGATCAAGGCTATGCATGTGCAGTCATGAAAAAACACTTCTATATTAGTCATGTTATGAAATAAAACACAGGCAAAAAAAAACTTAAGAAAAATAAAGTAAAAAAAAAACCAGTATGTTTTGATCTGAATTCAGACTCCATCAGTTCTTTCTCTGGAGGTGGGTGGTACTTTTCATCATAGGTCCTTCAGAATTGTCCTAGATCTTTGTATTACTGAGAATAGCTAAATTATTTACAGTTGATCATTGTACAATATTGCTATTAATGTGTACAGTGTTCTCCTGGTTCTGCTCATTTTACTTTGCATCAGTTCATGTACGTTATTCCAAATTCTCTGAAAGCAACCTGCTTGTCATATCTTATAGCACAATAGTATTCCATCACAATCACATGCCAGTTTGTTCAGCCATTCCCTGACTGATATGTATCCCCTCAATTTCCAAATCTTTGCCACCACAAAAAGAGATGCTATATTTTTGTACCTATGGATTCTTTTCACTTTTCTTTCATCTCTTTGAGATACAGACATAGTAGTGGTATTGCTAGGTAAAAGAATATGTATAATTTTACAAACCCTTTAGGCATAGTTCCAAAATACTCTCCAGAATGGTTAGATCAATTCACAGCTCAACTAACAGTGCATTAGTGTCCCAATTTTCCCACGTCCCCTCCAACATTTGCCATTTTCTTTTTCTGTCATATTAGCCAATCTGATAGGTGTAGTGTGGTACCTCAGAGATGTTTTAATTTGCATTTCTCCAATCAATAATGATTTAGAGCATTTTTTTCATATACACACACATATGTAGGTGTGATTTCTTCATCTGAAAACCATTCATGTCATTTGACCATTTATCAATTGGGGGATGACTCCTATTTTTACAAATTTGACCCAATTTTATACATATTTGAGAGATGAGGCCTTTGTCAGAAAATATTGCTATAAAATTCCCTCCCCCTCCCCCCAGTTTTGGCTTTCTTTCTAATCCTGCATGCATTGTTTTTGTTTGTGCAAAAACTTTTAAATTTAATAAGACCAAAATTATCCATTTTACATCCCATAATGCTCTTTATCTCTTGTTTGGTAATAAATTCTTCCCTTATCCATAGATCTGACAGATAAACTATTCCACACTCTCCTAATTTGCTTATGGTATAACCTCTCACGTCTAAACCAGCTACCCATTTTGACCTTATCTTGGTATATAGTGTGATGTATTGGTCTATACCTAGCTTCTGCCAAATTGCTTTCTAGTTTTCCCAGAAGTTATTGTCGGATATTGAGTTCTTGTCTCAGAAGTTTGGATCTTTGTGTTTATCAAACACAAGATTACTACGTATCATTTCCTACTGTGCATTGTGCACCTAATCTAGCCCACTGATCCAACTCTGTTTCTTAGACAGTATCAGATTGTTTTGATGATTACTACTTTGCAATAGTTTGAGATCTGGTACAATTAGGCCACCTTCACATTTTTTTTCATTAATTCCCTTGATATTCTTGAACTTTTGTTCTTCCAGATAAACTTTGTTATTTTTTTTCCTAGCTCTATAAAATATTTTTTGGTATTTTGATTGGTTTGACACTGAATAAGTATATTAATTTTTGGTAGAATTGTCATTTTATTATATTGGCTCAGCCTATCCATGAGCAGCTGACATTTTTTCTAATTGTTTAGATCTTGCTTTATTTGTGTGAAAAGTGTTTTATAATTATGTTTGTATATTTCCTGGGTTTTTCTTGGCAAATAGAGTGCCAAGTATTTTATGTTGTCTACAGTAATTTTAAATGGAAAAAATGTTGTTGTTTTAATTCAATCATATAGCTCAATTTGTACAGCCATTTCCCTAATTCTATGAGTAGACACTCTGTTCCAAGTTTTTTGCCACCACAGAAAGTGCTGTTTTGAATGTTTCTGTTCTATAGACTTATTGTGGCTGATATGGAACTGAAACACATATTAATAGATTTCTTCCCTATGTAAAGAATCTAGAGTTGCAGTTAAGAAAAACTGTTTTCAATTTGCTATAGTACATAATTGCAGAATTTGTATGTATGTCTATCTAAAAGAAATAGTTTTCTTTATGGGTGTGTTGGGATTTTTCAGAGGCACACCCTTCTTTCCCTGGGAATGCAACAGAACAAAATGTAAATCACAAGCATGCTAACAGGAAATACTTTGTAACAACTAACAATACCTCCACATATGGAGGAAGCTTCTTCAATGACATTCTTATGTATGAGCTCTTTAATCTCTGAGAATTTCAGTTTGGCATTTCATCTCCTAAATGTATTCTAGATCATATTTACAGAAAAAAAAAAAACATTGTTTTCTTTCTCTTGGAGCTATGACTAGTGTGGAGCAATCTGGGGTTTATCCTGGGCTGATTCACAGCATTGGTAGTCCTTGAGCAGCTTAGAAATTTAGCAAATCCTGCTGTTCACATGATGGGACCACATCTAATCTGGTTCAGTTGATCCAAGCCATGTTTCACAGGGTGGTAGCCTCCCCATTATGTCTCAGAATCTCTCCCCATGGGTCCTGCCTAGGGGTGTTTTGACATTATCTCAAATGAGATAACAAATGTGAAGTATTTTGCAAACCTTAAAGCACCATATAAATTCCATTTGTTCTTCTTGTTAACCTAGTCATCAGGCCTCCAGTCTGGTGATGACTGCATTCTCTAATCCTTGTACTATACTGCTGCTGATCTCTACATAATGCTTAAAATGATAAAGGAGTCTGCTGGCAAATGTTTAACAACTAGGCTTCTAGGAAAAAAAAAATATTCACCAATACTTTTATGTTTAATCTGTATTACTAATGTTTCCTTAAGTCTCTAGACAATAAACAATAAATCAAACTCTAATTTGTAGGTGTAAATGCTCACACTGAAAATTTAACAATCATCACTCCCAAACCTGTTAACAATTGGCTCTACCACACTCCTAGACCTCACCCCACCTCACTAGGAATTTGTCTTAAAGGAAGATTTGAGAACATTTTTGTGTTACTTGTCCTAGGCACAAAAATTGCTAGTTAGAGGTCTGCCTGCTCTCTATGGAGTCCCACCACATCATTATTTAACTAGAAGGAGTTAAGATTAATTTGCAACCCTAACCTAAGTAAAAATTTGAAAAGTAGGGATTAAAGTTATCTTGGTAGTGTAGATGGAGTGGGGTGGTAGAAGCACCACCAAAAAGCCTGGTTTTGAACCCCAGCTCTTCTCCTTTCTATCACTGTGACTTTGGGCAAGATACTTCATTTCTCTGACCTTCATCTCTAAAATGAAGAGACCCCTAGCTCTCCAAGGTCCCTTTCAGCTCTCAGTTCTGTGGTCTTATTTACAAATCTTTCTCCTAGGAGAGGTAACAAAATTAACAGATGTTAATGAACAGATTAACAGATGTTTTGTGAAGAAACTACTGTGTAACTCTCTTTGAAAGTCTATATAATTGGAGGTGGGGGTGTTCTGTCTTATGGAGGCCAGAATTCTATTTGCTCAAATGTTTTAGTAGTGTATGACTCTTCATGATCCCATTTGGGGTTTTCATAGCAAAGATACTGGTTTGCCATTTCCTTCTCCAGCTCATTTTACAGGTGACGAAACTGAGGCAAATCAGGTTAAGTGACTTTCCCACGGTCACTTGTCTAGTAAGTATCTGAGGCCTTATTTGAACTCTGGAAGATGAGTCTTCCTAACTCCAGGCCTGGTGCTCTATCCACTTTGCCATCTAGCTACCTCTATGCTTGCTTCTAATTCAACCTTATAGAAACTTTTGGTGAGCCTACTTCCAATCATGAATGACTGAAAGATTGGTACTTCCTGTGTGATGATTAAAAAGTCTTTTAATTGCCTTTGGAGCCACAAAAACTAGTGACTGGATTTACTAAGGTGAAACTTAAGTGTGTGTTACAAATGGTGTGACTTGCCCATTTCTCAGTCTCTTTCCTTGGAGGCTTTGAGTGAGGAGGACTACTTTTAGCTGCAAGTATGGGAAGACCAGCTTCCATTCTAATGGTCAAAGACAATGCACATCTGACTACCCTATGTCCATAAACATATGCCTCTACATCTTTTGAAATTTCCTGGTTTAGTATTCAAAACTAGGGATTCCTGATAAGCTAGAGAGGACCAAGTCTATTTCAGTTTGCCACTTAATTGGTCTATTTCCAGTGTCATCCCTCTGCAATCTAGCTTTTATACAACTGTCAAAATAACCTTTCAAAGGTTCAGGACTGACAACATCTTTCTTCTGCTCAGAAATCTTCAGCAGCTCCCTGTTGCTTCCAGGATAAAATGCCAGTTTCTCAACCTGGCATTGTGAGAGATAATTCATTTGGACCCCTATATTAGTTCAATCAGTATTAATCAGTTTGATATTTTACATAAATAATATAGGGATAATTAGATAAGATAGGTTCTTACAATAGGCCTTTATTATAGACCTCAAACTTTAATGTAACATTTACTACTTGTTTATCATAAGACTCACTTTCACAACCACAAGAATGGTGACAAAGATATCTCCATCCTGTTTTGCTCCAATTCCATTTCCAAACCCAGCATGGGTGGGATGCCTTGATTCTATGGAAAGCTCCCCAACTTATTTTTATACCTCTGGACCACTCTCTCTGATCTAACATGAGCAGGTGACCATTTTATGACCGCTTATCAGAGATGTCCCACACTTCCCCAATTTGTGACTGCCCTCCACTAAAGAAATTCTGTATTTTACCATGCCTGTTTTGTATGTTTAGATATCAAACCCTATAAAAACAAGGCCCTGAGGACCAGGAGCATCTCAGATCATGAGGAAGATTTGTGGTCCACTTCATTAGAGGGGACTATGGACCCTTTAATAAAGTGTCATTGGCTCAGAGTTCTCCCTCAGTGGTTTTTCTTGCAGATTGGACAATTGCAATTCCCACAGCATTTAAGTCCTATACAATTTGGCTTCTACCTCTCTTTCCACATTTATTCCACATCATTCTCATTCACACACTTTAAGTCCCAGCAAACTGGTCCGCTAGCTGCTCTCTAGCCCAGGATCTCTTGCTTCTGTCCCCTTGCCCAGGCTGTCCCACCTGTCAAAGATTCTCTTCCTCCTCACTTCTGCCTCCTAGAATCTCCAGCTTCCTTCAGGTATCAAGCTTAGGAACCTCCTCTTACTTGAAGCTTTTCTTGATTTCCCCCCACCCCACCCCATTAGTGTTCCCTCCCTCTTCAAATTATCTTGTACCTGTACATGTGGATAAACTCAGGACAATATAAAGTCCTTGAAAAGGGCAGAGATTGTTTTTGTTTTTATTAAACCCTCATTGTGTCATAAATAGCAGGTGTTTAATAAGTTTGTTGGATGAATACTAATAGCTAACATTTACATAATGCTTATGCTAAGCCCTTTACAATTATTATCTCATTTGATCCTCACAACAACCCTGGGAGGAAGGTGCTATTATTATCCCTGTTTTACAGATGAGGAAACTGAGGCAATTAGAGATTAAGTTATTTGCCCAGGGTCACACTGCTAGTGTCTGGGGCCTAAATGAATGAATGTGATATCATCAGAGGAAATCCAGATTATAGTTCATCCAAGAAGGTATAAGGGACATTAGAGGAAACATCTGAGGACATGAAGAAGTTTTCTCACAAAATAATTCTTAAGGCCACCATGAAAGAGGGTGGAATATACTGGAATAAGGAAAATGTGTGTGTTGTGGTGGGTGGGGAAAGAGTCTATATAAATAACTGAAGACAGTGTATTTTATGTTTGCTATGCTTGCTAAAACAGCAACTTATGCTAACACATTTTAGAAAAATTTTAACAGATATCTGATTAACCTGGATTTTCAATTGGCCAGTGCAAAACATTCTCTAAGCATTCTGTACCAAATGATTGAAAGATATAAGATCATAGGATCCTTGATTTAAAGCTGGAAAAAGACCCATAGAGATCACCTAGTCCAACCCCCTCATTTTGTAGTTGAAGAAACTTAGGTTCAGGGGTTAAGTGATTTGCCCAAGGTCCTATTGCTAGTAAGTCTTTTTTCTTTTATACCTGGAGGCAGATTGATAATACAGCAGACTTGACACTGAGTGGAAACTCAATCAAATTAGATACATTTCAAGAGAAGAGTGTTCAACGCCTCAATGGAGTCACTGTGGCACTGAGTAAAGAGTGTTAGATTTGAAGTCATAAGACTTGGGTTCGAATCTCAGCTCCTTCTGTGACCTTGAGCAAGCAACTTCATTTCTGAGCCGTGATTTCATTGTTAGTATAATAAAAGAATTGGACTAGATGACCTCCGAGGTTCCTTTCAGCTCAAATCTATGATCACCATGATTCACACTCATAGAATTAAATATAAAATAAATATTAAAATATAATATATAAATATAAATATAAAATAAATATTAAAAATAAAGGACTTTCCCCTGGCAAAATTGTGTTCTGGGAGAATTATGTTTTCAGGGCCCCTCTACCACTTTCCAATTCAGTTGCTGAATGATTTTCCCAATACTATTGCCAAAAGGCTATGGTGCTGTTTGCCACACACTCCATTCCTTTATACTTCCCCAAAATTTACCTGTCTGTTGTCCTAGTTCTTCAAAACTTTGCTAGGTGATTGATTTATTAATCTTAATTGAATTAATTCATTCTCATTCCACTAGTCATGTGGTGAAGAAATGGGTTTTTGTTTGGGGGCTGAGCAGGAATGGAGTAGGCATTCAAAAGACACTGATTGGCCAAAGAGAACCACTCTTTTACATATGGATGCAGATACAGAATGGACTGGCCATTACCTTGTGAGCTTTGAAAGGAGAGAAGAGCAAGCTGCCAGAGATCCTTTGGTGGAAATCCATGCCAGAATTTTTAAATAACCAAGAGGAATCAACTTGTCTATTGTTGTTGGTTCATTTCTGTTTGTGACTCTTTGTGGCCCCATTTTGGGATTTTCTTGGCAAAGATACTGAACTGGTTTGTCATTTCCTTCTCTAGCTTATTTTTCAGATGAGAAACTGAGGCAAAAGGTTAAATGATTCACCCAGGATCACATAGCTAGGAAGTGTCCGGGGCCAGATTTGAACTAGGGAAGATGAGCATCTTCCTGGTTCCAAGTCCAATTACCACCTAGTTGCCCAACTTTTCTATTAGTTATGCTGAATTTGGAAGAAAATTTGGTGAGAAGAACATTTTGTCACAACTATGTAAATTTGAGTCCACTTTCACCAGGGATAGAGGTGGTATGGGGAGAGTATGCCCTTGGATGGGAGAAATATTTGTATTTTTGTTCTTGCTATATCTTCTCAATTAACATCCTGTTATGTATGTGTGCATGTATACACACACATACCTATACATACTTGTACACATACATATATATATATATATATACATGTGTGTATATACATACACATAGATATACCAAAGCAGTTGGAAAGTCTTCAAGTATGTGCTCAGTGATAGACTGTATTTCTGTCAGCTGAGGACCAGCCTAGTCAAGTTCACAGGTGCTCATCACCAGGTTGGCTTCAAGATGATGAATTCTGACCCAGAACAACTCTGATCATCTACTGAGTTACAAAAGGGCTGTAATCTATGTCAGCAGAGACAGTACTTACACTGATGAAATAATGGATCCTAGTAGTATTGAGGTTAGAGGTTACCTCCACATAAATGTAATGTAGGGCCCAGTTATATGCCCTAAACCTAGTAATATGCCCTAAACTGACCAGTATTTGGGATCTTTCTTTACCCATTGCACCAAGCAGACTAGCTTAGAGAAAAAAAGGAACCTGGATTCCTTTTCCCAGATTCATCTCAACAGCCCATAAAACCCTAGTCCTTCCACAGTTCCTTTGAAAGAACCATTGATAGCGGGGAAGCTTGCTTATCCAGTTCCTGCTTTGCCTATTCTCTGGTCAGCTGGCTATGAGCCCAGCAGATAGAACACTAGATGTGGAGTCAGGAGGACCTGAGTTCACATCAGACCTTAGATATACACTAGCTGTGAGACCATGAGCAAATCACCTACCCTCTGTTTAGCTACTGTTTTCTCAGCTGTAAAAGGGGAAGTAATAACCTACCTCCCATCATTGTTGTTAGGATAAAAGGAAATATTTGCAAGGCATTTGAAAAACTTTAAAATACTAGGTAAATGCTACTGTTCTTGGTTGTGGTGGTATTCTTGTTGTTGTTAATCATGAGGGATGCCCTGCACAAAGGTAGAAGGTAGCATGAGAAGTAGAGAAGTACAGTTTGACTGGAACATAGAGTCTAGGAAGCAGAAAAGTATATGATCAAGTTCGGAAAATGGGTTGAAACAAGGATGTATAGGGCTTTGAATGTCAGAATCAGAAGTCTATACTTTATTTACAAGGCTTTTGAGAGAAGTGATATGATTCGAGCAGTTCATTAGAAATATTGTAGTCGTGGCAAGGGTGGGTAAAGAGATACCCTGGAAGCAAGAAGACCAACAAACAGGTGATTGCAATAATCAAAGCAAGAAGAGATGAGCACCTTAACCAGCGATGTTGTGGTAGCAATGGGAGATGGGGGTTGTAGAAAAAAGAATACATAGGACTTGACAACTGGAGGGATATGGAAAGTGGGGCAGAAAGCCCAATATAACTCTGAGACTCTGAACTGTAGGATGGTGAGGTCGTTGAGAAGTTAGGAGGAGAAGCCGGTTTGGGAGGAATAGGAGGGGTTCGGCATGGGAGAGGAACACAGATTTCAAACTAGAAGAAAGGTCAGAGTTCATATAGTCCAACCCATTCCTTTGAAAACAGAGAAAACTAAGGCCTAGAGAAGTTATTTGTCTAAGGGCACACAGTTAATAAGTGGCAAAGTTAGCATCTAAACCTAGGTCTTCTGACTACAAATTGAGCATGCTTTTCACTAAAACTGTCCTGAGTATAATTAGTACATTCGGCTAGAATAGAGTTAGTTCATATAATTAGAACAATTGAATACAATTACTTTGGCACTGATTAGAAGTATATTAAAAGTCTCTACAAGTATGGCTTAGATACATATAAATACTATTTGCTTATGTAAATTTAAATGGAGATAGCCATAATGTGATTTCAGGGCTGGTACTGAAGTCAGGAAGACGGACAATTTCACACTTACTACCAGTGTGAACCTGGGAAAGTCATTTAACCTCTAAGTACCTCAATTAAGGTTTATCTACAAGTCATAGATGGCTTGTGAACTATATTAGTGGAGGAAATGTCATCATTATGCTGATGAAATAAAAATTTTGTTGTTGTTATTATTTCCATAGATCAGATTCAAACAAGGGAAATTTTTCAAAATGTTTCAACTATTTCTTTCTTTTTTCTTGGTTTAGGTAAAATATCTTTAATTGTCAAAGAAAAGTAGTTGCAGGGTATGTGCCAAAATCCCATAGGGATTAATCTGGAATAATAATGATTGTTATTATTATTATTTATATAGCACTTTAAGCTTTGCAAAGTGGTTCACAAATATTATTTCATTTGATCCTCATACTAACCCTGGGAGGTGGGTGCTAATATTATACCCATTTTATAGATGAGGACACTGAGGCTTAGGATATGTGACTTGCCCCGGGGTCACACAGTGGGTATGTTGCTAAGGTAGGATTTGAACTCAGGTCTGACTTCAAATCCAGTGTTCTCCCCACTATATCACTTTGCTGCCAGATACAAATGAACCATCCCAACAAGAATAATAAATTCAGAGAATGGAAAGCCAGTTTCAGATATTACCTGGTCTTTATGGAAATATAGACCCATACTCCAAGATACCAATACTTGTGGGGCTCTTGACTTTGCCTTGATAATATGTGGGATAAAGTATTCCAATGTTATTATACAATTTTACAGATGAAAAAATTAAGACTCACTGAAATTATATGACTTGCCCAACAGCCAATATTTAGGACATGACAGATCTTCAGCTCTAAACCACAGCTTTTGATTCCAGATTCATTACACTGTGAGGCCTCTAAGACCTTGATTTCATTCCTAGTCCCACCACTAGCAATGAGACCTTAGCAAGTTACTTGGATTCTCTTGGGCTCATCTGTTTCCTCATCTGTAAATGGGGATACAGATGCCTGTCTTGTGTCTCTCAGTGAAGATTAACTGATATATGAAATATGCAGATGTGCCTTGGAAACTCTAAGATGCTGTGCAAATGCAGGATAGGGGCTGAACCCATGATTTTATTAGAATGTGTAACACCCCCTGTCAAAGCAGGTCAGTTATCTCCTCTGCAATTTTGGTCTTAGAAAGTTTCCTCCATAGTCAAAAGTGAAATAATTTGGTCAAGTCATAAAGATATTATGAGTCAGAGGCTGGATATAAACCCAGGTCTGCCTCTCTTCAATGTCATTTCTCCATCCCTATACCATGCTGCCTCCACATACAAATGTAAAAGATTATTATTTCATTGTTATTCATTGTTGTTGAATAAGGCTTTGAGATCACTGAAAGGATGGAGAGCAGTAAGTGCTGAGAATGAAATCCCTTAGCTGGAGACATGGGAAGATACCCAAGTAGGCTACTAATGTCCCTTTATGGATTCCAGGAGGGATTTTATAGATGGCTGCAATTTCCTCCCAAAAGGTAATCCCAAGCAAACTACATTCTGCAGCCAAATGTACCTGATAAGATTTTGATCTCAACTTGTAGCTTCTGATTAGCTAGTTTGGGATGCCCGTTTTTAGGGCATCCTGAGGCATTTAGCAAACACTCGTTGACTAGCTAACTGCTGGATTTATAAACAAGATATAGCACTACTGACACCTTGGAAATAATGTTGGTAACAGCATCACGGGGTCAGAATTATGTTGCCAGCAGCTAAGGCAGGTTGCTTGAGTTGGCAAGGAACAGCTGCCAATCTTAATGAGGTGTGAAAGGTACGCATCCTCTATATCTTAGTGTGGAACAGATTTATTTTGTTTATACTCCATCTGGAAAACTGGTTTGGCTTTATTGTGGGGAACCTTGTTTATGGGCCTTATGGAAGAAGACAGGCCCCAGGGAGGGGAAAGGCCAAGTGGTGATTAACTATGGAACAAAAGAAAAGGAGAGTTTCTGAGGTGTGCTTCTATCTTTATGGTTTTGTCATGTCAGTCACAGCCAAGGTAAGAGCAACCTCATTATGAAGAACCTAGAGGGTGCCCACAATGTATGTCAGTAATAAAATGAAGCAAACTAGGGTAGTAGGTCAGGAAAGTTTGCAGCAGGAACTGTCCCCTCAAATCTCACAGACTAGCCAATGAACTACAAACTGAAAAACAAAATAAAATTCTAGAAACTGACCAGACTAAACCTAAAGCATCAGTTACAGCGTAACCTAAAAAGCAATACAATTAATGGTCACTGGAACCTAAAAGCTTCCATTTTTCAGAGGAATTGATTGTAGAAAATCTTGGCAAGTTGGGAAGTTGAGGGGTGGGGATACAGTAAATGATGGGGGATTTACTAGAAGTGAGAGTTCAAAGAACACTCCATGCCCTGTTTTTGCTAGAATTGATGTATGTAAATTTAGCCCTCTGATGGCCTGGCAATCTGAAAGCCATCTTGATATTGACATCTTAAAAGACTAAGGACTGAAAGGTGCCTCCGACCTATCAGCCAGTTGCTACCATTTTGTGTCTTGGGTTAATAGTGTTGATAGAACTAATAGTGCATCCATCCCACATAAAACTGACAGACTCAATTGTTGACTTTCCATATATGTTCATGAGAGCCTTTCCCTTTTTGTGGTTGTTATTAGCTCTTTAAGCAGCTATATCTTACAATATTTCACAAAGGGTTTTTTTCTTTCTTTTCCTTTTTCCAGGGACATACTATGGGAGTGTCTATTACAATAGAAGGAAGAGGGAAGTGTATTTTAATGGATGCAGTCATTTACAGTAACATAGCCAGGGAAGATGATCTATTATGTGAGTGCCACAAATCACTGTAGAGTAGAAACACTATTTACAGTGGGCCCCTTCCCACAGTCCCTTGCTTTCCTGATGTAGTATATCACTGGAGTTTTTTTCCCATGATGTGAATTGAATGTCTCTTTTCTTCAAAATACATCCCTTAGTGGCAGCTTTTGTTTTCCGAGGATCTGGGGTTGTTTTGATGATGGTTTTGTTTGTCCACTCTCACACTATTCCCCCTCCCCACCCATAACCCCATCAGATAAAGAGGGAGTTGTTTTTGTTTTTCATTCAGGCTGAAAGAGTTTAGCTTTGATCATTGCCTGTACTCAGCATCAGAAAAAATATCCTCTATATATCGCTTTGTCATGGTTGAGCAGAGAGTTATAGTGTACAACTTTTAGAGAAAAATAATAGAATTTTAAAATTGGAAGAGACCTTAGCATGCATCATGGTACTGTGAAGAGAGCAGTGGATTTGGATTCATAGAGATGGTGTTCAGAAAGAGAGAGGAAGGGAGGGAAAGAGGGAGAGAAGGAAGGAAGGAGGGAGGGAGGGGGAGTGGGAGAGAGAGAGAGAGAAAGAAAGAGGGGGGAGGGAGGGAGGGAGAGACAGAGAAAGAGATCAAATATACTCTTTTTGAAATAACAGGAGCACATAAGAGGAGTTCACACAAAATATGGTAGGCAGCTTTGAGGAGCAAGGTTTTTGAGGAAAGACATGGACATGAATTCCAGGACTAAACACAGAGCCTGGGACACAGTAGACACTAAATATGTGCTAGCTAACTGACTAAATGACATAGAAGGTAAGTAAGGAATGACTGGGGAGAAATTACATTAGGAAACATTGGTAAAGCTATATTCTATAATAAGCCATAAATATTCTTAGTATTGTTATTAGTATTATTATTTTGGCAGCTGTTTGCTATTAGCACTGTCAATCAGCACCACTGAGCAGCCAAGGTGCCCACATCACATGTTGGAGCCTAACCCTTTGATAATGTACTAGGGTACCCTGGTTTCTGATTTGTTCTTATAGCCAAGTGGAGGCAATCACATGGCCTACTTAAAAGGAACAAAGGATTAACCTCAGAAATTTAATTACTAAAAAAAAATTTCTCTTTAAACTATTTTGATAATTTATGATCTTGGCTCTTTCATTTATGCTTTGTATAACTTAGATGTACAGTTATTTGCATGCTATCTTCCCCATTGCATTGTGAGCTCCTTGGGGTCAGAGACTATTTTTTGCCTTTCGTCCTATCTCCAGCACAGTGCCTGGTACATAGGAAATGCTTAGTAAATGTTTGTTGACTGACTAATTGTGGAGACTGATTCTCATGTAGCCATCCTAGCATTAAGGATGGGGTGGAAAGCCATCCCAGATTCTGGGCAAAAGCAGAGAATTCTAGAACCATAAGGTACCTCAGAGATCAGGTTCAGTTCTTTCATTTGAAGGAGGATACAGAGACCAGAGAGAGGTCATGTGATTACGTGTCATTAGAATGAAAACTCATTGCAAGTAGAGATTGCTTCATACCTTGTATCCCTAGTGCCTGGCACAAAGTAGACACTTAGTAAATGTTTTTTGATTAATTGACAGACATTGGACTAGAACTCACGTCTCTGGTTTCCCAGTTCAGTCCACTTTTCACTAAACCATGCTGCCTCCTGTAATGGGAATGTAAATTTGAAGATCTTCCCTGACCCTAGGCTAAAGTGCACCTGGAGCCTGCGGTGGGAGACTTGTTTTTCAGTAGATACTTCTTGATTGGCCAGTGAGTCAATAAGGTTGTTACATTCTCTGAGCCAGGAGAGGGCTATATAAGCCCTGATGTGT
>NW_027185777.1:31009984-31020635 GCF_028583685.1 Petaurus breviceps papuanus
CCCCCCCCCCGACTTCCCCCCCCCCTTTGAAAAACCCAGATGTTGTTTGGTATGAATGTAATGGTTGGACAGTTTGGAAAGCTGTCTACTCGATCTGTTTCTGTCTTGATACTTCTGCCTGTATACTTTGAAGTTTGGGGTGCTGACCTTTATCCCCTGAATGAGGTAAACGATATATGTTTGACTGATTGAAGTAAGCTTGTTAACCCATTTTGAGTTGCTTTCCTTTATCAAAGCAGATCCAAGAACCTGTGTTGGCAGCAAACCCTGAGGATGCTTGGGGTTCTTGCTGCTACACCTCCCAAGATAGTTCCTGAAATTTTTGCAATTTTCTTTGGGACTCTTTGCGCCTGTTGGTTACCATCCACTCATCAGTCTAGAAGGATTCTTAACCCCAGGTTTGCAAATTTGGTTTGTTTTGAGGGGAAAAAATTGTATATACGTGTATATATATATATGTACACACATATATACATATATTTATACAAACACATATATGTATGTTTGTATATATGCACACATAACTGTATTTCCATATAATTGGTTTTCTTTGTCTACATTTTGTGCATTTAAAAACATGATTCTGAGAAGGTGTCCATAGGCTTCTCCAGATAGCCCAAAGAATCTATTACATTAAAAAAAAAAAAAAAAGGTTAAATCCCCCTGGAGCAGAGAATACTAGTATAATATAATTAGTAGAGAAAATGGCTAATAAAGATATCTGTCATATCCGAAAGAATCTGTATCATATGCCAGTCTTTAGTCATTTCTAACTCTTTGTGACACCATTTGGGGTTTTCTTAGCAAAGATACTAGAGTGTTTTGCCATTTCCTTCTCCAGCTCCTTTTACAGATGAAAAAACTGAGGCAAAGAGGGTTAAATGACTTGCCCAGGGTCACACAGCTAGATGGTGTCTGAGGCCAGATTTGAACTCAGGGAGATGAACCTTCCTGACTACAGGCCTGCCATTCTATCCACTATACTACCAAGGTACCCCACTGCCAATCTTAGGCAACTATTTTGAGGAAGAAGAAAAAGAAAGGGAAGAGAAGAGAAGGAGGAAGAGGAAACTACGCGAGGCTCCATTCTTCACTATAGACATACCTGAAGGAAAACCTCTTGAGGAAAAAAAATTAAATTCTCAACAGAGAGCAAAACTATGGTTTCTTCTAACTAATAGGTGAACTTTTTTTAAGTATAGTTCTGGCTTCCACCAGAACAGTGTCTACAAGTTTTTGAAGCTTAGAGACTGTAAAGGTCCCAAGAGGTTAGAAATGCCTAGAGAAGTAAGCAGCCTAGCTTTGCAAGGGTTAATTTGCAACCCAGCATCTTGTGAAACTAGACTATCTAGTTAATATCACTGTTGCTTAAAGCTGTCTCCTCCTGCCTAGGAGTTTGTCTCTGAACTTTCTGCCTCTTTCTGCCAGATAACTTGAGTGGTGCTTCCTACTCTGTCCTGGACTTTGACCTCCATTTAGCAACAGGGACTACCCTTCCATGCTCCTGACCTTGCCTTACAACCTGACTGTTCTGTGTCTCTGAACCCTGCTCCCTGTACCTGTTTCATCCCCATCTTAGTAACCAAACCATGGACTTTACTGCGATCTAATTAATTCTTCTATAGCAGCTAGGCAAGCAAGTCCTTAGCTCTTTAGCCTGACAAGACCAACCTGTAAATCACAGTACAGTGGAACCTGGTTTATGAGTAACCTGATTTAAGTATGCTTCACTGGACAAGGAAAACTTTTTCACAAAATTTCACACTATGAACATCATGTTTGCTTCACCACTGGCTTAGAGGTGCTAGACAGAAGCTGCTGCTCTTGCAGTGGAGATGTCACCATGGGAATAAGGCAGAGTGGGGAAAGGTTCTCACTCTTTTGCTGTAGAGCCAACTGGCAATCCTCAGCTAGTCCCTGCCCCAGTTGGTATCTGCCCCAGTGCCTCACCCAGCGGCTCACCTAACTCCTGCAGGCCCTCTGGAAGAGGCACTGACCCATACTGAAGGTCGTTTAGGATTGTCCCAAAATAATGACCACTCCTTGTCAATCAGCGCCCAGCCTTCGGAGTCTGTGAGCACCTCAATGCAGCCACTGAATATGGCTTTGAGTATGGTATCTGACTTGGTCAGGGTCTGTAGTGTGGTGTAGTGGAGTGAGCCCCGCACTTGCAGCTTCAGATACTTGCTCTCCTACCTACGCCTATGGCCTTGAGGGTGGGAAGTGTGGGTGGCAGCGACTGGCCAGGAGTCTTGGGACCCCAGTGGAGGGGGCAGTCAGGTATCCCAGGCCTGTGGCCTCAACCAACATTCTGGCCACTCCTGCTGGAGGTGGTGGTGAGTGGCAGCAGCATAAGAAAAATCCCTTCCCCACCCCAGGCCCCAGGCCACCCCCTCTCCTCCCACTCCAGTCCTAGCCACAACCCTGGTCCTCTGATCCCGACTTTCTCCACCAGCCCTTCAGTTCCCTACCCTGCCTTCCCTCCCCCCCCTTCCTCTCCTCTCCCTCACATTAGCCATGACTCTTCTCAAAGGTAAAGTACAGGTTAATTTATTTTATTTTGGGTTTATATTGTGTACTCATCATTGCTATTGTATTTCAGGTGCATTAGGGACAAAAAACTTACTTAAAATTATAAATAATTATTTTATATGAATATTTTGGGGGTGTGGTACCAACCATCTGACTTTACATTATTTCCTATAGGAAAATTCACGCTGCAGTGAGAACAAATCGCATAACGAAAAGAATCTTGGAATGAATTAAATTCGTAAACTGAGGTTCTACTGTATAGGGTTGTAGAAAATGCCTCTTAATTACCCACCAGGGCAACAAAAAAGCAATTTAATGGAGGGAGTGCCAGGCGTGTAGTTATTGAATCACAGAATATCAAGGCTGGAAGGAGCCTCAGAGGAGTCTAGCCATTCCTAATACTAGAATGCCTTCTAGCATATGCCTGTTAAATAGTCATCCAGCTTTTTGCGTGAAGGCCTCAAGAAAGAACAAAGCCCATTGCCTTCTAAGGCAGCCCACCCACCCACCAATTATCAGAATGTTGATTCTTATATTAAGCCTTAATTCATTTCTTTGCATCTTCTATCCAGTGCTTCTAGTTCTGCCCTTTGGAACCACGCAAAATGAATCTGGGGCAGGTAGGTAGCCCAGCAGAGAGAGTGCTGGGCCTGGAATCAGGAAGACCAAAGTTCAAATCTAGCCTCAGCCACTTACTGGCTGTGTGACCCTGGGCAAATCATTTAATCTGTTTGCCTCAGTTTCCTCATAATGTAAAATGAGCTGGAAAAGGAAATGACAAATCACTCCAGTATCTTTGCCAAAAGAAACAAAACAAAAAACTCAAAACAGGCTCACTAAGAATCAGATATGGCTGAAACAACTCAACAACAACAACAAAATCAAATGCCTTTTTCTTATGATAGTTCTTAAAATGCTTAGTGGCAGCTATCAGGTCTCCCCAGTCTGATCATTGATGAAAAATAGTATTTTGAGTAAGCATGCTTATCATTTTAGGCTCCTCATAGGCTCTGGTTGTATGAAGGAATAAATTTTCAAATGTACTTCTATATTTACAATTAGCTTCACTTTAAGTATTTTGAAAAGCAGAGTTTGTATTGTTGATTTATTTGAAGCCAGTCATGTATTAAGAACCAAATATATGCCAAGTCTTTCTCCTAATATTATCCACTATAGTTTTATTTTTATCAAAAAATGTTTGGGGGGCGGCCAGGTAGCACAGCGAGTAAGAGCACCAGCTCCAGTGCTGAGAAGACCTGGAGATCGAATCCCGGGCTCAGACATTTAGCACCCACCCAGAAACACCTGGCTGTGTAACCTTGAGCAAGTTACTTAACCCCAATTGCTTAGGGGCAGCCAGGTGGCTCAGCGAGTAAGAGCACTGGCTCCAGTGTTGGGATGACCTGGATCTAATCCCGGGCTCAGATACTCAGCACCACACCCAGAAACAACTGGCCGTGTAACCTTGAGCAAGTCACTTAACCCCAATTGCTTAAAAAAAAAATGTTTGGAAAGAATTGGGTTTAGATCCTACCTCTAGACTCTCAATATCTATGACCATGAGCAAGTCATTGAAACTCTTTTGAGTATCAAGCAATTTTCTTAAACTTATCTGTTTTAGGTTATAAGTTATCATATAAGACACTATTCAGGCTCCACAAGGCACTGAATTTAGAGTGAAACTTCAATTGGAATGCCCAGGAAATCGGGTAGTCTACTTAACCAAATATTAAGTTTAATCAGAAAAAATCCATTTCATTTTAACACTTACAAATATTTTTAAATTTTTAGTCTTCTTTCCTTCCTTTAGAGGATCTGTTGTGTGCAACTGGATGTATTTTTGGCAACTGATATGATAGAAGAAAAAAAAAATCAGTGGACTAATTCAAGATACCTAGTTTTGAGTTCCAGTCTCCCAATTCCTGTGTAATCTTAGACACCATACTATCCCAGTTTCCTTATATGTAAAATGAGGAGTTGGCCTAAATGAGCTCTAAGACTACGATTGAGCATTTAAAACTCTTCATAATTAATGACTACCAATTAAGTTATTCTGCATTTGGCTCCAGCCTATCTTTCTGAACTTATTATTCTCCTTTTTGTACTCTGAGTTCTGTCTAGTTTTACCTACCAGCTGTTCTCAGAAAGTAGTGTGACACCCAGTATAGGACTCCTTCTCCAACTCCCATTCAGATTGGGTCCTCAGTGGACAGTGACTACTACCTCCCCTCCCAAGGGAATTCTAGAGCTGACCCTTAGGCTTGGGTTTCTGGTACTCTTGCTTATAGGCCCCCACTTGTGTGCTTCCCATTGATTATCAGACATGTTTAGCTTTTAAAAGAGATACTCACTAAGCAGGTTTAGCAACTACAGTTGTTTTAAAAAATCCCCCAATACCATGGTGACACTCTCCCCCTGCTCACACAAATTCCCTAAGCAAAGTAAAATCAAACTTACAATAAAATGGTAGTGAAGTACTTGTGTGGCAAAAGAATAATTCCCAACCCCTGGTTATTGGAAGTCTTTTTCACCCTTTGTAAACCATCATGAAGCTTCCTTTTAGGGTAGCTCTCTCTGGGCTCTCCTTGTAAGAGTTCTAGAGCTGCCTTTCTGTGGTGAGACTAGCCTCCCTATGTCTCTTAGTTCCTGAGGCACATTGTGTAATCAACAATCGCTGTTCTGTGGACTTCATCTGGGGTTCAGAGGAAATTGCTACCAATACCAGTGGCACGTACTGGTCTTCTGATTTATCAAAGTTCACAAGGTCATTTCCATCTCTTCTTATTCCTTTGCCTTTTCCTGGGAAATTTCTGTTTTCCCTTAGAATGTCTTTTTTGTACTCTCAGGTTGTATTCATTTTCTTGTACTAGTTCATTCTCTCTGATCACTGATTATTGAGGAAGGGGCTGCTAAAGAGAGAGGTACTTTCTTCTCTTCCAAGGAAATAATTCCCTTTCAGAGATTTGGAATTGTTGATTCCAGATTTGGAGTCATCTCTCTCTTAACCAACTGGCTTCAAATTAATTTCTTATTTTTAAGTGTAGGAGGGAAACCTTTGACCTGGAAGCCACATGTGGCTCTCTAGATCCTCAAGTGCAACACTTTGACTGAATCCAGACTGCACAGAACAAATCTTTGTTTAAGGCAGCAATTGAGGACCTAGAGGATCATATGTGGCCTCGAGGCTCATTAGGCTATAGCAACCTCCTGGTCCCTTCAACCATCATAAGATATTCACAGTATTACATAATCTACTTACATCCAATGACCTTCAAAATCCCTATGATCATTTCAAATTATTTAGAACTTATTTATACCTAGTTTACTTTGATTGATTCAATCAAAATGTTTGAATGTTATTTGATTATTTGGGGTGGATCCTCTACCTTTATATTCTCCCCTCAGTAAAACATTTGCTTCCTCTAAGCAAATTATCTAGAGTGATTTTGGCAAAGTCCCTAGTCCCAAATTTTGAATAACTCCCTAGTGGAAAGGTTCAATATCAGGCTTTTTCAATGTCTTTCCTCGTTCCTTGTACTAAAGAATTTGGAGAAAAGTCTGTGTGGTATAGCTCATGAACAAGCCCAGAAACCAACCAAGTATACTTCCAAATGTCTGAAGATTCAACTTAACACATAGTTTAAAAAATTTTTTTTTCAGTAAACAAACATTCATTTTTTCTTCCCCCAGCTGAACATAAAAAGAAAGAAAACTTCATAATAAATATGCATAGTCAAACAAAGTAAATTCAATCATTGGCCATGTCCAAAATGTATGTCTCATTCAACAATTTAAATACATCACCTCTCTGTCAGGATATGGATAGCATAATTATCTTTAGACTTTTGAAAAAGTGGTTTGTTGTTGCATGAATCAGAGTCCCAAAACTGTTTAAAGTTGCTTTTTTTTCTTTCTAATATTGCTGTTATTGTTTAAGCTGTTCCCATAGGTCTACTTACTTTACTCTGCATGAATTCAAACTGGTCTTGCTAATTTTCTTTAAAACTGTCTATTTCATCATTTCTTATGGTATAATAATATTCTGTTGTGCTCATATACCATAATTTGTTTAGTCATTCACTATTGAGTAGGTACCCATTTAGTTTCCATTTTTTTCTACTATAAAATAGCATAAATTTACTCCTTGAAGCTTGCAAAAGTCAGAAAGAAAAGAAATTCAAAAATAATTTTAAAAAAAGCAAAGGAAATGAAGTTTCCCATCTTGTAGGGAAAGCTTAGTCCCTGAAGAGGTCCCAGAACTTGAGAGAATCTTCTCACAGGGATTAGGGATTTGGAGTTGACTGGAAGACATCCTCATTACCTTTGTTTAAAAAAAATAAATAACTAAAAAAAATGGCCATTGACTTCAGGACCTGGAAGGCAGGTTCAAGTCCAGAGAAGTCCTGGGTGAGATGTCTATGGTTGAGGGATCCAAATGAGGTCTGAACAAAATATCTACAGGTAATCCTTTCCATAATAGGCACACCAAAGTATCTCTAGGAATCTGTTTCACATATAAGGCAATCCCTCCGAAGGGAGGTTTTAACTTACTAGAGTAAATAGAGTTCTAACTTACTATTGTAGGGACAAACAGGTTAACTTAGAAAAGCCCCAAGGAAGCATGAGATTTCCAAAAAGGGATCAAGTATTTTAAGGTTAATAAGGTCAGTGAGTAAACCTTATCCTGTGGACCTATACTCCATAAGGAGCTCAGACAAATTCCCTGGACTCATGTCACAAATAAACCAAGAAATATAAGGTCATCTTAAAAGTAAAAAGGTGGAAAAGGGGAACAATTATGAGTTATCATATTGTGCTCCAGGCAAACTGCTAGACACTAGTATTTTAGGATTTCAGAAATACAACCAATAGCTTCCATGTTCATAAGAATACAGTAATACAGTGGATATTAATTAATCATTCAAATAAAAGTTTTACAAAAAAAATGGTTTGTAAACAATATGTATGGAAACAGACTAGAAAATAGATTGCTCAATTATGGTCTAAAGCAAAAAATAGAAGAAAATACAAATTTTTCTCTAGTAGACAACTGAAGGCAAAAGTAAATTATGCAAAAATAAAATTCTTGGATGAAAAAATATTTTTCTCTAGTGGGTCCTTGCTAAAAAAAAGGGCCCCAGAATTATCCTGGATGAGCCCCATTATGGAGTACCCTTTCCAGGCCAACTTCCCCAATTCCCACTTTCACTGGGGAGGCTTGATTCCTGGAGGGCAGGTTACTCCTAATACTCAGAACTCCAAGGGTAACCTTGAGGGACCAGGTCGTCTTTATCTTCCCAATGCCTTGAACATACTAGGTGCTATAATAATGCTTATTGATCTGAATTAAGTGGAGGGTATTGGCATTCCTCAGGGACATAATTTGAGTATGAACTTTTTGTGAACCTAGAGTAGATGTAGATGTAGAAAACTACCAAACTTCCCTGACCCTAGGTCATATCCTGCAACTTGGTTTGAGGTTTTGGTTTTTTACTTTTTTTTTTTTTGGTGGTTGCAGTGGGCTTTTAGGGGAAGAACAAGGAGTGGAGGCAGAGAGACTAAACCCCTCAGAGAAGAATTTCATTTTTGTGATTTATTCCTTTTAAACTTACCTTCCCTTCTGCATATATCACATTATTGCATGTCTACCCATTTATTTACATGTTCTCTCCCTGATTATTAAGTTCTTTGAAGTCAGAGACTGTTTTTTGTGGGGGGACAGAGGGGTTCTTTTCTTTGTATCTGTACTGCTTAGCAAAGCTCCTGGCACATGGTAAGTACTTAACATACTCTTGTAGATTGATTAATTCTAAACATGGAGTGAAGGGGGTAAAAAGCTGGTTCTCTAATTGATTGAGTTATGATTAACCAGGGTTTTACTGAATAGACAATGCCCACTTCAGTTCAACCACTGAAAATTGCAGGAACTAACCTATTCAATTATAAAGGATATTCAGCTTCATAAGGATTAACTCATTTGCTTCTCATCCACATAGAGGAAGGACACAAGGAAATGGAAGACAATCAAGACTCAAAGCTAGTAAGAGAGCCCCTCTATTGCAAAGGGTCAGAAATTTAGTTTGCTATTTTTAAAAGTAGCCAAGGGGCACATGCTAAGATTTTAGCTTCAGGATTCACAATTTCTTGCTCTGGCACACATCCCCAGGGATACATCCACAGCTGGATGAATGGACCCAATATCAGGTCCGAGGTTAGCACCATGGGCCTTATAAGTCAGCAGCAAATAACTGCCACTTGGAGAAACAATGAGAGATCCCCTGAGCAGACATCTAATGATTGCTATGATAAGGCCCAAGACCTTCCTGCCCTCTTTGTTGGCAGGGATGTTTGCCAAAGCATCAACTCAAACACAGGGTCTGTCCCCAATCCCTCTGTTAAATCATATTTCACTTAGTACAGTTAAACAAATATTGGCCTGGCTATAGTTTTTAACCTTCTTGAATGTGTGCCAGGGGTTTATCTATCCTTTGTTTAAAATAGCAGCATTTTTGAATTCAAGGCCATTGTTTCTCTGTGAGGACTGGACTTCCCTGCCAATCCCCACAAGGTCCTTGTGAGATAACTTGGCATCTCCAAGGATTCCTATTGTACAGATGTGGAAAACAAGACAAAGGGAAGCTTTTCTTGCCTGAAAGGTATTCCACAATTTTTAAATTACCACCCACAAAGAGAGTCATCTTTAAAGCTCTTTTGGCTCTGGCACAGAATCAGAATTTTTCAGAGCTAAGAGGGACCTAAGAGATCAGACCTTTCCTGATCACCTCAGTACTTAACCTCCCAAACCTCCTTCAGATTCCATTGTATTTTTTTAATCTGTATTCGTATTGTTTTCCCCAGTAAAATATATGTTCCTTGAGGTGTCCTTTGGGTCCCCAGTGCCTAGCACAATGACTAGTACTTTTTTTTTGGGGGGGAACAAACCTGTGATTAAGGAACCCCCAGTGAGGAAACTCCCTCTGCCACTGCCAATTGATAACTGCTCTGAAATTTAGGATTTAAACAGTTGGCTAAGGCACTTTGAGGTTAAGTGATTTAGCGAAGTTCCCAAACCCCGTATGTGTTAGAGGCAAGACTGAAACCCAGGTCTTCCTAACTTGGAAGCCAGCTCTTTATTCACTAAACCATAGATGCTTCTTAGTAGGTACTAAATAAATGCTTGTTTAATTGAATTCCTCACCTTTTCCAGAAGGAAATGGGGACTGAAGAGGTTAATTACAGTGGCTGAAGGTTATATAATCCTAAGCAAGTCACTTAACCTCTTTTGTTCTCAATTTCTTCATCTATAAAATGGGAATAATAGCACCCACTCCACAGGGTTGTTATAAGGATTAAAAGAGATGGAAATCTCTTTTAATACATGTAGAGCATTTGTTACACTTAGAAGTATTATAGAAATGGTAGCTATTATTGTTATTATTGGATCTGTACACCTATGAACGTAACCTCAGAACCTCAGCTTCCATGTCTCTAAAATGTAAATAACAGAAAAAGAGGCAGTATGAGGTAATGAATTAAGTGCTAGATTGGAAGTCAGGATGGCTTGGCTTCAAATCCTGGGTCTCATACTAACTGTAAGATTATTTGTAAAGTGGAGACGGAGAGAGAGGGAATTATACTTTTAGTACCTACCTCACTGGATTTTTGTGACATATTGATATCATGTACAGAAAGTGCTTTGCAAACTTTAAAGTACTATGTAAACATCAGTTATTGATAATATTGATACTACTTCATAAGTCTGCTGTGGGGCCAGGATTTCAGAAATCTTAAAGCACTATAAAAATGACTTATTATTATATTAGTTTAATCCCCTAGTCAGGTACACAATAAATTCAATACCTCTTTCAAGGTTTAGATTTACTTTGGGGTAAATGAATTGATTTTTTTTTTATCCTTATGAGCATAGGTCTGGTCCCTGGTACATACTCCTTAGAAGGACCATAGCCCAAAAAAATTTTTTGACTAGCACAGGACAGAAGAAAGTGCTGGTAAATGCTAATTTCTAGGGATTTCACGGTTCTAGGCAGGTCTTCCTTGGAGGACATATATGTAGATGGAGAGGGAGGGAGAGAGAGAGAGAGAGAGAGAGAGAGAGAGA
>NW_027185777.1:31020735-31075181 GCF_028583685.1 Petaurus breviceps papuanus
AGAGAGAGAGAGAGAGAGAGAGAGAGAGAGAGAGAGAAACAGTATGCATATAAAAATAGATATGATTTTGGTGGGAGCAGGTAGGGGGTCAGGCCAACCTATTATTTCACCAATGTGGAAAACTCTATTTATAGAAGCTTCCTCCACTAATTAGGTAATACCTCTGTAATTTATAATATTAGGCAGCTATTTAGGGGCATTGAGACCTGAAATGACTTGTCCACAGTCACACCACATATAATATATGTGGGAGCAAGACCTTCTGACTATAGGACTGGCCCTGTATTCACTGAGCTTGGGGCTACATCATGCTTCAAAAATGGGCACATCCTGGGGCGGCCAGGTAGCACAGCGAGTAAGAGCACTGGCCCCAGTGTCCAGATGACCTGGGGATTGAATCCCAGCACAGATACTTAGCACCATACCCAGAAATAACTGGCCGTGTAACCATGAGCAAGTTACTTAACCCCAATTGCTTAAAAAAAATGAGCACATCCATTTCCTTATCCAAACAGCCTGAAGCCCTCTCTTAGCTGCAGTGGTTCACCCCCTTCTTGTGTGGTGTAGAAAAGGAGAAAATGGTGGAGAGGAGTTCAGTAGCTAATCTTTAACCTTCTGTGCCTTAGGAAAGATGGAGAATAAAGGTTTGGGGAATGGAAAGACAGAATAAATCTGGTTGCGCTTCCCCCCATTTTAGTTATTGGAAATTATATCAGTGTGCAGGTGACTCAGCTGAGGCTGTGCAGTTTGAGCCTCCTAATAAGCCAGACATACTGTTCTGGATCAAATTGGTTCATTTTGTCATGGCCCAAAACACAGGAATACAGTGAGTATTCAATACAATGAGATCCTTAGGACTACATGAAAATCCCAGGAGATCTCACAGCATGAAAAGCAGCAACGCTCTTTGTCATTTTTTCATTTTCTAGGAAGACTTCTTTAGTTTGACTCTTAAAAATACAAATGCTCAGGGCAAACTTGGCAAGAAGAACTAGTGAGAATACCAATTAATTACTGAATTGGAGTCAATAGTTCAGAGGAATTAGTGGAGCGTGACGTAAAATGGAATCTGGGAAGCTCCAGATGAATCAGAGAAAAAAAAGAGAATGTTTAACTAATTTTCAGTTAGTGAGCATTCATCTCAAGGAAATCCCATTAGATATTTTTGATGGGATGTTGAAAGGAGGTAAAGGAAAGGTGTCTCTGAAAATAGTAACAAAGCTGAATGAGAGCAAATAAAAATCCTCTAAATGTGTAGATTTAAATTCTTGAATGACTGAATCAATTTAAAAGCATTTCTGGAACACGTACCTATGTGGAAAGTACCCTTCTAAGCGCTGAGGAAACAAAGAGAAAAAGCAGGACAGGGCCTGCTTTCAGGGAGCTCCCATTCTACAAAGGAGAAAAAACACATAGAAGAAATTTGAGTTCAACTCAGATGGAAAGTCCCCAGAATTCTTAGCATATAATAGCAAAGCAGATAACACATCTTCATTAAGGTTGTTTTCATTGAAAAATAAAATTTATATTTCTTATGTTCTTTGACAGTGCCAAGGACTTTGGTGGAAAGAACGTTTTTTGTTGTTGCTGCTCAGAAGTCAAGTCAACAAGCACATAAGTACTTATTGTGAGGCAAGCATTGTGCTAAAAAGACAGTGTCTACCCTCAAGGAGTTGGCATTCTAATGGGAGGACAAAGCATAAAAAGAAACTGAAGCAGAGAGAGGAGAGGAAGATGGCAAGGTAGCCATGTTGGAGCATGGTAGACAAGGTCCAGACAGACAGAGGGAGAACCCTGAGAGGAATTAAAAGCATTGCTAGCCTGGGTTCTTTCTTTAAAATGAAGGTTCTGGGAGGAACTAGCCAATCAGAGGAAGGGGCTAAAGGAGCAAAGTATACTTCCAGTGTAAAAGGTCCAAAGTCAGAGTGAACTTCCCGAGTAAGAAGGTCCTGTGTCTTTTTTTAGACTATTGTAGCTTTTTCCACCCTAGCACCTATACTATACAAGAAATTATAACCTTACCTGTGTTTTATAGAAACATTGATTTTTTTAAACTGTTAAAGGTATATGAACATAAATTATGTTTCAGATAGAAAGGCTCTATACTATAGGAAAAAGCATTTTTGGTGTATAAATTTACAACACACACCTCTCACAATTTGAAATGAGACTAGGCTTTTTGGTTGAACTCTCTGGTCCCTGTTTGGCAGTATTTGGGCCAAAAGTATCCTGTTGGAAAGGCTGATGTGAGAATACAGAGCAATATAAATATGAAAAATGAATTTGAACCAAAGTAAGGGACTTCAAATCTCAGAAAGTTAGCTTTGATTTGGGTTCACTTTGAGGATACAGGTTTTAAATAGTTGTTTGGTTCTCTCAGCCTTCTTCTCCCCCTCTGCCACTGGGACCAGAGATTAAGTTGAGAAAGGAACACTTGCAGATGGTAAAATGTCTCTCCTTTAAGCAGCCTGCCCATGAGGAGAGCATGAATTCCAGTAAATAAGAATGAAAGTCTCATCCACCACAGCTCGGTTCAGGTTCTTGCCAAAAGTCTGCAGCTGGTGTGCCATATCCAGTCTGGGGCCAGTGATTCATTCTTATATTGAAAGGTACACTTTTACATTTAAAAAAATCAGGGAGGGAACAGCTGACAAAGTAAGCCAAGACATTTTATAATTTGGTTAATGTCAGCCTATTACTATATACTTTCATACTCAAAACCCTTTATTTTTAACACTGTTCTGGCAAAAGCCATGCAGCAGATAGACTTTATCCCCCTCATGAGGAGGATATAATTAAGAAGGACATATTTCAAAGCAGTTTGGCAGTCATGTGGCAATGTGTTAAGTCTCTATGCAGAATTTCACATTTGGATACAGAGCATTCTATGCCAAGTAGAGTGGGTGGAAGGAGTGGGGGTATTGCCCTCCACTCATTCCTGCCCTCTGCTTACTCCTAAAGAATAAATGAAAAGAGACTGCTCTAGGGTTCCTAAGAAATAAAAACATCCACTCCCATCCTCAACATTGCTCTCCAAGAACAGAGTAACTGTTAGCTGAGCACCTAGAAAAATATAGAGAGGAAACCAGTTCAAAACTAGCTCACCCAGCAATGGGCCGAAGGGACCCTGGGCAGACAGATGGACATTTATGTCATTACTCATATAAATATCTTTCTTTCAGTATTTTAAAGAATTAATCCTGCTCCTCCAAAGTCATCACAAATTTCGAATCAGTTAAACTATTTTAGCCTCACTTTCATCACTAGGAAAGTGAGGAAACAAACTCTAGCCTATCTCTGAAGATTATTGGGAGGGAGGGAGCCAACAAGAGGTGAAAACAGTAAGATGAGAGGAGAAGAAATAAATAATTCTAAAGGACTTTGTAAATACAGGTCTAACCCAAAATACTTTTTTTGTGATAGCAAAGAATTGGAAACAAAGTAAATACCCATAGACTGGGGAAATGGTTAATTATATTAGAGTATATGAATTAGTGGAATACTGTGGTGCTATACAAAATAATGGGTAAAATGAATGCAGATAGCATTCAGAAAGACTTATGTGAACTGATGCAAATGAAATAATCAGAGCCAAAAAAACAATATACTCAATGATGAAAAAGACATAAATGGAAAAAATAACTACAGCAAAAGAGCTGAAAATCAATATAGCAAAATCATAAAGAACTAGATTGGTCCAAAAGAAGAGATATAAGCAGACACCTCTCCCTACGTCTTTGTCAAGGTGGGGAGTCCATGGGTATGGAATGTTGCATTTATTATCAGAATTCTTCAGGGTATTGATTAGTTTTACCATTTTTTCTATTCCTCTTAAACTTTATTATTAGAGACAACTTTATGGGAGAAGGGAAAGGGAGTGGTTCAGGGGAAAATCTAGGAAATGTAAAGACAAAATATATCAGTAAAGCCCATTTTAAAGCAAACAGGAACCCTCAAAGTCAGGAAGACTTGGGTTCAGTATTATCTTGAGTATAACCTATTTTTGTTTGAAAAAAGCAGCCAGATATAAGTGTAATGTGGTTTATACAGAGAATGTTCAAATATCTTCTCCCTCCTTCTGGCCAACCACATGTGTGACTTGGCACTTGGGTCCTTTGGGGATGATGAATTTCCTGCTTCTGGCCATGTGGTAGCTCAGCAAAGGAAGGATTTTTTTTACTTTGACATAACATAGAAAACCCTGAATGGTCCCTTGGTCCTCCCCTACCTCTTGAAAATAGCAAGGTGAGGGATGCTGTGTCAGTTAAAAAGAAGGAAAGTGTCTGGTTCAATCTTCTTTTGGCCTTCCAATTGGCATCAAGTAACTAAGACCTCTAATGCAGGATGAGGAACCACAACTACAACCACAGCAGAGGACTCAACTAAATGAGCTTAAGCCTGGCCTCTGGCTGCCTTTCCTCCTTTGTTCTTCCTCTCCTGAGTAAGTGATGGAACATCAGCCTCAAGATAGACATGTCCGGGTTTGGAGATGACCTCCTGAATTGGAGAGGTCCAGCAATACATTGGGTCCATGAGGCTAGGGGAGTTTTTACATCAGAGTAGATTGCAACCAGCAGGTTAATGATGCTGAGTTATTTGGACAATGAATGAGGTAAAATGTGCTACACTAAATAGGCAGTCCCACAGGATGTTTTATGTTCTGATGAAATTTAGTTATCTGACTCCCTAGATATTGTAATAGTAGCCATAAGTTAGCTTCCTGAAGCCTGTTTTAAATCATTCTGTCAGTTCATACTATAAGCCTATTGTGTCCTTTAGCATTTCCTTTGTATGTAGGAAATAAATGTCTGTTCCATACCTGAATGATTGGTATATTCAGTACCTTTGTATTCTCTCCTTTTTGAGGCAACCTAGACACAGGTCAAAATCTAAGCTTTAAATATTTGTCTCTGGGGAACTGGGTTAAGGAAAGAAAGCTTAGATTCCCTATTCATTAGAAGCTAGGATTCCCCTGAACTGAACCTGGTCTGGACTTTGAGCATGAGTCCACAGTAGAGAAAACCCCTAGGGACATAGAAGGCCCAATGTCTGTAATGTTAATGGGATTTAAGATCTTCCCTGCCCATTAATAGGCCTGATGTGAGGCCCATTAAGGAAAGCTTGCTTAGGGGAGGCTTGCTTGTAGGAAGGCTTTCACGCTTTTTCCTAATTTTTAATTAGGCACTGAGTCAAGAGAGTTGTGATGCCTTCTGGCTCTGAGAAGTGTATATATATACTCTGAGTTGGTATTTTGCTTTGGGGGCTCACTTATGAGAAGGATCTGGTGATTCCCTGGTCAAGATTATGAGTGACTGTATATTCAGGGCTCCCCAACTGCTCAAATGTAAAGGCTTTCTCAATCCAGGAATGTGTGTAAAGTGTATAGTTGATTCAGGCAGTCAAAGCCCTGTCTGTTGGTCTTTATTTCTCTGCTTGTATTTTCTCTGAAGTTCAAGGTGCTGACTTTTCCCCTGAGCTGGTGGATTTAATTTAAAAGATCGTTAACCCCTTAAACAGCTATCTTTCCTAGTAAAGCAGATTTAAGAACCTGTGCTAGCAGCCATCCTGGGTATACCAGTGTGGTTGCCTCCACAATATCCCAGGCCCCTGAGTTTATTTTTAGATTATTGTTAGACAAGAATATTTATTGTTCAATAAGAATAAAGGAGAAAATTAAGAGAATGAGGAGGGAGGTAGATCTCCAGAATTCACATTCTCATTTAATCATATCAGTGTATTCCCTAGTAGGTCATTTACATAGAAGTGGTATAAAAGACATCTTGGACATGAAAAGGAGACAGGTCAATCGTGTATTGAGAAAGAAGGATAAGAAATGGACAGGTGTTGCTGTGGCCAACTAAATGTCAAAAGAATCAGAATGAGGTCACAATGCTTTGATCATGCAATAATTTTTTTTTGAGTATGTACCTCCAATGTATCATTTTTATTTATAAATTATATACATGTACTATTGTATTAGAGGACACGAAGTCCGGAAAACATGGACTCAAGTATCATCTTCAGCATGAACTATTTTGTGTTTGGGGGAAAAAATGTAGCCAGAACAACCTAGAACATCTCGTCAGAACTGTTAAGGAAAATTTGAAAATGTGCAGCTTTCCTTTATTAAAAAGTTGTCATCTTCACAACTGTTATAATTAATGAACTGCTTTCTTTAGCTGATGCTTTTTTTCTTATGACAGTAGTTATACATTTTGTTACTGTATCCTGTTTTAAATAATTCCATCTGTAACCTTTGGCAAATCACTTAATTTCTCAGTGCCTCAGGCCTCTCAAACAAAAAGTTGGAAATATGTGTTGGTAGGTAGAATTTCTTCATCAGGAACTTCTTTTACCAAGGAAATCACAGAATCTGTCTCTGCTACTGAGCTAATGATTATGTACATTATAAAAACATACACAAAATTTTAAAAAGACATAATAATGATATATCTTGAAAATGATTCAAAATCATTTTTGCCCTCACTAAAATTATTATAGTTAAGGGTGCTATTTTTAGTGAGAGCAACATGATTGAATATGCCTCATTATTTTCTAAAGTCTTGGTTTAAGACTTTGCAATACTGTGATTCAGAGGTCTAGTTCTAAGTTTAAGTTATTCAAAAGTTAGTTTTAATGGTTCTCATAGCTTTAAAAGGCTCCTAATAAAGATACATGCATGAATCCAAATGAAAGAAATGTGTCATTGGCTGCACTTACTAAATCATGACACTTGTTTTTCAATTCTATTAATAATTATGCAAATTTTGGTGGAAATTTAGGCAATATAATTCCATCTTCCCTGTTGCTATCGATTTCTTCTTACTAATTGGACAAAAACTATTTCCCAACAGATAAATGAGCTAAGAATAAGAACACAAGGTTTTCAAAGAAAGAAACCAAAGTGATCGACAAACATATAAAAAAAATGCTCCAAATCACTAGTATTTAGCGAAATCTACATAAAACAACCTTGAAGTTGCTCTCAGCCATTGGGGCCTCCTCACTCTGAGATATCACTCTACCAGCCCAGTCCCTTTTTGCACTGGTGAGCCAGCCATACTTCATTCCTCTCCAAACTCTGCTCCTGACTTCACAATCAGGTCCCTGCACTATGCGGCTTCACCTTTTCTTTCAATATACACCCCTGCTTTTCAGTTTTCTTTCATATGTTGCTTTCTCCCAATAGAATGTTAGTTCCTTGAGGGCAGAAACTATCTTCTTTGCTTGTATGTGGATCCTAGCACAGTGCCTGTCATAGAGTAAGTGCTTAATGAATTCTTGTTTTCGTTAGTTCCTTGTACCTCATACTATCAGACTGACAAAGGAGAAAAGAGGAAAGTGAAAAGTGTTGGAGGGGCTGTAGGGAAACAGACACTTTATTACAATGTTGATAGAGCAGTGAATTTCACTTGGTTCAATAATTCCAGCAAACAGTTGGAAACTATGAAATTTACTACTGTGTGTATAACCTTTGACCTACATATAATGCTATTAGGCCAGTACCCCAAGGAGATGAAAGAGAAAGAGGAAGGACCCCAATGTACAAAAATATTTTTAACAGCTCCTTTTGTAGGAGCAAAGGACTGGAAACTAAAGAGGTACAAATCTACTGGGAAAAGACTAAACAAATTATGGCATATGAAAAGAATTTAATATTATTGCCCCATAAAGACAGTTTCAGAGAAACTGGAAAGATTTGTGTGAACTGATACAGAGTAGGGTAAGTGGTACCAGGAGAACAATTTATCTAATAACAATATTATAAAGAAAAACAACTTTGAATAACTTAAGAATCCTGTTAAATGCAATGACTGTCATTCTAGAACTAATGATTAAGGATTCTATTCAACACTTCACAAAGAAGTCATAAACTCAAAATGCAAAATAAGACACATTTTCAGATACAGTCAACATGGGAATTTATTTTGCTTGACTACATATATTTGTTACAAGGGATTTATTTTTCTTTTTTTCCCAGTTTGGCAGAGTCTAAGGAGATTAAAAGGCAGGGGATAGGGATAGGGTAACAAAAAAAAAAGCTGGATTATTGAGGCATTTTTTTAAATGCAGAAAGAACAGAAGGAAGGCCAGAAAAAAGCACAGATGATCCAGATAGTTCTGAAAGCTTCAGGTTGAATTTATATTTGAAAAGAAAAGCAATAAAGATCTAATTCATCCCTATTATGTATATGGAAATGACCCTTTTATTTGGTACTATTTTTCTGCATAATATTTTTAAAGAAAAAACTAATTGGGAGGTTTCATTCATTTTCATATTTTTAACAAATAGGATGAAAATTTACTGAAATTCTTCATCTAGAAGATTTTAAGTGGGTTAGAAAATTCTGCTTTCCAGTTTTTTAAGTGTACAAATATAGGAGTTTTTATAGGTGACATGCTTGTAGTGTTTCCGGTAACCCAGACAGGAAAGAATAAATATTGAAGAGGAAAGAATGGTCAGTTTCAAATGCTATAAAGTGGCCAAGAAGGATGAGGATTGAGAAAAGGCTATAAAATGTGACAATTAACTGGTCATAGATAACTTTGAAGAGAGCAATTTCAATTGAGTGGGGAGTCAAGAATAAAGAGGATATTGGGAACCTCAATAGGTTATTAAGGATATTGGGAGACTGAAAGGATAGTATTTTCATTGAGGGCTATAGGGAAAAACCAAAGACGAATAGGTATAGGGGCAAAGATTATGTAATGAGATCTGCAAAGCCAACTCATTCATGTCTTTTCATTGTATGTTATTCTTTCCTACTGAAGAAAATGAAAAGTAGGGGGCTTTTACTCAGTGGCTTCTGCCTGTGAACACAGGGACCACCTATTGGGGCAACTATAAGATGATCTGGGCAATAGGGTATAGAAATGGTGAGGACATTGCAAGGAATTTTGTTTGCATAACTGCTGGCAGTGCCTGTGTTCTGCCTTTAATGGTCAGTGCCTCAGCACAAGGTAGGACAGAAATGAAATGAGGAAGAATAGGGGAGTACTGAACTATAACAGGCAAAGGAGATACTGTGGTTGCATTGAAGAAAAGCCAATGGATTGGTTATCACAGGGAGGGTAGGATTTAACTCATCTCATTTTCCTTTTGGTTGTTCATAGACCTTATACTCCTTGGGACTAGGCCACAGACCCCACTTTGGAGATCACTAAGGTTAACAGTCTTTCAAGGATTTTGTGGAGGTATGGACAAGAATCTCCCAAGATGAGAAGCTTTGACTAGTTGAAATCTGCAGCAGTGAAAGAAGTACTCATATTGACAAGATCACAGATCTTGGAAATTTTGAAAGTCTTTTGCTAGTTTCCCCAGCTATTTTCCCCTGCCTCAAATTATTCTGTATTTATTTTCTATGTATAATACCCTTCTGGGCCTAATCCCCCAAATTCACATTCCTACAAGCAGGTTGTGCTCCCCATTAGGTAATAACTACTTCCCTCAAGTTTCCAGGGGTCATGCTGAAGGGTTGTGGCTTCTAACCCTGTAGCTCCTAAGCCTTCATCTGTGTGTTACCCATTATCCATTAGAATCAATTAAATTCCATGGACCTTGGGGAATGGGATTCACTAATCAGTCATGATGAGAATAGAAGATACAAAACCATCACCCCAAACTGGGGGAGCACTATCCCTTTCCACATATAAGGTCCCTGAAGAGGGAGACTGAAACTTATAGAACAGTGGCAGTGAGACACACATGTACTGACCACATATGACCACCTGGTACCTCCCAACTCCTAGCCCTGGCAGTCCTCTTTCCCATATGATTGTCTCATGAAATTCCCTTTGGGTGGATCTCTCTGTTGGGTTCTGAGATGTGATGAATTTTCGAAGTCCATAGTTGGCACTTCTCTTTATCACAGGGGTTCTTATTCCTGAATTTTCTACCATCTTTATATGACTATCTTTCCACATCCATCTATAAACACTTCTTCTGTCATCATACTACTACTTCATCAGCCACTGCTGTTGCCTCTGATAGTCAATGAACTTCTGCCTCTTTTGAACTCCTGAATTGTTACCTGGAAATTCCCTATCTCACCTAAGATCAGGAAATCATAAACAAAAAAGAAACAGAAGTTCCATGTGATCATAAACATATAACAACTTGTTGGACAGATCACAGTAGTTCATTCCTCACTCACTGCCAGGAAAGAAAAGAGACTAAGAGACTGGTGGGTTATCCCCTTTGCATGTGTGCCCCATTCTAGGTCAGTAACTCCTGATTCAATGGTTCTTCTAGCTCTGAGACAATTAGAAAACCTTTTGCCATCATGGTACCAAAACTCAATTACCTGTGGCTGGAAAGAGGCTTCCAAAGTTCCTTTGGAATGTTGTTGGATTAGAAGAAGGCACACAATATCAATGTATGTTCTGTATAACCCACCAAGAAGGGGAAATCTCAGCATACTGTATATTGACTTACCTGTATATGTATTGTTTCCCCCAAGTGCTCCTTGAGGGAAGGAACTGTTTCCTTTTGTCTTTGTTCAGAACATAGTGGGCACTTGCCAAATGAAAAAAAAAAAAGATAAAAGAATGATGTATGGTATGATTAACTTGAAATTTGAGAATATAATCAAGGAATGAGCTCCCAAACCATTTGTTGAGTGAGTTCTATGGGAAGTATTTCTAAAATTTTAATGTGGACCTTATTGAGGAGCCTGGAGGTGGGCATGGGGAGGTATAATGTTAATGGAATCTGAAGATCTTCCATGCCCTTTTGTATTGGCAAGTAAACAGGTACTTGGCACCTTGTTTCAAGTTAACACCTTATTTAAGCTATTTAATTAACACAGAAGTAGTTAACACCTTGGGAGGAAGTGTTGATGTAATAGGAAGGGGCAGTACAGGGAGGAGCTATACCATATATAAGGAAGAACACAAGCTGGACAGACAGAACTTCTTGGGATAAGCATTATGGAGGCAGGGCAGTTGCTGCTGGACTGAACACTGAACTGAGAATTGAGAAGAACTGAGAAGAGGACTCTTGTGGTGGCAGAGTAAAGAAGGAGAAAACTGGTGGTATCCCAGCGCTCTGTTTGTCTGCTCTGTCTTTATTGATGTTTGTTTGTGATACTTTGTACAAAAGCCCTGGGACCTTACTGGAAGCCCTGAAAGAGAATTTTTCTGGTTGTATGTTTACAGAAGTCCTGGAGGAGGGTTTTGGAGGTTCTGGGACTTTACTGATGATTTGTGCTGACATCTTGGATCTTGTTTGTGGGTCTGTGTTGATTTCTATGTTGATAATTTGTGTTGAGTTCTCAGACATTGTTGGTGGGTCTGAGTTGATTTCACAGGCAGATAGTGAATTGATGATGGTGCAGGAAATGTGTATGGATATTATTGTGGCTCTGTCAAGCTTTGTCTTCCCAGAAACAGGAACTGTGAAGGACATGAAGTGGACTGGACACTGTAAACATCAATATGGAATGGGAGCTGGACAAAGAACTGGACAAGGAACTGGGAGCTGCCTGTCTTTGAACTCAGGTGACAGTTGGAGCTGGGACCATGGAAAAGGAACCATGGAAGCTGAGAGCCAGCCTTGAATCAAGCTGAAAGAAGACTTCACTTGGATACTGTGTACTGACTGAAAAGATTATGATTCACTGTGACCTAGGGTTGGAGAACTTTGACTTTTGTACTTTGTGATTGAATTAAGGATTTTGTGATTGACTAAGTGAATGTACTTTGTTTAATACTATGTGACCACTTTGGTGAAAACTATGTGTCCATTTTAGTGATAAGTTGTTGTGACATGGTGAATGATGTACTTTGATTTTCTGTAAATGTTTTGCTCTGATTTGTTATTGCATAGAGAGTTCACTATATTATGTAATCAGAACCTTGAAAGCTGTTTACAGCAGCAGTTCTCTGGAAAGCTGCACATGAGTGGCTTTATAGAAGTGTAGTACATCTTAAAATATATTTACAAAAAACACCTATCTTATAGTGGAACAGAATGATTGTATCATTATCCTCCCTGAATCATCTCAGATTGCCTATGGAACCTTGCAGGCAGGCTGATAGTCTATCTTAGATTAAAACTGAGCTAATTAAATGGTATTTCACCCAAAATGCCACTTTCCTACCCATAGGCTTCTTCTGACCATCCCTGAGACAATCTTCTCTGATCTAGAGAGCTCCTAGGAAGTTGAACCCACCTCCAAGTCATCTCAAGAATCCCAGCACTTTTTTCAGCACTGAACTGGGACTTAAGTATGTACTTAAGTTAGGTGTTCTGGCCCCTGCTGCCTCTCCCTCTGGTTGACTAGTTCCTCTCAGCATTTCTATTTTAGTGAGAAGGCCCAGGCCAACTATGTTTTCATTCTTCTTCAAGCAGCATTGCTAAGTCTTCTCCACAGGACTTTCTCTACCACACCTCTACTCCATTTTATATGTTATCTTCCCTCATTAGAATGTAAACTCCTTAAGGGTAGGGACCATCTTTCTTTCTCCTTATATTTGTATTCCCAGTACTAGGCACAATGCCTAACACATAGTGATTAATAAATGCTTGTTGACTTAAAGAAAAAAAAAGCAAAACTTCACTCTAAGGCATATGCTAAAACAGTAGGTCTACTGGAATTAATTCATTCTCCCTGTTATTTTTCAGAGAAAGAAATGACCTGGGTTTTTAGAAGTGGGGGAAAAGTCTACCAAGTTTAAACCCACAACTCAGGTTTCAGTTCCCAAAGATCTGATTTGAAGGGAAGCCTTTTAGATTCTGACATGGAGCAGTTTCATTCTTATTTTCTTGTTTGTTTGACTGTTTTAAATTATATGTAGAGGAATGAGACTATGTCAACCATTAATGACTTCTGCAAGTGAAGAGTGAGGTCAGAGAAGTACCAAAGCATTGAGAAGCAGAATCTGTTCAGTTACATTTCAAAGCAAAATAGATTTGAGAGACACGTTTCAGTTCAATAAGCAAAAGCATGTAAGAATCAGTGGGAGCAAAACTCTTATACTTTATCTAAAGAGAACAAAAATGTTGTCCAACTCTTTTTTTTAACTTTTATCAAAGAATAATATAAATGGTCCATGTGTATTAAAGATTAAAATGCAGTGGTTCCAACTAATCAAGAACAGCACGTCAAATGAGTAATTAACAAAGGATCATGTGTTAGATAATAAAAGATGCTGCTCTTGAAGATACTTCCTTATATACAACTGGGTCTCAATTAGTACACTTAATGAAGGCCCTCCCTGGTGTGAGTAACAAATCCTGGGAAGTGGTCACATATATTTGAATTTGCATTATTTGTAGTTATAATTGTGTAAAATATGTTCATGGGATCCAACCCAAAGGAAAGATGCTATTCAGATTCAAATAATGAAACCATTTTGTGGGATTCATAATTCATACTTATCAAAACTAGTTTGTCTTCAACAGGATGGCCCCCACATTCCAAGTGATCTCTTTTTACCTGTAGAATTATAAGAGGCCGGGGAGACCAGGTAGCACAGGGAGTAAGAGCACCGGCTCCAGTGTCGGGATGACCTGGAGATCGAATCCCGGGCTCAGACACTTAGCACCCACCCAGAAACACCTGGCCGTGTAACCTTGAGCAAGTTACTTAACCTCGATTGCTTAAAAAAAAAAAAAGAATTCTGAGGCCTCATAAGTTTTTTTTAAATAATTAAATCAATATTTTCATGATGCTTTTTTGCATCACTGATACTTCCTAAAGACTCCCCCTACATCTTCCTCCTTTAGAATCAACATGTATAATAGTCAAACAAAGCAAGGAGTACAGAAGAGGGAGGCATGCTTCACCATTAGTTTACTCCAGAGTAAAGATCACTGGAGCTAAGAAGGAAAAACAGCTTTGAGTTAAGATGTAGAAAAAGAGCTATAATGGCAAGCTACAACTTTGGGAAGGATACACATACTGCAGAAAAGAATTGTTTGGTATAAGTTGGATTTAAAATGAATATTGAAATAAAAAAGCAAAGGAAAATTGTATAATTGGCGAGAATATTCTTTATTCTGAAGTAGTGAGACAATACTCCAACAAGAGAAACAAGGTTGCCTATGGCTTGGTTGTACACTAAAGTAACAATTTTGACTATTATAAATATCCAAATTAACTACAAAGGACATATGAAGGAAGATACTATCTGCCTGCAGAGAAAGAACTGATAAATAGAGGTATAGTATGATTAGTAAAATTGGCATTTTACAACACTGTTGTAAAACATTCTGGGCCTCTTTGCTATTTCATTTCTGAGACTCTACATGGTATTTCATCTTTTTGTATAGTTGTCAAATGTATATTTTGGTCCACTATGCAAAAATGTACAATTATGAATCAACATATAGGCATTTTATTTCCTAAGGGAGTAAGGCTGTTACTCCAAGTACATAAATCTCCAACTGAAAGATATCAGTAAGTGTCCAAGTGAAAAGAGATAGTAAGGATGTAATAACTGGTCAATCAGATGGTCAAACATCATAACTTAAGAGCTGGAAAGGACCTCAGAACTCATTTAGTCTGATGCCCTAATTTTATAGATGAGGTCCACAGGGAGATAAAGTGATTTGCCCAAGATCACTCTGGTAGATGTTAAAGATATTAGTTATAATGCTCACTGTGCACACACAATTAACATGAATTTGTTATTCCCTCAGTGTCCCAGTCACACTGAAGTTCAGAATACCAATTCAATAACCAATGTGCTATAGTAACGGATATGCTGATGTTTAAACAGATGTCCATAATGCTTTGGGAAATGGAATTTAAGGTGTGCATGGCAATCACCAAGGAACTGTATAACTGTATTATATATTTTTTTTAAATCTCCAAAGGAGAAGAGATATTGGCACTCATAATTTTTTTTTTTAATTTGAGTGTAAAAAAAATCCAAACAAATCCAAAAACATTAATCTGGTGACATTGTTTCTTAGTGAATTTTGTATCCAGCAAAACAAATTGAGGTTTCTGTGTCTTTCAGTCAGCCACTCCTGTTTCATATTTAGCAGAATGGGGAAATGACTAATTGCTTCCACAACCTTCCAAATGAGAACTTTATACCCGTCCATTTTCAAGAGCGTCAATGTCATTCATGGTTTGAGGTCTTGACTCAGGAGAGGAAGAAGTCTGTTAGATTGCCTGCTAAAGCTTGCAAGAGCATGAGGTCAAGGAGAATGGGAGAAGAGGGGGCAACGAAGAGAACTGATTTACAGAGCCATAGAAAAAAGGGTTGAGAGGAGCTGCTTTATTATTAAATGAGAGAGAAAGAACATTTGCCCAAAGGGGGCCGCATCATGAACTACAGATTTTCCCAGGTTTCAAGAGGAAAATTAGATCCATGGATTGGAATGAAAACACACATACACACACATACAGTTAGCTAACTTACACTGAATATGTTTTACTTTCCTGCTTTTTTTTTCTGAGATGCTAAAAAAAAGGTTAAACTTAATTAAATACTTAATCTTTTGCCACATAAGCATCAAAACCGCAAGAGTTTAGTGAAGTTGAAATGGACAGTACTGATCTGGCTGCCTAATATTTGATGGAACTTAATTTATCCTATCACTTATGCTGAGAAAGTGTCCTTCTTCCTGGTCACAAGCCTATTCATATAATATACAAAATCAGCTGGGCTCAGCTTTGTATTAGAACCCTCTAAGGAAAGACTCATCTTTGGATTGTTTAGTATATGTATTCCAATTTGCATTGTTTCTATGATTGCTGTTGCCTCAGTGTGGGGGCATTTGCAGAGTTCAGCTTTGTCCCAGTACTGATAGGAAAATAATTTGAGACAGGATACTTCTCTGGTTAGTTGATCATATATATCAATCTGACAGGCCTAGTCAAAAACAAGCACTTCTTAAGTGCCTTTTCTGTTCTATTCAATGTGCTAAGCAATGTGAGGCATACAAAGCAAGGCCAAAACAAATAAAAGCAGTTCCTGCTCTCTAGGACCTCATGGTTTAATGGGAAGACAACATACAAAAAATATGTACAAGGAAAATATATACATAATAAACTAGAAATGACCTCAAATAATAAAATTAAGGAGAACTGGAAAATGCTTCTTGCAGGAGGCAGGGCTTCAAATGAGATTTAAAGCAAGCCATGAGGTGAAGATGAGGAGGAAGAGTTTCAGGCCTGGAAGACATCCAGTGAAAATACTCAGTCAAGAGATAAGAGTACCATCTGAGGAAGAACAAGGAGACTGGTGTCACTGGATTGCGGAGGACATGGGTAAGAAGCCTGGAAGGGCTATAATGGTCCAGGTTATGCAAGAATTTAACCAGTTAAAAGCAAGAGAGCAAATGGGAAGTTTGCTCAGAGTGAAGGCATGTTGACTTTGATAGAAAGTAAACAGCATATAATATAATAAAAATGACAGTTCTGCCTAAATTAATTTACCTAATTAGTGCCATACCAATCAAACTACCAAAAAATATTTTATAGAGCTAGAAAAAAATAATAACACAATTCATCTGGAAGAACAAAAGGTCAAGAATTCAAAAGAATTAATGGGTGAAAAATGCAAAGGATGGTGGGCTAGCCATATCAGATCCATCATAAAGCAATAATAATCAAAACAGTTTGGTACTGGCTAAGAAGTAGAGGGGTGAATCATTGGAATAGATTAGGTACACAAGACACAGTAGTAAATGATTATAGTAATCTACTGTTTGATAAACCCAAAGACTCCAGCATCTGGGATAAGAACTCATTATTTGACAAAAACTGTTAGAAAAACTGGAAAATAGTAGGACAGAAACTAGACATACACCAACATCTCATACTATGTGCCAAGATCTGGTCAAAATGAGTACATGATTTAGACATAAAGGGTCATATCACAAGCAAATTAGGAAAGCAAGGAATAGTTTACCTGTCAGATCTATGCAGAAGGGAAGAATTTATGACCAAACAAGAGAGAACATTATGAAATGCAAAATGTATAATTTTGATTACAATAGATTATAAAAGTTTTGCACAAACAAAACCAATGCAACCGAGATTAGAAGGCAAGCAGAAAGATTGGAAATAATTTTTACAGCAAATGTTTCTGACAAAGGTCCCATTTCTAACATATATAGAGAGAACTGAATCCAGTTCATAAGAATATAAATCAGTTCCCAATTAGGAAACGAACAAAGGACATGAACAGGCAGTTTTCAGATGAAGAAATTGAAGCTATCTATAGTCATATGAAAAACTGCTCTAAATCACTATTGATTAGAGAAATGCAAATTAAAATGTCTGAGGTACCACCTCATACCTATCAAATTGGCTAATATGACAGAAAAGGAAAATAATAAACGTTGAAGAAGACGTGGGAAAATTGGGACACTAAGGCACTGTTGGTGGAGTTGTAAACTGATCCGATCATTCTGGAGAGCAATTGGGAACTATGCCCAAAGGGCAGTCAAACTGTGCATAGCCTTTGATCCAGCAATACCACTAATAAGTCTGTATCCCAAAGAGATTGTTAAAAAAAAAAGAGGAAAGAACCCACATGTACAAAAATATTTATAGCAGCTCTTTTTGTAGTGGCCAAGAATTGGAAATTGAGAGGATACCCATCAATTGAATAATGGCTGAATACTATTGTGTTTTAAGAAATAATGAGCAGGCTGATTTCAGAAAACCTAGAAAGAGAGAGGCAGGCCGGGAAGGCGTGGCCGGCAGAGGCAGGCCCGGAAGGGGCCTGATCAACTCGGAGGGCAAGTCTTCCCACCAACCACAAGGTCCACTACGAGGCCTATCACCAAAGGGCTGGGACTGGAAAGAGCAAGGTAAGAAGCAAATACAGGGGCCCCTGTCCTGGACAGCAAACACTCCTGGGGCTACCACTTCATAGCCCAGAAATTTTTTTTAAAAGCCCCTTTCAGGACCTCCAAAGACTAGGATGACAGAGTGAACCTCACTTGCTCAAAACCCCCCCTCTGACCCTGAAAACATAGTAACTCTTGCCCCAGGGCAAAACCCTCTACAGTAAAGGCTTGGGATCCTAGAGAAAGGTAGTGGCTAGGACCCTGCCTCAGAATGGGTAGAAAGCAGACTACAAAGACAAAGACTCTGGAGTCCTACTATCCTCAGAGGGAGGAACCAACCTCAGAGGGAGACAATGTGGACTTCACACACCCAAAGCTGAAACTTCAACAGGGAATGGGTCCCAAGCACAGAAGGCTCTCCTAGATGAGATCAAAAGGAACTTTGAAAACAAAATGAGAGAGATAGAAGACAAAATGAATAATTCTCTCAAAACCAAAATAGCAGAATTAGAAAAACATTATAATGAGGAAAACATCTCTCTAAAAAGAAAAGTGTATGATATGGAAAAGGAGCTTCAAAAATTAACCAAGGAAAATTATTTGCTAAAAACCGGAATTAAACAAATGGAAACAAATAACTCTATGAGGAACCAAGAATTAGCCAAGCAAAACAACAAGAATGAAAAATTAGAAAAAGAGGTAAAATACCTCAAAGAAAAAATAACTGACCTGGAAAACAGATCCAGGAGAGATAATCTGAGAATCATACCAGAAAATTATGATGAAAAAATGAGCCTGGACAACATTCTCCAAGAGCTCATTAAGGAAAACTGCCCTGAGATACTAGAACCTGAGGGTAAAATAGAAATTGAGAGAATCCACTGGACACCTGCTGAAAGAGATCCCAAACTGAAAAGTCCTTGAAATGTTGTGGCCAAACTCCAGAACTACCAGATAAAAGAGAAAATACTTCAAGCGGCCAGAAAGAAATAATTCAAATATCGAGGGTCCACAGTGAGGATTGCACAGGATTTGGCAGCCTCTACACTGAAAGACTGGAGGCAGTGGAATACAATTTTCCGGAATGCAAAAGAGCTCAGGTTACAACCAAGGATCACATACCCAGTGAGACTGAGCATATTCTTCCAGGCAAAGAGATGGTCATTCAATGATATAACAGAGTTCCAGACCTTCTTGATAAAAAAGCCAGAACTCAATGGAAAATTCAACCTCCAATTACGAGATGCAACAGTGACTTAGAAAGGTAAACAAGGAGAACACACACACACACCCTGCTATTTGATAAGAGCAAACTGGTTATAGACAAGTAGAGGGTATGACTATAAAATACACAAAATGATGATTTTAAAAAATCTTATTAAGGGCTACAAAGGGACTGCAATGGAAGAAAGGGAATGGTTGAAGTGGAAAAGGGTAAATTATGCCACTTATAGAGGCATAAAAACTGTATAGCAGAGGTAAAGAAATTAGAGCTATCTATAAGCACATGAAGAAATGCTCTAATTCACTATTGATTAGAGAAATGCAAATCAAAACAACTCTAAGGTACCACATCCCACCAGTCAAATTGGCTAAGATGACAAAACAGGAAAATGACCAGTGCTGGAGAGGATGTGGGCAAATTGGAACACTAATGCATTGCTGGTGGAGTTGTGAACTGATCCAGCCTTTCTGGAGAGCAATCTGGAATTATGCCCAAAGGGCTATAAATACTTTCATACCCTTTGATCCAGCAATACCACTCCTAGGGTTATATCCCAAAGAGATCATAGAAATGGGAGAAAAACCCATATGTACAAAAATGTTTATAGCAGCTCTTTTTGTGGTAGCAAAGAACTGGAAATTAAGGGGGTGCCCATCAACTGGGGAATGGCTGAAAAAGTTGTGGTATATGCATGTTATGGAATACTATTGTGCTATAAGAAACGAGGAGCAGACGGTCTTCATATTTACCTGGAGAGGCTTAAAAGAACTGATGCTGAGTGAGAAGAGTAGAACCAGGAGAAATTTTTACACAATTACAGACACAACGTATGTGTGATGACCAACTTTGATAGACTGGACTCTTCTCAGCAATGCAGTGATATAAGTCAATCCCAAAAGACTCATGATGGAGAGAAATATGTGCATCCAGAGAAAGAACTAGAAAGAACTAAGTTTATATCCAGGTGTAAGCAAAATACCTGATCTTTTTCCTTCTGTTATTTGGTTTTATGTCCTCTTTACCATTTTTCATTCCAGCTGGTACAATCCGTCCTTATAAGCTGACTAATGTATAATGTGAAAGTATTTAGAAAGTATTTACAGATCCTATACTTGAGTATAAGCCGCCATGGGTGGGAGGAGGGAAGGGAGGGGGAGAAAATGTGAAACTCAAGGAATTGTGGAATTTAATCCTGTAAACTAAAAGGAAACAAACAAATTAATAAAAAAAAAAAGAAAGAAAACCTAGAAAGACTTACATGAACTGATGCTAAGTGAAGTGAGCAGAACCAGAAGAACATTGGACACAGTAACAGCAATATTGTGCAATGATCAACTATAATTGACTTAGCTTTTCTCAGCAATACAATGATCCACAACAGTTACAAAAGGCTCATGATGAAAAATGCTATCCACATCCAGAGAAAGAACCATGGAGTCTGAATGAGGATCAAAGCATATATTTTCACTTTTTTTTTGCTTTTTGTGGCTTTTCCTTTTTGTTCTGTTTCTTCTTTAACAACATGACTAATGTGGAAATATGTTTACATGATTGTATATGTATAATCTATATCAGATTGCTTGCTATTTTGGGAAGAGGGTAAAAAGGGAGGGGAGGGAGAAAAATTTGGAACTCAAAATTTTACAAAAATGAATGTAGAAAACAATCTTTACATGTAATTAGAAAAAATACTATTGAAAAAAAAGTGAGGATAATAATAGCAAAAAAAGTGAAGGAATAAAAAATGAATGTTAAAAACTTCTTTACACATCATTAGAAAAAATAAAATACTATATACAAAAAGAAATTAAAATTAAAAAAGAAAGTAAGCAGCATCATTTGACCTTTCATGATAATATGGGGGTCCATAAGGCTCTGATTAACATGAGGATATAAGAAGGTCACATGATAATCAATTTGATCAACACCAGATTGGTTGTTGTAGCCCACTATGCCTCAGTTCCATAGAACTCAACTCTTTTAATTAGACAATGCAAGTGAAAGAGAAAAAAAAATCTTCATTTTTAAAGGTATTTTAGTGATTTTAGAAGCTTAGTTGATTAAACAATGACTATTGATCTCTTTCTAAGTCATAATAGTTGTATCTGGTACTTAATGACCCTTAGAAGTTCTAATTCTCAAAACAGCAAAGGAGGCAAATACACCATTGGTTCTCCTCACTGAAATCTGGAAGTCAGAATAAATAATTAGTAAGTAGCACCAGTAATTTGTTTACTTTTAAGGCTGGAAATCTGCTCAGTAAAATCAAATTATCAATGGGTTTGATCAAGCAGTAGATCCCACACCAAGCAAAGGCTCTATGTGTTTTCCTTCACTCCTCATTCTCCTGGTATATTTTGACTATCAAAAACTTCAGATCTTTTGCAGTGATTGGCCTAGGATAAAAGATGATCAGATCAAATATTGAGACTGAAGGGGAACAAATGATTCAACTAGTCCAAACATCTTGATGAACTTCCATGGGCCTCAATTTCCTTAGCTGTAAAATGGGGAGGTAGACCTAGATACAGAGAACTGAGATGATCATGAAGGCCCTTTTAAGCTCTTAAGCTCCCATGCTATGATGCTAAGATAATAAAACAGAGGCCCAGAGAAATTAAATTATTTGCCCAAGGTCCCATAAAGGAGTACTTTGGTTAGGTTTAGGGGAAAAAGGTTTTTGTACGTAGCTTATTTTTTTCATCCCTACAGTCCTCCTTAGTGATACTTTGTATTTACTATTTATTTACTGATTTATGTAAGTGCTGTATCCCCCTCCCCTTTTTTCTCCAGTAAAATTTGTGCTCCTTTAGGAATGGGATAATTATCTTTTTGTCTTTGTCTCTCTAGAGCCTAGTATAGTGCAGCTATGAGGAAGAGACTTGAACTGAACTGATAACTGCCCTGATCTCTGGTCTTGGATCTCTTTACCCCAGACAGACACAACTAGTAGAATTCTCTAAGCCTACCTTTCTAATTAAAAAAAAAATTAAAAGCATATATATGAAGGTTAGGACTCTGGACTTCCAATAGCCCTTAAGAATTCTGGTCAAGACCAAGTCTAAGACTACTTTCCCAATCTAGCTCCTTCATCCAATGAATGATTTCTAACCTATTTTAGTAAATTTGTAATTTACCCTCATTACTTCTGAGGATCACTGATTTAGAGCTGAAACAAGATCTTAGAAATCTTCTCATAGCAAAAGTGACTGCCTTAGAGGTATCCAGGTGGTACAGTGGGTAGTATGCTGGGTCTGGGATCACAAAGATCTGAGTTCAAACATGCCTTCACATGTGTGACCCTGAGCATGTTACTTAAGGAAGTCTGTTTGCCTCAGTTTCCCCAGCTCTAAAATGGGAATAAGAGTAATAGCAAGTACTTCTCAGGGTTGATGTGAAGATCAAATGGGATGGTGTTTGTAAAGTGCTTAACAGAGTATGTAGTGCTTAGTAAATGCTGCTTTCCTTCCTTCTAGTGCAATCTCCTTCATTTTATAGAAGAGGAGACTAAAATTCAGAAGGACTTCCTTAACTCCGCTGTTAAGAATTCCTGGCTTCCTTCAAGATTCAAGTCAAATGCTCCTCTCTTCAAGAGACTTTTCCCTATTCTCTCCCTCACAGATGTTAAGCTATTTCTTTCTTACCCTGTGTCTACTCTTTCTGTCTTATATTCACCTAATTATTTATGTTGTCTCCTCCACTAGAATGTAAGGTCCTTGAAGGCAGACACTATTTTTGCCTTTCTGTGTATCCTTAGCCTTAGCACGATGCCTGGTATAGAGTAAGTGCATAATAAATACTTGTTGATTGATTGATGAAGTAATTTATTTAGGGTCACAGCTCGTAAGAATCCAAACAGACTTGGAGCCCAGGCCTACCTGAAGCCAAGGCTTGCACTCTATACTGTACCCCAGGCATGAGTGTACTCTAGGACTCATCCTCATCCAGATCCATTGACAATAAAATGAAGACATTGATTAGTCAGACATTGCCTGACTTCAAAAGGCTTCAGAACTCTCTCCTCCCTGACTAAAAGTCCTACCTTTCCGTAACATGTTCACTGGGTTATGTGTTGTGCAATAGTCATGTTACTGAGAAGTAAGGCTTGATTTAATTAATGGAATCATATTTTAAATATACTAGGGAAGGTTAGCTTTAAAGAAACCCAACTTGGAATCCTCTTTTAAAGAGGGGGAAAAAAACTTTTGTAAAGCTGATAATTACCACTTATTTATCTGCTTTGTGACTTTAAATTTTTTTATATCAGATTTTTTTAAAATCAGGATTTATCTAAAAAGACTACTCTCCCTAGTTCATCTCTCATTAAGTATTTTGCATGGAGATTATTATAGCCAAAGATGTAACACTGTATGGGGCAGAAGAAAATTGCACAATAAATGATATATTTATTTAGCCAACCAACCGGGGTTTCTAATCATCGCCTTGCAAGGCTATCTGCAAAAAGCTGAAGCTCTGTTTTTCACCGAATCAATTATCCAGCAACAGTAACCCTGGATGTAAACTTGGGTCAGGGAGGGCCTGTGTTGGAGCACCACACCTACACTTCTCACTTTTTCCAGGACTCTCCTTGGCTACTCCGAAAACAAACAGAACACCATGAACAGTATGGCAAATAAACCACAGCAAAAAGACAATATGAATCACAGACTACATGAACAGCACAGCAGATTGTTCCTTCCTCCCCTGAAAGAAAGGGGGTAAAATCAAGGGGAACAAATCTTTGCAAACAGCTCTAATTACAGGCTTGTGTTAGGCAACCATCACATGAAATGAGTTCCTTTTTTAAATGAAAAAAAGATGTGCAAAGCATCACTGGGAGAGATGTACTTGAGAACACTTTGAGCCAGGAAAGGGGAAAGCAGAGTCATAAGCTAAAAGGTCATTCGTTCCCATATGCAATAGTTCAGTGTCAAGAAACAACTGCGAGAATGAAGAGCAATACTAACTCCCACTGGTGCATGACTTACCTTTTCCTCTTCATTGTGTTTCCTGTTTGTCTTGTTTCATTTACCTGGAAACCCCAGTGATCTGAGTGATTCTGTTTCTCTCTTCTACATAGGAGCATAGTCACCAGGTGCTTGCTAATGTTGAAATTGTTTTTTTAAGGCTGAAAAATCCTGCTCCCCACTGGTAATGAACATATTTGTCAATTGAAAAAAAAAACTAATTGATAGAGGGAAAAAATCACTATCTGTAGTTCATGGTGGAGTTAGGGGGTCCAGAAGACCCAGGTTCAAATATTGCCTCTGTCACTTAGCCCCTGTGCTACCATAGACAAGTTATTTAGGCTCTGTAAGCCTCAGTTTCCTCATCAGAAAGAGTATTATAATAACAGCTGTGTTGTATATCTCAGAGGGCGGTCATGAGTCTCGAATGAGACAATATATATAAAGAATTTTAGAAACTTTAAGGTATAATATAAATGTCAATTATAATAAGTTAAATCTTTTTATTTTTAATCTTGACAAATTTGGAAATAGTTATATTGTCCCAAATAATTCATGAGTTAGTCCCTAATTCCTTCCTTTGTAAAAGAATGACAAATTCTAAGATACTTGGTAATTGATGTAGCAAAGATGGCAGCAGTGGGGGGTGGGGAGGAGTCATATGTATGAGGTATAGGAATGGATGAGATCCGTAGTAAAAAGGGAACAATTCACAAGATTAGCTTTCAGCATCTGTTTCAGTGCTACACTTGAAAGTAATGCAATGGAAATAATATTAGGTATGGATCAGAGAATCTCCCACTACAGTTGTGTCTGAGTCTTCATGACCCCGTGGACCATAGCATGCCAATACTGTCCATGGAGTTTTCTTGGCAAAGATACTGGAGTGGTTTGCCATGACTTGCCCAGGATCACACAGTTGGTTAAGGGTCTGAGTTCAAATTTGAACTCAGGTCTTCCTGACTCAGGGCCCAGCACTCTATCCAGTGAGCAGTCACTTAGCTGCCTTTATATGCAGAGTCTCACTCTAATACCTCCCACACACAAAAGACCTTTCTCTTGTTGACTTGGAAAGACAAGTTGTGTAACCCTTCCACATTGTTTTTAAGCCAGAGCTTAAGCATCTACTTGTATTATGTTAGGTAATAATAACTAACATATCACTGAAGATTTACAAAGCATTTATCATAAATATCTCATCCCAACTTTTGAAGGAAATTCTTTTATCTCCATTTCACAGATAAAGAAACAAGCTCCAAGGGTTATGTTGCCCAGGTGGTGCTAATTTTGAGGAGGGGCACTGCTATCTGCTATGCTAGGCCACCACTGAAAGGGTGTGGACATGGATCTGAGCCTCAGATGGAGCAGGAAAATTATCTCCTGGCCAACAAGCCTTGTTTTTATTACAGGTTTTGCTGTCTGGAACAGAGAAGCAAAATACAGCAGTCATTATGGTTCTAATCGGTGCTTTAGTGCAGTGGGCCTCACTTTCAGCAGGACAAAATGTGTACCAACCAACTGCCTCTACACACACACACACACACACACACACACACACACACACACCTTAGAGAACTTCTGTCAAAAGGACTTATTTAATGTTTATTATTGAGTTTTCCCATGGTGATTAAAATGTGTAATAATAAAAAAAAAAGAACCATGTACATTTTTGCATGGTTTGAATTGAACCTGCAGAGAACCTAGAGGACAACAGTATGCAAATCCTCCATGCCTGTCTCCCTTATCCTTTATATTGGCTAGTTGCCAGCCAGCTATCAGCTGATATATTTCCTCCCTTTCTCTGCCGAACACCTTGACTCCTTACCTACCAAAATAAATGGGCTTTTACCAGTCCTCAGTCTTCTCAACCAAACTGTGGCATTGGACACTGCTGTCTACCCTCTCCTCCTGGACACTGTCCTGTCTGGGCTTCCATGGTACTGTTCTCCCTTGGCTTTTCTCCTACCTCTTTGTTTGGTCTTTCTCAGTCTCCTTAACTGGTTCATCCAATCATGGTCTCTAAATGTGGAGATTCTCACAAAGTTCTGCCCTCTAGGTCTTCTGTTATTCCACTCTCCTCTCTCTTATTGACCTCATCAGCTCCACAGGTTTAATTATGATCTCTATGTAATTGACTCACAGATCCTTACATCCAGTCTCTAACCAAAGCTTCAATGCCACATCATCAGTTGCTTCTTAGATATATCAAATTGTAAGTCCAGAAGGAATCTCAAACTCAATTGGTCTAAAACAGACCTAATTATCTTTCCCTCAACAACTGTCCCACCTCCAAACTCCCCTATTTCTGGAGAAGACAAGACCATCCTTCCAGTCTTCCAGGTTCTTAACCTTTGCATTATGTGAGTAACAAAGAAAAAGTCAATTTGGCTGGATCACAGGATGTGGATGAGGAAATAATGCCCAATGAACCTGGTTAATAGGTTGGAACTAGGTTGTATAGGCCTTTAAAGCTCAACAGAGAAGTTTATATTTGATCCTAGAGGCTTAGGAGGGCATTAGAGTCGATTGAATAGTGGTGACCCATGGTCAGATCGGCATTCAAGGAAAATCACTCTAGCAGCCAGTATGGGGAATAGACTGAAATGGATAGAAGAAGTCTGAAGCATGGGAGACGAATTAGGAGGTGGTTGTACCAATCTAAGTAAGAGGTGATATAAACCTGAATTAAGGAGGCCATAGCTAGGTGAGGAAAGGGAAGGGGCTGGATGCGAGGGATGTTGTGAAGGTAGAAATGGAGAGAAAGAAAACAAGATTAGAAAATGTGGGATGAGAGAGAATGGGTGGAACAAAAATAAATACTAAGTCCTCAGTCGTGTGCAGAGAGAACCCTGTTCTAGGAACTGAAAAGCATAGGGTATTTAGATAATAGTTCTACGGAGTCTAGTATTTAAAGGTAGAATTGTTAGAAAGAAATAAAAATGATAGCTAACATTTAAATAGTCATTTTATGTTTGGAAAGCACTTGATTTAACATTATTTCACTCAGTCTTCATAATAACTCTATGAAGTAGAGTCTACTGTTATCCCCATTTTACAGATGAGGAAACTGAGGTTCAGAGAAATTAAGTGATTTGCCCATCGTCACATAGAGAGTTAAGTGTAAAGGTAAGATTTGTACCCAGGTTTCTACTGACTCCAAGTCCAATATGATCTTCACTATACTATGTGCTTTATAAATTGTTAAAAGACTTGTTGAATGCTATTATTCTCCAGTTATTCTGAGAGTTGGTGATGACTATGAAAAGCAGCACCTATACCTAAAGGGATATGATCTCCTCCTATACCTCCAAGTCTCAAAGTCTTGTGCATGGGACTTAATAGAGCAGCAAGATGGCTGAGCTGAAGGATCGTTGGCCTTGGATCCAGAAGACTTAAGTTTGATTCCTGGCCAACACTTAGCTGTGTGACCAAGGATGAGACATGACCACTCTGAGTGTTAGTGTTCTCAGCTGTAAGGTGAAGATAAGATATATGCTGCTCACTTCAGATGGTTGTGGTGAGGATAGTGCTTTGCAAATCTATATATGTGAATTGCTATTTGAGGTAGCAAGTCAATATTCTACCATTTCTGGAGATCATCTGAAGACTTGATGCTAGCAGCAAATTCTGACTGAATTATGGTGTGTGGAAATATTGTGCCTCTGGTGCTCATTACATATGTTTAACCATGGGAAAGTCACCCAACCTGTCAGGGCCTCAGTTTCCTCCACTGTAAAAATGAAGGGGTGGACTAGATGATCCCCTGAGGTCCCTTTCAGCCCTGGGTCTGTGGTCCCAAGAAACAAGAACAAGGCCAAGTACAGGAAGGGACTGTTTCCTGTTGCTGGTATTAGGGAAGATGGTAATATAATGGAAGAAGATAGAATTTAGAAGGCCCAGCTCTTATTTGCTTTCTGTTTCCTCAGCATCAGCATTTATGCAGCATATGACCCCGGGGGCTGGGATGGGAAGAGGGCACATGTTGGGTTAGCCACAGCCTCCCAGTAGCTCTGCTCTGACAGCTCCTTAGCATAATGGGTACAAATGAAGGGCAAACACACTAATAATAATTGGATGGGCTGATTGGCTCCTTTATAGTTCTTATTGCTAAATTATTATTGCAGTTAACTTTTGTCAATATTTCAGCCTCGGTTGACTGTCACTCAATAAATAATCCTGTGCTCAGGAAGGGTCAGGCTCTCTGTTGTCTTTGTTTTGGTGACATGCATTCATTAGTACAAAAAAAAAAGCAAGAGTTGCCAACGAAAGAGCAGCCACAAACAGCCTTTCCCCAGAACACCTATTTTGTTTTGTTATTACAGTTTACCTGACACCAGCTGAGGAGACTGAAGGAAAACTTTTGTGAAACTGGCTTGGAAAATGCTTTCTCCTGTATTGTTCTATCTTCACTAGAGGCAGCCGTATTTATTCTTGGGATAGCCTTTCAAATTTAATGTAGACATTTATTGCACATATGCATGACTTCAAGAAGATGCATTCTGGAAACCCAGGATGAGAAAAAAAAAAAGATTTAGCAATGAAACAGAAGCCAAGAGATCTCATTTTCTGTGTAACTCTAGGGCCTGGATTAATTCTGACTGTTTTGGGGTAACAACTATTAAACCCACAGTTTGAATCTACATCATGTGTGTGACTCTCCTGATAGACCATGCCAGACATAAATCTAATAGAAATGGCATTTAAGATGCAAAACATAAATAACACAAAAAGAGAAGTAAGTAGTAAAATATTATCTGCCTCCACACATAAAGGCATGTGATTTCCTCTACCTCCAGGGTAGTCATACTCTTAATTCTGCTTCATTCTCTGTCTTTCTCTATTTCCCTCCTTCTCATCCCACCCCACCCCTCCTCCACTTCAGACCCTCTCCCCAGCATCATGGATGCAAATAGCTTTATAACTTTGGTGGTATATACTTGAAGTGTGATAATAGCTTCTTAGAGCTTCTTTCCTGGGATTCCCTGGGGGCAAAACAGGAGTGGCTGATATCATAGCAGCAGGCTAGCCAACGTTGTAACCTTGTGCCTTGACTCTGCAATCATCAGGGTCAAACCAAAATGCCAAAATGGCCATTTTTGTTTATGTAGTATCTTTGCCTTCCTTGTCGGCCACAGTCTTACAGTGTATATATTTCCTCCACTTACCCCTGTAAGCTCTTGAACCCTCTTTTCTAACCAACCTCTCTACATGTTTAGTAGACCCTGTCCTTTCCCTCCTTCTGTAGTCAATTGCATCCTCAATCATTCCCTCCTTCTGTCAAATCTTCAATCTCTCCCTATATATTGGTTCCTTTGATATTGCCTCCAAATATGGCCAAGTGTCTCCCTTTCTTAAAACACATTCACTAGATACTACTATCCCCTTAAGCTATTGTTCTACCTCTCTCTTTCCCTTTCTCAGTCAACCCTGGGAAGATGATACTTATACTTGCTAACTCCACTTCCTTTCCCCTCACTAACTCCTCAGTCCTTTGCAAACTGGTTTCTGATGACATCACTCAACTAAAACTACTCCAAAAATTCCCAGCGATTTGTTAATTGCCAAATCTAATTTTAAAAAATCAGTCCTCATTCATCTTGGCCTGTCTGCTGCATGTGACACTGTTACCTGACTTCCTATTTTCTTCTCTTGGTTTTTGGGACACTTCTTCCCTGGTTCATTTACCTAACTTGTTGAACTGATTCTTCTCATTCTCCTTAGTTGGCTCATCATTTTTCACATTCCGCTAAAAGTGGGTGCTCCCCAAGGTTCTATCCTTTTCACTTTTCTAGACACCCTTTCTCTCCTGGTAATCTCATCAGCTCCCATGGACTTAATGGACATTTCTTTTTTTTTTTTAAAGCAATTGGGGTTAAGTAACTGCTCAAGGTTACATGGCCAGTTATTTCTGGGTGTGGTGCTGAGTATCTGAGCCCGGATTTGATCCAGGTCATCCCGACACTGGAGCCGGTGCTCTTACTCGCTGAGCCACCTGGCCACCACTAAGCAATTGGGGTTAAGTAACTTGCTCAAGGTTACACGGCCAGGTGTTTCTGGGTGGGTGCTAAGTGTCTGAGCCCAGGATTCGATCTCCAGGTCTTCTCAACACTGGAGCCGGTGCTCTTACTTGCTGTGCTACCTGGCCGCCCCTTAATGGACATTTCTATGCTGATGACTTATGGATCTCTATATTCAATCTCAGCCTTTCTCCTAAACTTCACAATCCCACATTACCAGTTGCCTGTTGGACATGTGAAATTGGATGTCCTGGAGACATCTCAAATTCAAATGATCTAAAACTGAACAAATTATCTTTCTCCTAAATGATTTGTTCTGGGAGGTTTGGATTCAGTTAAAGGACAGCACTTGAGGACCTAGAGAGCTACGTGTGGCCTCAAGGCTGCAGACCCATACCTAAACCCTTTCTTCTTCCAGATCTCCCTTTTTCTATTGGAGGTGCTACCATCCTTCTAGTCTCATAGGTTGTCTGGGCCATATCCTCAATGTCTCATTCTCCTTCATCTCACATTATCCAATCAGTTGATGAATCTCCACATTTCTAACTTCTCAGCATCCCTCAAATCCAGCCCCTTCTTCTCTTCCCTCACATATCCAGCTACCAGCCCTTCACCACTTCTCACCTAGATTAGTGCAACAACCTTCTAATTGGTCTCTCAGGCCTCAAGTCTCTCTCCCTTTCAGTCCATCCTCCACACTGCTGCCAAAATGATTTTCCTTAAATGCAGAAAACCTGTTACAGAGGCTCTCGATCACCTCCATGATAAAACACAAGCTCATCCATTTGGCATTTCAGGCTTCTCAAAATCAGTCCCGAGGCTATCTTTCCAATTGTACTGAACATTATTCTCTTTCAAGTACATGATATTTTTTCAGCCAAACTGGCAACTTGCCGCTCCCCAAACACAAAATTCCATCTCCCACCACCATAGCTTTGCATAGGTTTCTCTCTCCCCCTCCCCCCTCCTCCGGCCCCAGACTGTAAGGTACTTCCTTCTTACCTCTGCTTCCTAGAATCCCTACTTTCTTTCTAGGATCAGCTCAAGTACTATCTCCTACATCAGGCTTATGATAATATCCACTCTACCTTCATCACTATTAACTTTCCTTCCCCCTAAAAAAAGGAAAAAAGCCTTTGTTTTATATGTTTTTATGCCTTATTTTCATGTCGTTTTCATCATCATATTGTTTTCTCCCAATAGATGCAGCATGCTATGGTGGAAAGCACATTGGACTTTGAATCAAAGACCTATGTCTCCTCTGTCATTTGCTACCTGTGTTTCTTTAGCCAAGTCACTTAATTTCTCTGGGTCTTAGTTGCCTCTTCTGGAAAATGAGAATATGGGACTTGATGGCACCTGGCTCTAACTGAGCAGTGATCCTTGAGGTCTTGGTCTGTTTGGGTTTTGTCTGGATAGTCTTAGCCCCTAGAGCAGTGTCTGCTAATTAGAGGACCCTTAATGAATAAGTGAATCCCCTCAAGAACCCTGTGACTTGGACAGCATTTGGCATTATTACGTTCATTTTGCATAGAGAATCAGGACACCACAGAGAATATATTCACCACCACTGGGGTAGAAGTGGGAAAGGAATGATGGGTCCTTTTAATATCCCTGAAAGAAAAGCACTTACTGATTCTTCCAATGGCTTCTAAACAGTACAGGTCATCATCTGAAATTTGCCTGTGTATTGGCTTCTGATTCTTATAAATCACCTCCAGGGAAATGAGAGGAAAAAGTAAACCAACTAACAAATGAGAAAGATACTCAGGAAAAAAAATGTTTTAATCTATTTACATCTGGAAGATAAAATAACTAACCCAAAGGGAGGTTACATTGGTTTTTGAATCCTGGCTCAGAAACTTACTAGCTGTATAATGTTAAAACAGTCACAAGCCTCCTAAGCCTCAGTCTCCTTGTCTATAAAATAGGGATTGTAATACCTGCACCAATGACCTCACAGACTTGTTGTGAATCAAGTTCTATATGTAATAGGACTCGGCTGGCCTGCAGTGAGAGGGAGGCAAGTTCAGATATTCTCCTCTGGATTTTAGTCCAAGAGATAATGTAGGAACCTGAAACTTGTTACCAGCCTTGTGTGGCTGAAGGAAAGAACTGAAGACTCAGAAGCAGTGAGGGGCTTCTGAGTAAGGGGCCACATACTTGCTCATATCTCAAGTCTCTTGGTGGCATGGGATGAGGAAGGATACTTTGAGCTGGTCCCAGCCTGCCATGTGGGGAAGGGGAAGATGTTTGATTTTGTTCTACATGTGGAACCCAGGTGGTTAGGCAAAATTTCAAATAGCTCACGTTTATGTAGATAGACTTTAGAGGTGTGCTGAAGCCAGCTGTACCAAGCTCCCATTGTTAAATTTTCAGTGTCAGCATTTACACCTCACAATCCCAGGAAACTACAAATTGGGGCTTGATTTATTTCTTTGTTGCCATCTAGATTTAAGAAAGTGATGGAGAAAATATTAATAATTCAAATTAATCTTAAAAGTGTTTTGTTTTGTTTTTACTTTTAAAGAGCCTGCTGTTAAACATTTGCCAGCATACACCTGGTTTAAGATAATAATAAAAGACCTAACATTTACACAGCACTTTAAAAATAAGATCTCCTTTGATCCTCACAATAAACCTCTAAGATAGGCATGATTATTATTATCCCCACTTTTACAGATAAGGAAACTGAGACCCAGGGAAGTAAAGTCACTCAACCAAGGCTGCACAGAATATAAGTGGTAGAACCAGAGCATTTTTCTCATAACAACCCTGAGAAGTTGGTAGTAGAGGGATCATGATTTCCATGACCCAGATGGTAAATCTGGTTGTCAGAGAAGATATGTAACTGGTGACAGAACCAGGATTAGAGCCCAGGTCTTCAGATCCTTAGTAGAATGAACTTTCCACCACACTTATAGAGCCTTTTCAGTTTTTCTTCCCCCACTTCCTTTTCCATCCTCTTTCTTCGTCCTCACCTTTGGGAGCCCAGGTGAGCTACTACTGCCCAGTGGTTGTCCAGGATACTTCAAGGTGGCTCCACCATAAACAAGGGGCTCAAGGTCCACATCTTGTCTCTTCCCTCCTCTCACCCTATAAAAGTGTACTTGCCCTGAATCCAATTCCTACTTTCTGAATTAACAGCTAAAATCTGGAAAATTAATCCATCGTAATGTTAATGGATGTTAATAGCCTGATGTGTTGCCCCTCGTTATAACTGATTTATTCCTCAAACAGTGCCTTCTGAAAGCATAGTGGATCACCCTTAAAAGAGGGAATCTGAATGAATGAACAATGCATGAGCATTTATTATTAACACTATGAACAAGGCAATGTGCTGAGCTCTGATTATAACCAATAAAAAAGCAAGACAGCCCTGGTCTCAAGGAGCTTACATTCCAGCGAAGAAGACAAACATCTAAGAGGGGTCTCCTCCAAGTCTTATGGAGGTTTCATGGTCCCTAGCATGTAGCAGTAAAATTGATAATAATGCAACTTTAATGTTATTTCTATTGATAAAATCATGTGTTTCTGATGAACCATTTTAGTACCCAGGACTTTGACATCAAGAACTGGGTATTCACCAGCTGTGGATGCTACACCTTCAGAAGGAGCTACCAGATACTGTCTTCCCAGAGGTTGCTTCCTGGGATAATGCCTACAGGGGCTGCCCAAAGCAGGGCGGGTAGTCTGAGAGACGCTGCTTTTCCTAAGGCTCTTGGATTCCAAGTCCTGAGCTACCCCCATTAGAGTCTGAGATGGGGTGGTGCTCAAAGGCACATGCCACATCTTTGTCTCTGCCTCAGAAGACTTCAGCCCTGCCTCTTCCTGTCCAACCTTAGGACAGGTCACAATGAAATGTTTAGGCAACACAGCATCTAATTCTATTCTAATAATGTTATGTGATCTCAGATCACAGAACCTCACACTGTCAGATGATAAAAACTGCAAGTGTTTTCAAATAACTGGAAAAACCATGCAGTAAGTATAAGTAGGCGGTAGTATGCTACTGTGGCTTTAAGACATCATTAAGGATATGGGTGACTAGAAAATGGGATTGACCAGCCCCATAGCAAGAAAGAGAAAGAACAGCTGGAAAGCCTGATCATTGCACTAATATAGAACAGAGGAAGACACCTTTGATGGATTCCTATGGGAAGATTATGGAAGGAGAACCATGTAAGATAAGAAAGTATGGATGAGATGCAATGTACACTAGCAAAGGAAATAACCTTGTGGATGTGATCACAGCTATCCAAACATGGAATCATGACAGGTCTGCTGGAGAGATCAGAGCCAGCTATAACTATCTGAAACTGTGCTTTGACCAAATTGTTGAGGTGGGGTTGAGTAAAGAGTGCAGTTACTCAAGGACAGTCCTTTGAGGAGGGGCATGAAGGCAGCATAGACAATAGTCCATTCATAGGTAGAGTCACTACGGGAAGGGACAGTCCATCCCCTAGAATCCTACAAAGGGTAAATGTACCTACAGAGGACCATGAAGCAAGATGTCTCAGGACTGTGGTTCTTTCAAGGCGAAAGGCTACAAGTAAGCAAGCCTTCCTGGAGAAGAGATGCTTTTACCTTTTTCCTCCATCCACCACCCCCCCCCCCAAAAAAAAACCCAAACTATTGTCCATACGCTAGTTACAGATCCTGGAGGAATATTTTGCTGTAGGGTCATAAGATAAGGGCCCTTAGAAGCCATCAAATCTAGCACCTTTATTTTACAGGTCGGACATCTAAAGACCAGGAACTTTTCTAATGTCACACCTGTAGTAACTGTCAGATACGGGATTTGAACTCAGGTCTTGCTGACTCCAAGTCCAGCTATTCCATGGTATCTCATGTTGAGACAGCCTAGAAAGTCACAGTCAAGTCAGCAACGTCCTTCCATACTTACAGAGAGGGCTGATCCGATGGGTTAAAAGTTAATATTAAATACACACAGTATCTCTGTGATATTAGCTAATTATTTTCATCTTTTAGGCCTGTTTCTTCTTCTGTAGAATGGTGAGGTGAGATTCCTAGATCTCTGAGGTCTGCAACATTCAATAATTCCAGTAGCTAAGGGAGAAGAAATCAGGCCAATCAATTTATAAGTTTTGCAGAGCTAGGCCATGGTTCCCACTAGCCTCATTTTAACTGTCATACACTGTGAGGCAGTGTGGCCTAGTGGACCATCCTTGACATCAGGAAGACCTGGGCTAAAGTCCTGCTTCTGATAGATACTGACTGTATGATCATAACCACATTGCTCACCCTTTCACTTCCCCAGTGACTCTCTAAGACTGTAAGTGACTTATGAATTGCTTACTTGCCTTAAAGGACCCAAAAGACCCATCATACCGTATAGATATCTAAAAGACAAAAAGGTCCCTATCTCTGTGTACTTAGAGACACACGTGGGGACACTTCATTAAGACCCATTCAGGAAAAGGCATCCATTTATCATGCAAGTTAAAGAATACATCATTGAAGTGACAGCAGATTAAGGCCATTAAGAAGAAAATTTACTTAAATAAACAGTGAACTCCTGCCCTGTGGTTAGGAAGAAATTGTCAGTAATAACTGCGCAAAAACAACAAGCTCAAAGGAGAAGGCTAATAACCATCTAGCCCACAGTAGCCTGCAGGTAATGACCTAACTAAAATACAGAGCAGCTGCAGCTGCCTTAATAAACAGACTCACCAGAGCACCAGCATGCACATGCGAGTTCAAACGGCCAGTTAAAGATAAATATGGTGCAAGAGTTAATTGTACATAATCATTATTTTAAAAACCTTTTGTCAAATACCTGTGGCAGGTGTGGTACAGAGGAAGAGACACTGAAGGAGGAGATAGGAGAAATAACTTCTAGGATCTCTCTTCTAACCAAGTGGCCCTTGGAAAAATCTCTTCATCTTTGCGGGCCTCATTTATTTTATCTATGAAATGGGTAGGTGATGCAATGGATAGACTGATAGGCCTTGCTGTTAGGAAGACTCATTTTCATAAGTTCAAATGTAGCATCAGACACTTTCTAGCTGTGTGACCCTGGGCAAGTCACTTAACCCTATTTGCTTCAGTTTCCTAATCTGTAAATATGATGGAGAAGGAAATGGCAAACCACTCCAGTATCTTTGGCAAGAAAACCCCCAATGGGGTCATGAAGATATTGGATACGACTGAAAAACAACAACAAAAATATCAACAATTACTCGTCTGAAGATAAAGGGACAGTTGGCCCAAATGATCTTTTGAGGATCTTTCCAGTTATAGTCTCTACAGTTCTAAAACACCATACAGTCAAAATTGTGTTCTAAATGCAAACATTTAAAATTATCACATCTGAAATTTTTTTAAAAGCATGAATTGAAAAGGTATGATAAATTCTTCACATCACAACCAAAATTCAATCCAATAAAATGACATACTAAGAACAATATGAAAGTGTTTCATATGAAACCTCTAGTGAAAAAGATACCCATATCACAGCCCATCTATGATGTAGGTCCTAGAGAGTTTCCTAAAGCACAAAGAGGGTATCTACTAGTCCAGGGTCACAGAGCTACTAAGTTTCAAAGGCCAGACCTGAATGTAGGTCCTTCTGACTCCAAGCCCAGGGTGCTGCCATCTTCTTTCCACATACTCTCCCAAACTGCACTGCTGGCTTTTCCTCTTAAGTAACAGTCCATCTCCCCTCTCCATGCTTTTGAATAGGCTATGCCCCAGAGTGAGGAATCACACTACTCCTGCCTCAGTAGAATGTCTGGTTTCCTGCTAAAGTATAATCACAAGCATAAAGTATTTCCCAAACACCCAATCTGCTGTTATCTCCCCTAATTAGCTCGTATTTACTTTATACCTTTTTGTATTTATTTACAGGTACATATATTATTTCGTCTTATAAAATGTAAGTTCCTTGAGGAAAGATACTACTTTTTTATCCCCAACACATAGGATATACTTGATTCATTCTTGTTGGTTGATTAATATACTGCCTCTAGGATTAATATATAACATAATATTAAATAACAAAGAAAGTAAACAATAACTTAGAGAAATAGTGAAATGTTATTGCTTTCCACACATTTCAGTTTCCAAATGAAGTAAACTGAGGCACAGAGCTGTTAAGTAACAGAGGCTTAATCCCAAAATTTCTTGTATAGGGTACAATATCCTTGACCTTTCACAGATTTAGGTCATATATGATTCCCCAACCCCCAAAAAATCTGCTATAAAGCTATGATATTTAAGTATTTTTTTTAGATCATATAGAACTGGAAGAGATGCTGGAGGTTATCTAGTCCACCTCTCTCATTTTACAGATGAGGAAACTAAGACTCAGAGAAGCCAATGGCTAGCCTGAGGTCACACACAAACAGCACGCCTGAGTTAGGTCTGGCCTTTCCACTAAGCCACACTCCCTCCTTTTGAGATCTATAGTATTCTGTAGAGCAGGGCTTTTTAGCCTTTTTGTCATGGCCCCGCTTTGGCCATCTGAGGAAATCTATGTTTCTTGACTGACTGACTGACTAACTAGAAACCTCTCCCTATTGCTGCCTACTTTTATAATTGGAAGAAATGCTAATTTTTAGTTCTTGGCTATGGAAAATAAAGATGTAATTATTTTTCATCCAAGTTAACAGATCCCCTAAATTCTACCCAAAAATCTCCAGTTGTAGACAGAGCATCCAGATTTTAAAATTCCTAACCCTTAAGTCTCTCGCCCACCCCACCCCCAATCCCTGGGTTCAGTATCGTGCTGTTTTGTATCCTAACACCTATTCTAATGCTTTCTATGGCTAGTTTAACTTGTGCCTGTAACTTAAGCCTTTGGTTATGGTGTACTTATACCTGAAAGAAACTAAAGCTTTCTGCTGAGTTAAAAAAAAAAAATAGGACACCTAGACAGTACACTGCTAGGACCTAGAGTCAGGAAGACCTGAGTTCAGATCCAGCCTCAGAAACTTAATATTTGTGTGATCCTCAACAAGTCACTAAACCTTCAAAAAAATTTTTTTGCATTTATCCAGATTTCTGACATCCCATAGACATAGCTTTTGTGACATTTAATAAATTATTTTGCTTGCCTGGGTTTACCTTTCTTTCCACATTTCTAGTTCAATTTCAAAGAAAGGGCTATTAATTCTACAAAAAGACCAAATTGTCGCAGAGAGTGGCTTAGTAAGTTACACTCATGCTTTGAACAGGTTCATCAATACCTCCAAGACCTTCAGAGAGAGACTCTTTCCTAGGTATCAAATAATCTGTAGCTCATCTACATCTCACTGTTGCCCATTTTTATAAAAAACCCACTATGACTCAGCTTTACTTTCAGGGCTTTCAGATGGGGAAGGGGAAGTTGGGGAGACACAAGGGCATTTTTAATCTGTCTGTTAGCTTGTGGGGCTGCATTATTATTTTTTTAAGCTGTCTACTCCATGCATTGTACTCCACAGCTTGTGGGGGTGTTACAATCTCTTCACTTTCCAGTGGCACATAGAGAGGACATTTTTTCTTGCTTTCTCATTGACTGCTTACCAAGGTTGTGGGTGAGACCAGCAGGTGAACTGCCACCTGCTGGCCAGCATCCTACAGACTGATCCCCATCAGAAAAGGGAAAGGCGAGCGTGGGCATTCATTAGGATCACATGGAATTGTTTTGCCCACGAGTACTATAACTTAAAGACTTATTGTCAAAATCAGCCTGATCCCCAACCCAATCAGGATTCAGAATCCCCTCTGGGATGGCTTTCTGCTCTGTGAGATGTGAAACTGATGGAAAGTCAGCCAGTAAGTAGCCTGAGCTCTTTCCATTCAAAAACTGGAGGTTTGCAGTATGGCTCAAACTGCAGACAGGTTAGAAAGGGGATTTCTTCATAGAAATCTGCAGGTTCTTTTTCCAAGGGCCATGCCTCCCTCTCAATCTACCCCCACCCCCCACTCCACCCCTACCCGCACACACAGGAGCACAAACACAGCTCACCAATCCCTAAGACTCCTTTTATTATTCATCCTCCAATATTGTCTTTCTCAAACATACTATGATGAATGGGTCCATCAGAAGCACAAAGGTAACTAGATAAGTAAATCTCTTATTAACCTGTCTCACTCCTGTCTCTCCCCTCTCCAATCCCCTCATCCTCCCAGGGGTCCATTCTGCCTTTTTGTTTTCTCTTTCAGAGGGACAAGATGTGTATTATTTTTCTTTGATTTTTTTTTCTCTTTGTGAACGAAGAGAGATTTCTTGTAGAATAGATATGATTCCATCTTAGACTGCCTTCTCTCCCTGTGGGAGGTTTTGTGGGAGGGAAATACGAACCATTTTTTAACCCCTGAGGTTAATGGCTAGGTCTGGAGAATTTGGGGGGGCCTTTACAAAGGACTTTGATGCTGAAAGGGCAAATTTGCACAGTGTCTGCAAATTTGTCATTTGCAGTTCATTAATTGCCTACTTTGTCTTAATGTTAATGTTGAGCCAACCTGTAGTAAATTGACAAAATAATAGACATGAATGCATTCTCAGCACACGTGGCATCTGTGCTTCTAATAAGCCTGATTTTATTCTACACACATAAAAATGGCCTATTTGCGTCTCCAAAGTAAATGAGGAGCTCATGAAGACCTCATTGCTCTCAGAAACACCAAGGACAAGCTAACATGACATAATATTGTTGCTATGGCAACAGGGATATTCACCAGCAGAATCACCACTATAGATCATCAATTTAGTGCTCTACTAAACACAAAATAATACCTGCTCTAATGACGCCTGGGCTTTGATTCCTAGGAATGTGGTGCCACCTATTGCAACGCCTGACTGAATGGAATTTCAAAAGAAATTCCAACTCACTGTACAGACACACTCTGTATCCTGGAATAAAAGACACATTCTGCGAGTCTTTCATTATCATTTGAAAAGGAAGCATATTAGCAAAGAGGACTTAGACTATTTGCTCTCACCTCTCTGTGTCTGGGATTTCTTGATGTTAACTGAGCTAGAAACTTGGAAGTTGGAGCTGAGTTTTAGAATCAGAGCCAACATCTATAAATAAGTCATTGAGTTTAGAGCTGGAAGGATCCACAGAAATCATGTAGGTTGACCTCCTCATTTCACAGATGAGGAAACTGAGGCTCAGAAAAACTAAGTCACATACCAAAGTTCAAATCCAGGTCTTCTGTCTCCAAATTCAATGCTCTTTTCCTTATACCAGTCTTTCTTTCCTATACTATTCTTCATGCAAGTTTCCTAAAAAAAAATATATATATATATATATTTACATATATATTGCTGGCAAGGCAAATTATGTAATGAACTAAGTGAGCTGGTAGCAGGAAGGACACTGAGTCTGTTGTGGAAATTGTATTAAGGTTCTTGATGAGAAAAAGTCTGGGAAGCAGTAACATGGGGAGGCTGAGCCTTATCTACTTTTGCTTTCTGACTGATAAAACAGAGAGGAAAGCATACACTTTTCTTCTTTCTACCCTGACATTTGTCCCTAACTCATTTACACTTTATCATGATTGGTCCTTAAAACATCCTATTTGATGTTTCCAAAATAGGCTGCTGCTACCATCATCCATGAGGAATCTGATATTCTTTACAACACAGAACTGTATTGGAAAGATAAGTCAAGATCTTCTCCATTCTTTCCCTCAGTTTTGTTTTTTCCATGAAAGAAACTTCCTATTTTTTTCTTTCTGTATTTCCTTTCCAAATTCTTTTTGGTTTTGGTCATTTTAAAAGGCCAAGTACTGGGCATATGTTTTCTAGAATTGTAAAGTAGTGATAGGCATATGTGCATGTATTTATATAGCAATAGCATTTATGCAGCACTTTAAGGTTTGCAAAAGACTTTCCAAATACTATCTCATTTAATCCTCACAACAGCCTTGGGAGGTAAATTCTACTACTATTCCCATTTTACAGATGAGGAAACCGAGGCAGGCAGTGGTTTTATGACTTAAGTAGGGTCTCAGTAAATATCTGAGGCTGGATTTGAACTTGTGTCTTCCTGACTCCATGCCCTGTGATCCACCCACTGTACCAGCCAGCTTCACACATTATATACAAAGCCATACTATACATGAATAAAAATTGACTTATTGTTTACTATATGACAAGCACATACTGTGCTTAGTACACTGAATGCACAAATAGGGAAGCAATGGTACCTCTGTTTTCAAGTACCTCGTTCTAAAAGGAGGAGAAATCAATGCGTATACATAGATAATTTTTATGTACACATTGTTTTATTCTTTCTATATAAAAGGGGCAGGGAAGGGAATAAGCATTTATATAGTGCCTACTATGCACCAGACTCTGTGCTAAGTGCTTTATAAATATCTCATTTGATCTTCATGACAGATCTGCTAGGTAGGTACTATTTTAATCCCTGTTTTACAGTTGAGAAAGTTGAGGCAAACAAGTTAAGTGACTTGCCTAGGATCACACAATAAGTTTCTGAGGCTAGATTTGAACTTGGGTTTTTCTGACTCCAAGCCAGGCAGTTTACCCACTGCACCACCAAGCTGCATTTATTAAAGTGGAAAGGCCGAGAACTTTAGTGAAAGCAAGAAGATGCAGCTTACATCCCACCCCTAGAATTTACCTACTAAGCTGGAAAAGTATGGAGTTCCCACAGTGACAAAATTACAGACCCTTATGTGTTATGTGACTTTGGGCAAGTCATTTTCCTCCATGCGGCTCTGTGTCTTCATCTATAAAATGAGGATTCAGTGTCTTATGGGGTTCCTTCCAGTCCTAGAACTGTATTTCATTGATCCATTTCTCACATTCAGCTACCACCTGAGGTGAACCAGCAGTCCCTGGTCTTCCTGCCTCCCCATCTCCTCCCTCTCCTATGCATTCTCCACACGTCATCTGCTAGGCAACATTGCTCAGCTTCTCAAAGAGACTTGGTGACTTCCTGTTGCCTCTTCAACAAAATACAGGCCCATGTCCTTAGGTTGCAGAACTTTTCACAATCTAGCTATAGCTTCCAGGCTTTTTTTTCTTCTCACATCACTCTCTTTCAGGCCTTCTACATTCCAGTCAGATCGTCTTATTTGCTGTTCCTCATGTATCCTATTCCATCTCTCAACTCCATGCTTGGAATGCTCGTCCTCCTACAGTAGATCTGTAGACAGAGAGCTCAATGCGTGCCACCATCTGCTATCTGTGGGACCTTGAGCAAGTCACTGAAATTCTCAGAGACTCAGTTTTCTCATCTGTAAAATGAGATTTGGAGTAAGATCTTCTAGTTCTAAGTCTATCAGCTATAAATCCATAAACTATGAATCTCTCCCCCTTGGAATCTCCAGATCCTTCAGAACTCAGCTCAAGTTCCATCTCCTATGGTAAGTTTTTCCTGATCCCTGCAGTTCTTCCCACTCACATCCCCAACACACACTAAAATTACTTTTTATTTACTTAATCTATGTCTATGTTGTTTTCTCCAGTAGATTATAGGTTCCTTGAGGGCAGACTCTATTTTCATTTTTGTTTTTGTATCCCCAGTGTCTAGCCCAGTGCCCAGTACCTTGTGGAACTTAATAAATGCTTGAATTAATTAATTAAGCTTAATGAATTAAATTTATTTGAATTGATTTATATGCTAGTGTCATTCCTTCTAGGATTATGATCTTCATAAGTAATTTTAAATTTAATGTACAATAGACTTTTGTGAATCTTGTATCAAGTCTGTGAAAGGCAGCTGTCTCAAGATCTGAGTATGTGTATGGTAGGATAAAAGAGGAAAGGGGAAGTATGTAGTCACAGATATGGAGACATGAAAGTCATGGCATAGGCCCAAGAACTAATAAAATGGAGCCAGCAAATGTGCATGTACAGACCGTAGCATAAGATAGCTTCACTTTATCCTTTTACCCCCCCCCCCCAAGGGGCAGTTCATTCACATTTAGAGCATGGGTAGTAGGTGAGGTGGATCCCTCTCCAGCCACTTCCAAATTGAAATCAAGTCTTTTGGCACTGGTTCAATTGCTGTCCTGGTCTCCCTGAAATAATAGACAGGGAGGGGAGGATGAAAGAAAGGATCGTCTCTGCTGCACTCTCTGATGTTCTAGCTACCATCTAACCTGAGTCTCCAAAAAGACTCAGAAAATTTCAAAGGACAAAGGGAGCAGAACAAGTGTTATCACATTCCCTGAAATCCATTCATTTTATTTAGCAAACTCAATTTTTTCCATTGGAAGAGGAAAACAATAGTCACTATGGATGAATGAGCCAAAAAAAAAAAAAGTATTTTTTAAGTGTAGTTTGGAATCATAGTTGTACCGAAGTGATGATATAATTTTATGCCATTTTCCCCACTAATTATCATCTTGTTATTATTAGAAAGGATGGTTTCCTTGAAATTATGGTTTTAGTAATAGTAAATCTTTATGGCAAGCATCACTATTCTGAAAAAAAATGGCTTTAATTCTGAGGAACAGGCTGACACCTAGTGGATCTTTTGGGAAATGCAGCTAGGCCGAGCCTTTAAAATTGAGTATTTTCTTTAACCCATGGTGGGCATGCAATGCAGCATTTTGGTGGCTGCTTGTCGCTCCCAGTCCTCATAATTATCTTCAGGCATCACCAAGCATAGCCTAATGGTGAGAGATTGCCCTCTCGATGCAAATGAGCATAAGTGGATAAGAAAATATGTCCCTAGGCCTTTGAAGTTTAGATTCTGCCACCAGACACATTCCATCATGGAGCCTGTTAGTAAATGCCACATATGTCTTCATGTAATAACCACAAGCATCAGATACACAGATGGAACAAAACAGAAACTATTGTTCCTACCTACCTCCAACCCTTGTATGCTAACACAACAGAAAATGATGGGCTGGAAGGAGGTAATGAGATAATGCAAAGTAGGATTTTCTGTTTAATTTTCTTTCATTGTCCTAGCTTTCATACTGCAATACTCCAATGGATCTGTGACCTCACCAATGTAGGTGTTTGTTCTAGTAATGTAGATAAGTGACTCATTCATGCCTGCCTATCTTATATGATGTTCATTTTTATCCTCTCATAAATCCACCATGGGGGGGAGGGTAAGGGAGGGGCTTATTCTATATTCTGGGAACCTTCTCTTGACATTGTAAGGATACCAATGGAGCACCCAGAATCTCTGTCAGTTCCATCACCCTCTTTATACATGACTTGGGAGGGAAGAGTCATACATTTTCATGACATTCTTTATACTGTTCGACCTGCATAATTTTTTTTTATTGTAACTCACATTCATGTAGAATTCTAAGATTTAAAAAGTACTTTCACTAAAGGAGATAGGTAGATTCCTTGATGAATCATAAGATATGCATTTATTTTTAGAATTCTATTAGAATAATAATAATGATGTGGCCCAGTGGATAAAGTGCCAGGCTTAGAATAAGAAAGTCCTAAGTTCAAATTTTACCTCAGACACTTACTAGCTGCATGATGCTGGGCAAGTCACTTAACCTCTGTTTGCCTCAATTTCCTTATCTGTAAAATGGGGGAAAAAGTAACACCTACCTTGTGAATACAAAATGAGACGATAATTATAAAGTATTTAGCAATGTGTTCATCATGTAGGAAGTACTATACAAATGATAGCTATTATTATTACAGTTAGTATTATCCTCTCTGACACTTTATTGATAAACCTCTAAGGAGGGGCTGAGGAGTTCATTAACTTACTAGGGAGTCTATTTCATTTTTGGACAATTCTAAATGCTACTTTTCTTTCCTTTATATTGATCTAGAATTTCTCTCCCCAAATTTCTACCTATTTGTATAATAGGTATTTTTTCTTCTCGAACTATCAAGAATAAGCTCAATCTTCCTTTTTACAAATCAGTCCTTTAGATATTTTGGACACAGCTACCATGTCCTCCTTGGATTGTCCCTTAACTGAACTAAATATTGCTAGTTCTTCCCACTTTTCTGCCTATTTTGAGCTCCTTCCTATTTCATTTGCCCTGCTCTAAATGTTTCAGAGCATGTCATTGCCCCTAAGATGTGACACTCAGAAACAAATACCTACACATAGTAGAGTAAGACTATTATTCTTTTTTCTGAACTTGATATTTCAGTTAATGCAACCTAAGACCATATTAGCTTTGTTAGCAACATATTATACATTTGACTCCCTTAGAGTTCGTTGGTTGTCAAGTAAAACCTTTATTTGTATTTTTTCCACATGATTTTTTGTCTAGCAACATATACTGCATTCTATATTTGTGCGAATGATTTTTTTAAGCTTAAATGGAGGAGTTTATATTTAGCTCTGTTCAACATTGCCAAAACTAGGGTGAGTTAACACCTCTGGATATCACTGTGGAGGGTTTAGTTGGCCAGATATGTCTTAACCATTTCTGTTACATCTTTGCTGGATAAAGACAGAGCTAAATCCTTCCCAGACCTTGCTTATATCTTCTGTAGAAGGTAGTTTGAACAGTCATATTTTCCTTGGCCATCATTCTTTCCTTTCTACCTCATTTCTGGAGACTTAATCAGTCATACTCTATTAAACAATTGTCTTGCTTTTTAGCCTGGGGAAAACAGAATAGCTCTTAGGTCCATATGGTCCTTTCTTCTCCTATTTTATGGACTTAGACAAAAAGATAAGTAATACTATTATAAGAGTTGAGAACCCCAAGTTAGGAAAATCTCCACCTTCAGATAGAAGTTTAGCTCTTTGCTCTAATGAAAATTTTAGAATATCTTCAGTTAAATTCTGGACTCCCAATGTTAGAAGCAAGATCGGGATACAGGAAATATTTAGGTAAAAGAAGCAAGCAGAGAATATAATAGAGGATAGGCATGTGGAAGAAAAGATGGGAAAATCACAAACCTGTTCATGGAACTTTTCTCAGTCCCTAAAGAACCTCAGCCCAAGATGCCCCAAGATGCCTGATGGATCATCCCAATCTCTCCCTCCTTTGCTTCGGCTCTGCACTCCATTTCTCCTTTACGTTTCTTTTGTGTTCTTCTGTCATCTGTTGCCCCTGTACCACCAATGTTCAGCCCATTATATCCCAGGAAGGACTCTGAATGTTGTCTTTCTCCTCCTTTTTCTAAGTCTGCTCTCTCATGGGCTGGGTATTTCTTACAACTAACAGGCATGACTCAAATGCCTCTTCTGGTTCAAAAATCACAATAGCTCAAATTGCCTTCAGGGCTGTGAGAGAAGACTTTTCCTCCTGACTGATGACTGCCTCTCCTGGACCACTATTTCAGAAAAGTCCTGGTCTTGCTTTCCTTCCCCGCTCCTTTCCATCTAGCTCCTTGAGGGTGTCTTTGCCAAGGTCTTACCAAAGACCATGAAATTCCTCTCCCCCCTTCTCCAGGTCTAGAACCATGAACTATGATCAAATCAACTCCGCCATTCTTCCTAGATGAGCTATAACAATCTATTCCAGTATGGCCCCATTCATCATTTCTACAACTCTTCAGACTAAAGTGTCTTTCCCAGACTTCCGTTCTGCTAGGTGTGTTGTAATTTCTATTTGAACATGAGCTCCTTGAGGGTAGGGATTTTTTTTTCTTTTTTAGCCTCAGTGCTCAGCACCTTCCTTGGCACACAGTAGATGTTCATTAAATGCTTTTTCATTCTTTCACTCATTTGATATTTAGAGGTTGACAGTACTTGTACTCCATCTGGAAAAAACAACTGAACTTAGTTCTTAAATAGCTAGTTCTAAAATAAATATATTTTATATTTATATATATTACATATCTAATATAAAACCTTAGTTCTAAATAGCTAAACTATTTAGCCCTGTTTTTTTCTGATCTGGCTTTTTTTCTTATTTGTTCTAAGGGTTGGCTCACTGGGTAGAGAATGAGGAAAGGATATATTGGGAAATGAAGATAATATAAAAATAGAAGGTATCAATACATTTTTAAAAAAATATTTTAAATAAGAAGGTCCCATTACCCCTGTTACTTACTTTAAGTACATATATGTATGTATCTATCTGTATACTCTGATTTTTGATTCTTGAACAAATGTCATTAAAACTATAAGGAAAACAACAAAGCAGAGTAAAAGAGATGCAAGTGACACCCTATCATGCTTTGGATTTTCCATATAAACGATGGGCTGAATCCTGCAATAATTTTCCTCAAATTCTCTAGCTGAGCCAGTATTCTGAATCAGGCCCAGCTGCTGTAGCCTACAGGAGACAAAGCAGAGAAGAGCGTGGTGACTCCCTCTTATATAGTGATGGTTTAGGGGGTTTTAAACCAGGGGTGTTTCAAAGAGAATATTAGACCCTGGGTTTAGAAGAGAGAGTTTAGTAATGACTTTTTTACCCTTACATATCCCTCCCAGGCCCTGGCCAAGTGTTCTGTATGTGAGGATCAAAAGACAATACGACTAGTAAATATCTGAGGCAGAATTTGAACCCAAGTTTATCCTGACTCCATGTTTAGTGACCTATCCAATACACTATTTCCTTACTTTGCAGATGAGGAAACTGAGGCCCAGAGAGGTAAAGATATTAGCCTGGGTAGTACAGTGATATCCTCCCCCTTCACCATTTTCTAAAGTAAATAAGGCTATCCCTTATACAGCATAGTCTGAAATGAAGACTGAATCTGGATGCCAGAGGATCTGGGTTCAGATCCAGGCTCTATGATTTAACTACATATGTGACCTGAACAAATCATGAAGCAGCCCTGAACCTTAGTTTCCTCATCTATAAAATGATGGTGAGAGGCAGCATGGAGTAACAGGGATGGACAGATGGCCTTAGAGGTGAGAAGAGTTGGGTTGATGTCCTGCTTCTGACATTCTAGTTGTAAGACCTTGTGCAAGCCACCACATCTCTTGGTTCTCTTAACATCACAAACTGTAAAACAGTTGCTGCTCCGTAAAGAAGAATTCCCTATATAAAAAAATCACAAGTACAGATCAAAAATATAAATTTTAAAATGAATTATTTGGATTGAATGACTTCTAAGATTAAATCCCATATTGAACTAAATCTATACACTCTGCCTTTTACAACTTTCTTTCCTATTCAGATTCCCTAGAAGCTCAACCTAATTTAATTCACTTTAAACCTGTATAAAAATGGGGAGGGGGAGAGCCCAATGTTTTTCTGCCTTAAGCCTGCCCAATCCCTCTAGAGAAGGACCAGATAATGGGCACATTGTCTTCTTCGATGAAAAAGAGCTTGACTCCAGGGAAGAAGCAAGATGAGTTAACTACCATCATGGAATGGCCTTTTACTTAACATATTTCACCCTCTAGGCAGCCTCTAAAGCTTTTCAAAATATTGAACTTAAGCATGATACTTAACTTAATACTATGATACTTCAGTGTAAATTAATGCTTTACCTTTCCAGTCTCATCATTAGTTCACTTTCAGAGATAAGCCATTCAGAGTCCGTTTCACTGAGATGAAATGTTACCACCAAAATATGGAAGTAATAAATTTTGGGGAGAAAATAAAATATGTAGGATTTCCTTCCAAGCTGTATTTGAAGCAGGGCTTCAGCCTTCAGTGTAATAAGGATTATAGTTTGACTGGTGTCGTTTTATAACTGAATATAATGCAAATTTCAGGTTTGCTCCTGTGTTTTCTTGGAGTAACATTGAGAAGGCAATAAACTGCACCGTATCTTAGTAACTCCCTAGTTGCAACCCTTTAGGAGCCCACTTCCACAAACAAACCTGATCTTTGTCAAGGTAAAGTGCCATATTTTATATCTTCTGCTGCCACAGTAGCTGTGAATGAAGAATGGCTGTTCCACAACACCCCCAATCCCCTTAGCTGTGACCTCTGGGCCAAAGGCTAGGAATTGAGACCTGCCTGGTCTCAACTGGGCATGATGGAGCCACCACCAGAAGCTGAGGATGTCCCCACTATTTATTGTAGCATTTATGCGTTTCTTAACCATTTAACATTTTTAAAACTGTCCTATTTTTTTCTTAAATTAGTTTCCTGTCTTTTTTTCAACATGTCACTGACGAAGTTTTTGAGTGCTGTGCCTTTAGTTCCTAGTTAGCTTAACCCTATTTTCCCTCTAAGCCCTGTGGTTTTTATTGCACGATTTTGTATAGGTTGGTGCTTTCAGAGGAATATATGTGTTCAATTACAATAGAACTGTCTGTAAAGACCCTGATCACCCATGAATCTCTGGGATAGAAGTCTTTCCCCATACAAAACCCAGTATTTTATTCCTGCCTTTTCCATTCCCAGTCCTAGTTTGAGCTTTTCTGTGGTTCCTATACTGACACTAAAAATGTTTATGTATGTAACATGAGTCCCTCATAAATACCCTAGGTTAAGTGTGGGGTGTTTTATTTAGGTAATCATAGTTATACAAATATGGGCGAAATTTCCTATCTAATTCATTTTTAAATAACAAAACATTTAATTTAATATAAACTGGCAAAATAATGAACAATCAAATAATAAAGTCTGTGTCAACAGGCCCCATATACAGAAGGTACACCTTCCCACATTCCCATGCTGGTAGGGGAGAGATTACTTCCTGGAAAGCACATTCTCCTAGTGTTGCAGTAGGATTCTTCTCATGGCTTCATCTTCTGACAACCGGCTCTGCCTCCATGCTACAGTCTTCATTTTTTTTTTTTTTGGGGGGGGGGATAGGGAAGGCAAAGCAGTTGGGGTTAAGTGACTTGCCCAAGGTCACACAGCTAATACTTGTCAAGTTTCTGAGGCCAAATTTGAACTCAGGTCCTCCTAACTCCAGCGTCAGTGCTCTATTCACTGCATCACCTAACTGTGCCAATACGACTGTCTTCTACCTCCAAGGCTACAATTAACAACTTCTCCAATGAGCTACTGCCCTCTTCTGAAGACTAGGGAATACCTAGTCTTCAGAATGGGGGTATGAGATGGATGCAAATGAGACTGAGAAGGAGTGGCCAGATTGGTGGGAAGAAGACTGCGAAAGAGCAATGTCAGAAAAACCCAAAAAATAATAGAAAATATAACATAGGGGCGGCCAGGTGGCTCAGCGAGTAAGAGCACTAGCTCCAGTGTCGGGATGACCTGGATCAAATCCGGGCTGCGTAACACCACACCCAGAAATAACTGGCCATGTAACCTTGAGCAAGTTACTTAACCCCGATTGCTTAAAAAATAATAATAATAATAATAATAAAGAAAATATACTACAAAAAAAAGATGGTCAGCAGTGTCAAATGCAATAAATAAATCAAGAAGAATTAAGACTGAAAATAATACATAAGATTTGGCAATCATTGGTAATTTTGGAAAGTTGTTTCAGTTGAGTGATGAAGTAAGAGTTCAGTTTCCAAAAAGTTAAGGAAAAATTTAGAGGAAAGGAAGTAGAGGAAGCAATTATGGAAGCTTTTTCTAGCGATTTGGCTGAGAAAGGAAGGAAACATAGATGACACCTTGATAAAACAGTAGGGATTAGTGAAGATTTCCAAAGGATGAGGCCTGTTTGGGAATGTTTGATGGAAACAGGGAAGCAATCATTATTTGAAGAAGTTGAAGATTCAGGAGGAGGAATGATGGAAGTTTTATTCAGCTGAAGAAGAGAAGAACCCCAAATATGTAGAGGGATTAGATTTTGAAAGGAAAAGGGTCACTTTTATTTTTTGTCAGTGACTAGGAAAAGGGAGTGATGCCAAAGGGTTTAAAGATGTAAAGGATGAAAGAAGAGGTTGCTCATATCAAATGACCCCAATTTGCTAAGTTAAATAAGAGAGAAAGTCTTCAGAAAAGAGGTTGGGATTGGGGAGAGATGTGGGAGGCTTATTTGGGGAAAAAAAAAAAGGTTTGGAATGACGTGTTGGAAGTGAGAGACTGAATCACATTGGGGCAGGGGATAAAAGGACAAACTTGCTGCAGTGAGGGCCAAGATGAAGCTGGATAACATGAATTTGTAATTTACTCAGTCACCAGTTTGTAACTTCCCTTAGCCTTGTTCAGTAGACTGTGAATAGGAGTGAAAGAAGCAAAGAATGGGAGCAGCTCAAGTCTGAGGATAGAAAGTGATGATCACTCAAAGCACAAGGGGCAATGAATTCCAGAGTAAAATTCTTCCATTTTCTCCCTTCTGTGGACTTCCTTCTCCTCCACTGCTTTCTTTGACCTTCTCAGTTCATCATTTAACTTATTCATAAATGCCTTTTAGTTCTTAGGTCTCATCCTGCCTCTTAGCTGAAATAAATATCCCCAGGTCTCCTCTTCCTCAAACAGTAAAAGAACTGAGCTGGTAACACAGGGAAGAGATTGTTTTAACTTTCCTTCCATCATGCCCTTCTATCTTAAGAAAATAGCAAAAGATGTCCTGACTGGAAAAGGCTGAAAGACTCTTGACCTTTGTCTCATTTCTACTACCTTTTTTGACCTCAACAACACATTACAATCTGATCTCCCTCGGTTCTCTCTACGTATTGGAGCAAAGAGCTTAGTGGTACAGTTCTTAAAACATCTGTGAACCCTCCAAAGACAAAGTAATCAGTAAGATCTGATAGGTACTTCCTTCCCCTTTATATAAAAATGTTGGAATTTTCTCCTTAATATAGTCTAGGGCCCTTTAAGCTAAGGGGACCTGAAGGCTTCAAACAGGAAAGGCGAAAATGTCTGAATTAAACAAATTCCTACTAAGTTTAATGCCATACTGTTGCTACTCCTCTCAAGCAACAAAATAGACCAGGTACTTTTTTTTGAGGCAGTGGCCAGGAAGGAGAGGTTGCTGAGTATCTAGACAGTATCCCTTTTCCTGAAAATTTACAGCCAGAAGGCAATTTTTATGTAAGTCAAGGCTCTCTGTACCACAATGGTATCCACATACACAAAGGTACGACATTATATTTCAGTTAGTTTGGAAAGAAGAGATGGAAATTGATTTTGGGAAAGTATGTGGGATGAGGCTCCCCCTTTGCCCCTCCAAGTCCATTTCTGTATTAATGTGAAATTCTCCTGTTATACCCTAAGCTCTAGGGAGGGCAAAGACTGTAGCTTATCAAAGAGGCTCAGAGTTCAGTATACCATACGCACTTAACCAAATGTTCAGTACATTCCAGTGTTTCCTTAAAGTTTCATATGGACAGAACTCATCCATGAAAACCTTCCTATTCACCAAAGGCATAAGGGAGCCATCCTTTTCTTGAATAGAAAAGGACTTAATTCAGGAATTAAGTTCAGGAATATAAGGGCTTAACTCATTCTACCTTTCATTACAGTTATTAGTAGACAACTGCTCCCTCCTGCAGCTAGGTAGCTCAGTGGATAAAGCATTGGGCCTGGAATCAGGAAGACCTGAGTTCAAATCTATCCACAGATACTTGCTAGCTGTGTGACCCTGGGCAAGTCACTTAACCTCAATTTGCTTTAATCCATTGGAGAAGGAAATAGCAAACCACTCCAAGATCTTTGCCACAAAGCCCCCAAAAAGGGTCATGAAGAGTCAGATACAACTGAACAACACTCTTTCTGGCTATCCCAGCATGCTAAAGTAGAAAGAACACTGGACTTTGGGTCTCATTGAAAGACCTAGGCTTGTGTCCTGGCTCTGAAATGTATTCATCACACATGAGTAGAAAAGTCCTTTAATAATATCTATGAGCCCTTATTAAAAAAAAAAAGTCTAGTAGGGCATTTTGACCCCACTGGTGTGCTTCAGAGTTTACAGGCAGCAAATGGAGGGAAAATTTCAGGTTAGATGAATAAGATGACATTGGACATCATCTTCTAGTACAACCTCTGTCCTTCAACCCCACTTTATAAATGAGGAAACAAAGTTAAGTGAGTTAGTGTCATTGATCATAAATCTAGAACTTCTAGCCCCTCCAGACCAACACCCTCATTTTATAGATGACTACATTTGGACCCAGGGTGGGTAAGTGACGTGCCCAGGGTCAGAACAGTTTCAGTAACAGAGCCAGTGTTTGCACTTATGATCTCTAGACTCTAAATCTAGTGTTCTTCTCACTACACAGTGCTGACTTTATTGGTCAGTCCACAGAATGGGCTCTTTTTATCATCCTAGGGAGCCAGGGCCTAGGTAGAGTTTCATGTATAGAAATTAGAAAAACAGATTCTTCTCTCCTTGCTCATCTTGCCTGTGTCTCCTCTCCAGGGATATGCTGGTAAATGTCTAACAACTGGTTCTCTGGAACAAAAAATGTGACTTTTTTTAAGTTTAAATTCACTTTCTTAGGTCTAAGAAGTCAACAAGGGGTGGCCAGGTAGCACAGCGAGTAAGAGCACCGGCCCCAGTATCAGGATCACCTGGGGATTGAATCCAGGCTCAGATACTTAGCACCACACCCAGAAAGGCTATGGAACCTTGAGCAAGTTACTTAACCCCAATTGCTTAAAAAAAAAAAAGTCAACAAAACAAAAGCAAAGTCCTAATTTATAGTTTTTGCCTAGTTCCAAGGTATAAATAATCACACTGCAGATTTAAGCTGGCTCCAACACACCCCAACTCTTCTTCATACCTACCCTAGTCCCCTAGTCAGGGCAGGGCAAGGCACTCCTCTTCCTCTTGGACCCAGCTTTTGTTTGTTTTCTAAAAGAAAACAGAAGCAGCCAGGGGCTTACTGAGGTTCTCATGATTAACCATTTTTTTCTCTCTTAGTCTAGAGGACAAGGAGAGAGGCAAGATTTCAAGGGTTTTCAAACCTCTCTTTCTCTTTCAGTCATCTCCTAAATTCTTCTCTCTCTTCTTTCCCAGTGCCATTATGCTATCCTAGTATGGCAACTGGTTAAGTCTTACCCTTCCTTAAAGTCTCCTTTAGGCATCCTTTCCTCATGCTCTAAATTAGACTATGCCAGCAATGAGGGTAGGTGGGAAGAGGAGAGAAACTACATCAATTAAAATGCCTATCTTGAGTGCCTATTGTGTTCCTATGTTGTGTTTTGGGCCAAACACCAAAATATTGTTTGAAACACTTGGGCAGACATCCCCTTAGTAAGCATCAGGCTTTTTTAGTAGCTTCAAACAGCCTAAACTCATTGGAATAAAAATGCTATTATAAATTACAAAAATTGTTAATATTGCTATTTGACTATATTCAAGAATCCTCCTTCAAGTGTCTATTGATTTCAAAGAGTTTTTTTAAAACTGTCTTCAATGGGATTTTTGCCTATGGATAGCTGTAATGTAATACCAAGCAAAGGCAACTTCCCAGGTTCAAAATACCAGCATAGGTGCTCTCTATTTTATTCAGTAACAAACCCAGAACAGAGAAGATCAAAACATGACATCATTCAAAATACAGCATTTACTAAGTGTGATTAAATCATCTCCAAGGCCTACCCCACCCCAGGACTTTCCAATCATTCAATCAATTACAAAGTCTCTGTTCCAAATACTTCTCCACCTCTAGGCTATACCTTAATTAAGTCCACCACAAAGCCCCTCTTCTCAAATGGAGATTAGTTTCCAAACATAAGTAAAATACATTCATTTGCTCAACCATAGAACACAAAAAGGTCAAAAGTTCCCCACCCCTGGATCACAATTGAATCTACCCCAG
>NW_027185777.1:31075191-31087454 GCF_028583685.1 Petaurus breviceps papuanus
AAAACCAAGCCAATACAGGGGAATCTTTAATTGCCATTACTATCACAATAGCATAAGGGAGTCTGTTATTATCATCATAATTATTATGGTCTTAGAAATGTGCAGAAAATTGTGGTGGAGAAAGTGGAAAGCCTTTTTGCTCAGAGAGAGGAAATTGACATTGCTACTGTATATATGAATTGCAAAGTGCCATAACATAGAGATGTTAAAATGCAATTCTGCCACACTGAGAAGGAATAGAAGTTATTTGGATTTATTTAAATATTGTTGACAGGAAACGGCTGCCTTTGGAAGCTTAGACACGGATTAAGATTCATATTTATAAATAGATGCAAATTAAAATGGTGGAAAAGAGACACTTGTCAACATAACCTTTAGAGTGCTAAGAACTGTGTCACAAACTGAAAGCAAGTTCACTGGAAAGAAAAGGGGGGGGGGGGGAAGCCTGAAAGGAAGAATTAAGAGAAACATGTCTCTTCTATCCAACCAGTAGGAATGCCATTGATTCATTTGTCAGTGGACAGAGAAACGCCAGTTCTGTTTATTTATCTCATGTCTGGCCCTCATTTTAGGATGGGATAAACTAGTATTTCTTCATAGGGAGTGGGAAGGGTAGATGTGACTCTACCCAATGAAATATTTCAGTAAAAGGTTTGCTTCAAACTGATGTGTTTTGTATGCAGATATAACAACAGCAAAAATTTATCTGCGCTCATGTAAACAGCTTAAACTCTCTGATCTACCTGCAGAAGTATTTACAGAATACTTCCTCAAAGCTAGATGGGCAGTTACAGGAGAGGATGAGTATGGTGAAGGAGAACAAGTCACCAGGACAAGATCGAAGTGGTATGATTATCTAACAGTTCATCTGAAAAAGACCTGGGGATTTTAGTGGGCTGCCAGATCCATATGGGTCAATGGTGTGATATGGCAGCAAAAAAGTTATTATAATCTTTGGCTGCATTACAAGGTATAGTTTTTGGAAGATGAACAGCCCTAATTCCCTTTGGCCCTGTTTGGACCATGTGGCTAAGTTTATGTTCAGTTCTGGACACCATGTTTTCAGGTAGACATCAAAAAACTTGGAGAGTAACTAGAAGAAGACAGACAAGATGGCAAAGAACCTAAAGAGACCATGCCATACAACTATCAGGTGAAGGAGCTGGGGATATTTAGCCTGGAGGTAGCGGTCTTCCAAAGAGTTGAAGGATTATTAGGCAAAAGAGAGGTTAGATTTGTTCTGCTCGGCCCTAGAGGGGAGAACTAGAAGTACATGGAGTTTTCAGAGAAACAACTTTAGGCCTGTTGTAAGGAAAAACTTTTTCATGATTAGAGGGATCCAAAGAGGAAATGGGATCCATTGGGAAGTAGTAGCAAAGGACTTCAAACCACTGATGAATGCTCTTTTGTTAGGGATATTGTCCTTCAAGTATGAGTCAGAATAGGTGCACTCGGAGGTGCCTTAGAACTCTGAGACTCTGATTCTGTGGATGGACTTTTGCGACTCCTAAGTATTCTATCTCCCTCACCCCACAATACACACACATTTTCAGCCAACCAAACACCTTTAAGAGAATGAATCCTAAAACTAGCTTTTGGACTGTCTATAGTCTTAGGACACCTATGCTAACCTTGGGGTCAACCCAGGGAACCCAGTGCAGAGTCCAAGAAGGTAGCTCAGGATGTATATAGTTCCATAATGAGATATTCCTTGGAAGCCATTTCTAAGGTCACTATTATTAAAACTGCTTGGGGCAATCCCACAAAGTTGCTATATGAATTCAATTCAGTATACTTACTGAGCATCTAGTATATGCCCATGCTGAGCTAGGGGCTGGGATAACAAAGGGAAAAATGAAAATCAAAGACCTTCCAGTCTACTAGACATAGATATTTTCAACTCCAGTTTGTCAAATACCATTAGATAAATTAAAAGAAACAAAAGGGGTAGGAGAAGTGGAAAAAGAAGGGTCAAATCATAACCTCTGATTGAATCACCTTGCCTTATATAAAAATGACTTCAAGGGTCAATAACTTGCCTTATGTAGAAAATGTATGTGTTTTTGAACAAAACTAGGGAAATGTTATGGATAACTTGGGGGGAAAAACACTGTGGTTTAAGCAAAGGAAAAAAAATGATGCCATACTGAGTACTTAATTATGGTTATAATTGATGGTGGCTGTTTCTATGCTGGCACAAATGAAGAATAATATTTTCAAAAAATATGGAGACTGCAGCGATTCCTGCAGGGACCAGGTGGTTAATGAGAGGTATACCCTGGAATACGAAGGCGGTCTGGCCATCTGGCAATTCTGGCAAATGCCAAAGAATCTGGTGCCTTGAAGGTCTCATCCTTAATACAGTTTCCATTTGCTAATAGGCTGTGGGCCTAGGCTAATAAGAACTTTTTGGCCCCTCCAGGGAAAAAAAAAAAATTGGAATATTGCTAAGCTAGGGGGCAGTGTCAACCAAGTCCAAAGTGATCTAAGTGGTGTGATTTAGAGGCCACTAAAGCCTTCTATTATAGTTCCTAAATCTCTCTGTCCCTGATAGGTTAGTTGAATCATTTCTTTGGGTTAATATCTTAGTCATCTATTAAAAGGCAAGTTAATCCTAGGAGAAGGAAGATATTATCAACTATAACACCTTATCAGTAAATTAGTTCAGATGATCAGTTTTAAATCAGGAAAACAAGCTGAGAGTCTTGTTTCATTCAATGTGACACAGTATAGATTGGTTCTGTTTTGGGTGGATAGGATAGATATGAAAGCATGGCTCACAAAGGGGGGGGTGGTCTGAAAAATGAAACCAAAATGGGGGGCCACCCTGGGTAACATGAAAACAATAAATGCCTAGTAGTGTTAGAGAATTAATCCAAGAGGAGGGGCCAAATACAATCATATGTCACAATTTTTCCCAGTTCTAGAGAGTGTAGCTATGAAAATGGTATACCAGCACCAGCAGAATGAAGCTGAACCACAGGCATTAATTCATTTTAATTCAATAAAAACTATTCATGGAAAACCTTTTATGTAGAAGCACTGAACTAGGTACCAGAGGCATAAAAAAAGTGTTCCTGTCCTAAAGAAGGTTACGTTCTGCTGGGAGAAAAAGGCACACACACAAATAAGAAGTAATGACAATAGGGAGAAAGCACCAACAAGAAGTAGGGTCACACTGGAGGAGGTGGAAATCAGGAAGGACTTCAGGGAGAAGGTGAGATCTGAACCGTGCTTTAAGGGAAGATGGAGATTCTAGAAGATAGAACTAAAGAGGGAGTGAGTTGGGGGAGGCAGGCAAGGATTCATCCTGTGTAAAAGCAAGGAGGTGGGACATGAGATGTCATATTCAGGGAACAACCAGTGAACCATTTTGACTTGACCAGAGTGTGTGAAAAGAGCATATGAAATAAGATTAGAAAGGTAGATGGGAGCTGGATTGTGGAGGACTTTAAATCTCAGACTAAGAATTTTGTTTGTTTTTTTTTTCCTAGAAGCAAGAGGAAACTATTGAAAATGTTTGCACCCTGGAGTGATATGATCTGACCTAATTTCAGAATTATCATTTTTTCAGCTTTCAGTGGATTGGGGAGAAGAATAGAAGGAAGAAGACAAATGAAGATGCTATTACAATAGCTGGGGAGAGAGAGGTCATGAGGGTCTTAACTAGGGTAGAAGTTGAATGGAGAGACTGATACAAGTGACAGAGAGAGACTGGAAGGAGAAATAATATTTAGCAGCTCGTTGGATCTGAAGGATGAGGGAGAGGGAAGATTCAAGGATGTTGCCAAGGTTTCAAACATGGGTGCCCAGATGGATTATGTCTTTCAATAGCAAGGTCCATTTTTACTCATCCTTGCTGGTATACAACCAGGCTCAGTTGAAATCTCAGCATCTGACAGCCTCTTATTGGAACTCACCAAGGCTTTGCATATTATGAAAGTTAATATGTGACCTCATTCCAACTCTGGAACTTAACAGTGTTGCTTGGACCACATCATTTATATTTGATGCCTCCTCTCTATCTTTGGGCTTTTCATTTTAATTATAAATTGAATGTAAATTATTAGTAATGAATTGAAAGTGCTGTTGTGTACATCTTTTATGATGAGGCTGCTTAGTTGTAACCATTCTACGAATAAACCAAAGTCATATGCCACCTTCTTTCATTCAGAGCTCTAAGGAGACAATGCTTGAAATTCTCCAACCCTCTGTTTTAAATTAATGTACTCTGTGCTAGATTCAACCAATAACTTTGATATTTTAAGCATGAGTACTTCTAGTTTATTACATTTAGTTTCTGTTTAAACCTTGAAACAAATCATAATGATAATGATAATATTGATGATGACAGCTAAAAACCTGGTATCATTTCTCAGAGTTCAGCATAAAAATATTAAATAGTTTCCAGTTGGAAGGGGGAAGTAGAGAATGTGTGATATTAGACCTAGTGAAAAAAAATCACTATTTAATCCTTCTCCCTGAATTAGCAGTTGGTCAGTTCTCACAAAATAATAGTTTTTATAGCTAGAATGAACCTAGTCATCCTCACATCCAGAGGTAGCATACTTGCATCCACATGGGACAAAACTTCAAGACGTGACTTGAACCAGATAAAAATGCAATTGGGAAATGTTTAACAAAATAAATAAAATTCTAATACAACATATTGATTAATTTGTGGTTTTCTAAGTCAATGTGCATCAGTTTCTGTTTGAGTTTGACCCCACTGATTTAATCTGATTCCCTCATTTTATAGTTGAGAAAACTGAGGCCCAAGAAGTTTATTAGGTCATTACCATTATAAGTCATATTAAATGAATGATAAAGCTGAAACTAGCTCCTGAGTGTCCTTGGAGTTAGGTCCTAGGTTCCAGTCCTGATTCTCCTATTTATCGAGTTATGGGACTGATCACTTAGTGACTCTGAGACTCAGTTTCCTCATCTGCTAATGGCATCAGTAATATTATTTAAAGAGATAGTGTGTAGTAGTGGGTAGACAGATCTGGTCTCAGAAACAGGGCTGTTGTTTTTTGTCCTTTGTTCTTGAAGAGGATCGATTATATTCCCCTGGTCGAAGAGTCTTCAAACGCTTGGGGTAGACATCCCCCTCACTCAATGATAGGTTTGAGGCCTGTTGGCTGCCCTCAACCTGGTTTAGCCTGTCTTCTGAGACGGTTTTAGGGGGTTGTGGTGTCTGCACATACTACAGCTTCTTGGAACCACAGGTGAGAATTGGATGAAAGTTGGATACCCGAGGGGGATAAGCATCTCAGCAGCCCTTACACCAGAGATGGCAGTCCTCCCTGAATACACCATACACCTCAGAGATAGGCAGACCAGGCACGAAGCCCTGCTTTGACACAAATTGGCTATGTTTCTCTCAGTGCAGACAACTAAGACTAAATTACTATGCAGGTACTAAATTTCATTGACCAACAGTTCCTTACCTGGAGCTCGAATGAAATTACAGATCCAGACCAAACAATAATAATAATAACAACATTGAGACTACCTCCTTTCCACGGGCAATGCGAAGAAAATATTTTGTCAACTTTGTAATGCCAAATCAATATGAATTGTTACAACTCTATGTCACCTCTGGTTTGCACCTTTTTAAAAAGTTAAATTGCAGTCTATATTCTTAGAGAAAACCTGATGAGATTCTAGGTCAGGGGTGGGGGAATCTGTGGCCTAGAGACCACATGTGGGGTAGTGAAGTTTGGATTCAATCAAAGAGCCACACTTGAAGACCTAGAAGGCCATGTGCAGCCTTGAGTCAGCAGGTTCACCCACCCCTAGATCTTCTTGAGCAGAGGAGTCCCTCCCACCCCAGTCCCTAAGAGCCACCAGAACCAGGTTAAAAAGTAATTGGAAAATGCTTAACAAAATAGATAAAAACACAATAAGACATAGATAACATTACACCTTAAAATGAAGTATACTTGCCTCTGGCAGGGATCTTTATGCACAGATTAGTGGCCTCATTTCTATTTGAGCTGATACCCGTGACCTTGAATATTTTAGCATCCAAATGAGTAGTGTTAACTTGTTTGGTATTTGTCCTGGCTGGGTCCCTGATTTTATAAGTATATCCTCAACTGTTTATTTCTGACTTTCACAAATATTAATTAAATAATGATAATAGCATTTACATAGCATGTTAAGGTTTATAAAGTACATTCCACATATTAACTCATTTGATCCTTATAACAACCCTGTGGGGTCGAATCTATTAATATCTGCGTTTTTCAGATGAGGAAACTAGGGTGAGACCAAAAGAAGTGAATTAATTGATCCAGTCCAAGGTCACACAGCTAATAAGCATCTGAGGCAGAATTTGAACTTGGGTCTTCCTAACTTCTGACTCAACACTCCAGCCACTGTACCCACCCAGCTGCATAACCAACTCCTCTCCCCTCCTCCATACTCCAGGTCCCCTTACAGAAAAAGTAGAGAATGATTGTTTATTTTGTTATATAGATAGGGGAAGATTGGAACCTAGCGGGATTATTTTTTCTTTTTTAGTCTAAGATTATGATTTCATCTGTGTAGGGGGTTGATGATCACTTGATGCTACTTAGTGCGACTCATCTGCAACTTAGAAACTTGGAAAGTTACCTGTGGCACTAAGAAATTAAGAACCTTACCCACAGGCTCAGAGACAGGACTGGAACTCAGATCTTCCCATATATAAGGTCAGCCCTTTATTCACCCTGCCATTTTCTTCTAGTGGAACTCACATTTTTTTAAAATTGTCAAAAAATAACCTTGAAATCTCTACCTATTTTCTTGATAACAAAACAAAGTAAATGGTAAGTTAATATACTGTGATTCAGAGAGCATATTTCTAGAAACAGGGGTAGTCATGCATCGAAACTTAAAGAGTTATTGGCACAGTTATAATTACCACTTTTTTGAGGGAGGTTATAATGGAATATAAATCCAACTCTTCTCTATTTCTCATTCCAGTGTTACTCCCCACTGATAAAAGCATTAGTTGGCATTTTCTCAATCCAGAAATTTACATTTATTAAGCACCTTCTATGAACCAGGCACCGTGCTAAGCACCAAGGATATAAAAGAAGACAAAAGATAGTCACTGCCCTCAAGGAGCTTACATTCTAATAATCATTTGAGCCTAACAATCCTATAAGTCAGGTATCATAGGTATTATTTTCTACCTTTACTAATGAGACTTTGATTCAGAGAGATGGCAATTTGCCCAAATTTATACAACTAGTGTTAAAGGAACGATTTAAACCTAAGTCTCCTCTGACTCAAGTCCAGAATTCTCTTCACTTCACCAAACTTAAATGAGGCCCTAGCACATGAATATTTCTCTACTAGGTCCTGGGCTGGAACTCATTTACCCTAGAGCTAATTCCTGACCAGAATCTGAAGTATGTCAGGGTTGGAACTATATTGGATTCAATTCAACAAACGTTTTTCCAAGACATCCTATGTTTAAGGTTCCTTCCAGCTATAAAATATTGTTATTTTATGAGAACTTACTATATGTAAGGTGGTGAACATGCAAGGATGAATAAAACTCCTCTACCCTCAGGAAGCTTATAATCTACTAGGAGAGATAAACATACAAATAACTGAAACACAAATTAGAATGTGATATCTACATCAGAAAAGTACAAAGTGCTCTGAAAGTTTCAAAGAGCAAGAAATAATTTCCAGCTATGGGAATGAGAGAAGGTTCCAACCCCTGGCCATGTCAGCCTGCAGGATGTCACAGGCACAGAAAAAGTCCAACAGAGCACAAGGTTGGCCTCTGTTAGATGGAATCATCAGGCGAGGGAACGGAATGTGCCCACTGTGGGAACCAGCCCTAGTGGTGTACAGCTGGGCTGAAGCAAACAGATGTCTGGCACTAGTTCAATCACTAAGACGACTTTTACAATAACTGGAAGTGCCATTGTGACTATAAATTTTGAGTGTATGTGTGTGCATACATCTTTCTAATATATAGAAATACTACATATGATGGATGAGAACAGATAAAGAGGTAGATATGTAGGACGTCTTCAAAGTTCTAATGTAGTTTGAAGCTATTAAAACTTAAACTTTAATCTAGTAAAGGTTATAACTGTACTAAGACTTTGGGATACCATATATACACATATACACACATATATACACATAATACATACACATGTATATAAACATACATATGTATATGTATATAAACATACATACAACTTTAGCTAGATGATAAATATAGACTTGGGAAGAAGGACCAGACCTATGAATTCATTGGTGTAGAGAACTTCTATTAAGGAAACTTTGCCAATACGAATTAGCAAATGTTCTCAACTTATTGACCTAGAATGTGTCCAGGTCATGAAAGTTAAGCAATGGTCACACTGCCAATATGTGTCAGAGGCAGAGCCCCAAGGTCTTCCTGAATCCTAGTCCACTGCTCCCTATCTACCCCCTTTATAATCTCTAAAAATAATTGTGGATACAAATATAATTGTAATATTGCAGACTTGCAAAAGAGAGATATTTTATGAACTAAATGGTTAGAACAAACAATGGATGCCATCAACTTACATTATTCAGTTTCATGCTACATATTCCCGTTGGGTTAGAAACAATTACTAAAACCAATGGATGGAATTTACAGGGAGGCAGATATTGTCATTGGGTTGTTGCTGTGGTTCTTTAGGCATTTTAGTAATGCCTTCATGACCCTAATTGGGGTTTTGTTGGCAAAGATACTGGAGTGATTTGCCATTTCCTTCTCGAGCTCATTTTACATATAAGGAAACTGAGGCAAAGTAAAGTGACTTGCCCAGGGTCACACACCTAATAAGTGTCTGAGGCCATATTTTAATTTAAGTCTTCCTGACTCCAGACCTGGCCCTCTATCCACTGTTCCATCTAGCCACAACTCTTTAAGGGACCATCTCATGAAGGAGTGAGTTCCCCATGCCTAGAAATGTTCAGATAGAAGCTGGATAGCCATCTGTTGAGAATATTGAAGAGAGGATTTCAGCAATGAGCAGGGAGTTATGTTAAATGGCTTCTACTTGTCCCTTAAATTTTGAAGGCTTTGTGATTCTTATTCATATTACTCTAATTTTACATGATGAGTATACATGCACATATATATATATGTAGATAAAGAAAGAGCTTTGTACAATGATGCACTACATAAAGTAATATTTTACAGGAAATAGATTCTCAGCTTCCCCAAAATTCTGGTGTGGGGGTGAAGTCCTAGAAATCTGGATAAGGATATAAATATTTTTCAATTATAGGAACTATGATGGAATCCTTATTTTCCAGAAGTAAAATCCTTCTTTGAAGGACTCCCACATTGTAAACCACAAGATGATACTGTATCTTCTTTGGGAAAGAGGATGAATCAGTCTAGCCTGGGTGGGGCCTATGGGTTTAGGAAGGCTGACAGTATTTCTGTCTGGGAAGAGATGAATGGGTGACATTATGGTGTAGTCTCCTGTGACTGCCAATCCAAATGCATGTCTGTCTTCAAGGTGGATGCCTATCTTTAACACACACACACACACACACACACACACACACACATACACTCACACACACATGGGCACACACACACACATCCTAACAGTCTCCTTTCAGACTTGCTCGAACAAATTTTCCAACAGCTATATATCATCTAAATTCCTAGATTTCTCGAGCATTGGAAAAGACAACACAACCCCAAAAGCAATCTCACCTTAATGCCCAGATAGTAATGATGATAATAATAATAAGGACCTTAATAGGGAGCTTCATAGTTACAAAGCATGTTACATGCATTATCTTAATTGAGTCCCACAATAACTCTGGGAGACAGGAGAATATGTTAATAAATATGTTAATGCCTGTTTTACGAATAAGAAAATTGCATGCCAAAGAGGGTAATTCATTTGACAAGGTCACACAGGTCAGGTTAAGGGCTATGCTATTCTTCTTTAAAGTTTCTATGAAAAATAAAAATCTTTATGTATATATATATATGTATATATATGAAATACAGCCATTGTCCTTAAGAAATTTACCATATAATCAAAGAGATGAGACATGAAGATAAGAAAAAAGAAACTGTACAAGACAATAAATGAATAAATTATGTGGACAATAATTATAGAGTTCAAAGGAGGAAGCAGTTACTTCTGGCTAGAGAATAGGAATCACGGAAAGTTTCCTAAGACTAAAATTTAAGGAGGGTCTTAAAGTATTGGCAGGATTTCCTTGGGCTATAGGGAAAGAATGGAGGATAAAGGGAGTAGGGAGAAATGGCAAGATCAAAAGTGTACAGATTTTAAAAGGGGATCAGGGGGACAGTAAATGAACCAGTGTGGTTGGGGTAGGATGTTGGTATAGTCAGGTAAAGTGATATGAGTTTGGAAGAGTAGGTTTGAGCCAGTTTGTGGAGGGTCTTCTGTGTCAAGATAAAGAATATGAACTTTATTTTGTTGGTATTAGGAACCATGAAAAATGCCTAAGTAGGAGAATGACCTTAAGCCCATACACAGATAACATAGGCAGTATGATAAGTGGAAAAAGCATTACAGTTGTAAATCCAGGTTCTCCCTGGTTGGAGGTGGGTCATTGATGATGACTGAGTGAGGAAATGAAGAATTGCTTAGAAAAATAGGAGGAAATTCAGGAAAGAACAATGTGGGGAAACCTGAGGGCAAGAAAATATGCAGAAGAAGATTGTGGTCAACAGTATCAAAATTTGTAGACAAAAAGAATAAAGACTAATGAAAAGCTATGGGACTTAGCAATTAAGAGATCCTTGGTAACCTTGGAGAGAGCAGTTCCAGTTTGAGTGGTAAGGGCAAATGTAATTACAAGAGTTTTAGAAGTGATCAAAAGGAAAGGAAATGGAGTTGGGCTGTGAAAGGGAAGAGATATGAAAGATAGCTGTCTATTCTGTCTCCTCTTGCTAACTGGCTAGAGTAGACTGGAAGGTATTGTGGTATATGGAAAAAAGAGAGATCCATCCCTTTCCCCACTAGTCACGCTCTTCCCCTTCCCCACCCCCCACAACCTGATCACCAATCTCTATTTGTTGTTATAGAGAGGCAGTCAGAGCAGAATGGAAATTCATCTTCTCACCTGACCTAGGGTGCTCATATTTCTGATCTAGTGATAATATCATTCCCCTGTGTACATTTCATGTGTGCGAGTATGTATGTGTGGGCAGATGACAGAAGGGAGTACATTCTCAAAGGCAATGTCCCCTATTGTCCATTAATCCTGGACACTTACTATATTCTCCCACTGTTGGAGAAACCTGATTTCAAGAGGAAAGAGACATAGCTATATCCAAGCCAAAGGGATAAGAGCTCTTAGGAGCTTAGGGTAGGAGCCACTCCCATTTCCAAATCCCCCTCCCAGTCTTGGTTTAGATGGGAGGTGCCCATGCAATGGTGCTATGGTCATCAGAAGAAAGAAATCCCCGAATGAACTTTACCCTAACTCTGTAGAGGAACAATGGTAGGAAAATCAGATTATATAGAGAAGCCAAGAGCTTTGGATCCCACCCCCCTATCCTTCCCTGCTCTCCCCTGTGAAGACCTATAGTCCCTGCACCTATGCTTGGCATGACAAGATAAGATTGATGCCCTCTAAATTCAACCATACCTAGATCAAAGTCATAATTGCCCCATACTGGTTATGTATCTAAGAATCAAAATTCTTTGGGATTCTTCTATATCCTCCATAGGCCATTTTGCAACAACCTATTTGGGACTTCTCTTGACTATGTGTTTGAACTCAATGTAGCTGACAACTCTGGACACTTGTATTGAATCTCCAACTTAATAACATCTTCTCTTTCCTCAGCTATTTCTGGGATACTTGAGCTGGATAGCTCACTTGCCCCCAATATTTCATACCTTGCATTATCCCTTAAGTTTCTTCTACATGTGCATCTCCTCTGCTAGATTGTAACCCCCTTGAAGGCAGGGACTGTTTGATTTTAACTTTGTATACCCAGCACCTAATACCTTTTCCACAAATAAGTATATTCAGTTGAAGTGAGTTGAATATAGTCACAAATTTGATGATAAAAAACAACCTTAAGGGAGTAATTCTCCTCATAGAACTAAACCATGGCAGGAGCATCATGGGTACTCATAGAAAACCCAAGTTCAGTAGCATAACTAGAGAAAGAGAGAGGGAGGAAGGGAGGGAGGGAGAGAAAGAGAGAAGGAGAAAGAGAGAAGGAAGGAAGGAAGGAAGGAAGGAAGGAAGGAAGGAAGGAAGGA
>NW_027185777.1:31087554-31108023 GCF_028583685.1 Petaurus breviceps papuanus
GAGAGAGAGAGAGAGAGAGAGAGAGAGAGAGGAGAGAGAGAGCGACTGTCATTCAATAGCCCAGCAAAGGTCTTTCACAGCTCAGGGTGCACATAAACATTTGTCCAGCTGTTATTTTATTTTTATAAGTCTTCCTCTTCCCTTCCTCCATCCTCTTTGTGTTAGAGAATTCAACCTAAATTGTATACTTCACCCACATAGTGAGATACTGGTGACATTTTTCAGCCACAGTTCTGAAGAGTAAAGTTTGTTTAAGTTGTGGGCAATGGTGTAGCTTTGTTTAAAGTGTAAATGTCAAATACAATTACAGTAGCACTGAATCTGACCTATTTTAAACCTGATTTGATCTGGGAATGAATGACTTTTTTCCCCTCCCAACCCACTGATCTTTCACCAAGAAAGTCTGAAATGAAAGGCAGTTTACTCTGGAAAGACATAGCTAAAAAAGAAAAATGTAGATTTCATCCAGATTTCTAGCCTGAGGGCTTACCTCAGTGATGACATCAGCAAGCCGAGTGTAAGAGCACAAAATAAATGGGGGAAATATCAAGAGCTGCCAAATGTTAAAGAAGAAAATGACATGGGGTTGAAGACTGTTCTCCGGCTTTTGGGATGCATGACTTTTAGAATTACAGATGCCCTGAAGACAAGAAAATGTCGAGCTAACCAAAAGATGAAGAGCAGCTATTTCTATCCACTGAAGAACCACCAAACATAATTTATTAAACACCAGTCCGTATGTGATGGATAGTGGGCTAGGGAACAAAAGTATTACATAGCCATTGCCTCTACTCTCTTGGACTTTACCTAGGCTGTCCCAAACTCCATGAATGTCAAGAAAACAGCAGCATGACAGGAGAATTCTAAAGAGAGAGACAGATGTTTCCATAGTTCTATCCCCTAGGATGATCGGTCATTCACTCCCAACAAAGTAGCTACCTATAGCATCTGCTATGAATTTAAGGGAGCAGGAAGATCCCACACCAGGTGGGGATGTCACTGGACTTTGTAGAGCTAACACTTTAGCTTATATCTAAAAGTAAAATGATTCAGGCACCCCATTATGTAACTTGGGAGTATTACAAAAGTCTAAGGCTGGTTATTCATATTATCAAGCCAATTGGCTGAAATTGGGGAGAGGACAGAATCAGATAAAGTTTGTATCTGTCATAAAATCTTAGAGCAAAAAGGGACAAGTAGAGATTATCCCAGTCAAATCCCTAAAGCCCAAGGTCACACAGCCGACTAATAGCAGAGCAAAGCAGGAGCAGTGCAGTGGAAACAACACTGGATTTTGATTCAGAAGACCTGTGTTCAAATTATGCCTCTAATACTACCTGACCTTCCCTAAGCCTCTTTTCCTTCTAATGTAATATGAGGGGGTTGGGATAAGTGATCTTTGAAGTTCCTTTTAGCTCCAAATCTATAATCCTCTGATTTAAGATTAGGACTAATTCTAATTCCCTCCCTGATATTCTTTTCCTTACTCTTGCTTTTGGATATGTAGAACAAAATTTAAAAGACACAAAAACTCATTGATTACTAAATTTAAGTGTTTGGGATTTTTTTTCTTCTTTACTGAATGAAGCCAAATTTGTTTGTACAAGAACACTTACACAAATAGAAGGCTCTGTACATAGACCAATGTGATCTTTAACCGTAACTCATGGGAGGGGAGCAGACTAGAAAATAATTTCTTCCCTTTGCAAAGGTGCTATATTTATGTGGCCTTTTAATTTTCTTTGAAAAGTATTCTTTTTCTTTAATTCATTTACTTAGTATTCATTTAAGATTACTTTTACTTGATTTCAAGATCTTGCATCAGACCATCTGTCCTTACGGTACTGTCATCTTCTCTCCCTTCCTCCTTATTTCCTTACATTCAAATTAATCTTAGACTCAGAGATTTTTAGACATAAATGAACCTTAGAGATAATATAACCCAGCCCTGACATTTTACAGGGAGTTTCTTATCCTTCTTATTTCCTTTTCCAGTTCCCATTTCCATGTCTTTCTGGGTCTGTTCTCTCACCTTTACAAAGGTTCTTTCAACTCATTCACACAGTCCCTACCTCCTGTAGTATTTCTTTATTTTTCTTCTGTAGTATGTTTTTCTTAATTAAATACAATCAAGAAAGGCTTAAAATACAAAGTGGGAAACCTCCAATCATTGGCTTGAGTTTGCCAACCTCTTAACAAGTCCCCTAGAAACAAAGTATATTTCACAAACCAAAAATTGAGATATTTGGTCAGTGGACCAAGTAGACTTTGCTGCCAAAATTGGATTAAAGTCTTTTTATAGCAGCTAGTTCCTGATAGGTGTGAATAATGAATCCCATGAAGTAGTAACATTATTCAAATTCACACCATGTACTTCCATTGAGTTAGAACCAATGACCATAATTTACATGAAATTTTAACTTCAACTAGTATAAATTCAAATAATGTGTCCACTTTGAATTCATAATTTGCACTAATCAGAACTTTGGTCTAATGCTTATGTTGAAGGTTCTGCAGATTAAAGAATACAATACATCCTATAGAAGTCTACCAAAAAGACGTGGACATTGAACCAGGGTAAACTGAAAAAGGTTCACTAGCAGGCAACCTCATTCCCATCCTCCTTTGCTCTGTTTCCAGGTCTTTTGGTCAAGTTCTAAAAGGCAGGAACAAATGTAACGGGGAACTGGCCAATGAGAGCCTAGTTCTTGGAAGATGATCTGCCTAATGCAATATCTGGTAAATCTGCTTCTGGAAGTTTATAATGACATATAATGAAGGAACCCAGCTCTACACTTCAAAGCAGACATGTTGTTGGTTTTTTTTCCTGGCAATTTCCTTTCTACTAGTACAGGGTGAAGAAAAGACCTTTTGTTGACTTCTGAACCAGAACTGAGTGCAAAAGACTCCCCATTAGAGAAACTCATTGTCTTTCCTTCCTAGTTGTGAGTGAGGCAGGAATTACTATGTGCCTCCTGGTGAAGGAGGAACCTCAGTGACTTCTTACCCAGACCAAGAGGTGGCCTCTGAATTCATGGCCCTGTTGTTTCTCCCTCCCATTTTGTCTTCTTTCCATTGTTAGAAAGCATTGTAAGATCGTGAAAGGTCCAAGACCTGGCTATGGGTTGCAACTCTAGTATGTAAGTGCCAGGCTTGGATAACAGTGTTGGAATGTGAGGGGTTAGGGAAGACATGAGTGTGAACCAGCCTTCTTCCACCACTGCTCCTACTACTACACCAGAAGATTTATAATAAATATGGTACTTTACCTTGAGAAATACCTGAAGTTTGCTTGTAGAAGCATGTGTCGGAAGGGCTGTAGCATTGTGAATTATTGTGAAGTGGCAATACTTTTTGCATTCTTGCTGTTTCTAGTGGGTGAAATTACACATGAGCAAACATGAAATTCATGTTGTGCTCAGAATCATGTTGAAACCAATTTGTATTGTCCTAACAAGCATTACAACAGAACTGACTTGACTGTATGTGAATTCACAATCACAGTCCCAAGTATGAGAGCTCCTTTGATGGAGGCCCTTCCCCACAAGTCCTATCGTACCATGTAGCTCCCTGGTTGCTATCACCTTCTCTGTTCAAAGCAGGAGACTTTCCTCTCCTTCATCCTGAGACTCTTCATGACTCTATAACTCTGACATCCAGTCTCCCAGATTCTCAGAACATGCTGATCACTGTCTATGGAATCTTCTGGTATTTCAGTGCTACTAAGGAAGGAGTGTGATACAATGAAAGATCCATGGTTTCTGAGTCATAGGACTTGGAAGTGAATTCCAGTTCTGTCACTTACGACTTGTATGACCTTGGCCTAGTTACTTAACCTTGTTGGGTCTAAGTTTCCTTATCACTAAAATGAAGGGTTGGGATTAGATGACCTATAAGGTGTATACTTGATGTCTTTCTATCATACCATGATTCATCTCTCTGGAAGCTGAGAGGCAAAACTTACTGAGGGAAGTTTTCCCCTGTACCTTGTTGAATTTCCTTTAATTACCTACTCTACCCATCACCATTCATATCCCTTGGGGTAGACACACTATTTCTCCAAGTTTATTCTTGTCTTTTTCTTTTTCCTCCTTTCTCTACTTGTTCATCCCTCTTTGTCTTGCTTCTCAAGATAGGAAGGGGGACCTTCCTTTCCCTTATGCTTCATTTTCTTCTAAACTCTCTCCTTTCCTTCATTCTCTTTCTTTAACTTCTCTATCCCTTGTCCTCCCACTTTTTGTAATATTTGTTATGAAATAAAACTTTTTACATTTAACTTGAAAAGTAAATACTTTTGATACTTAACATACTGTGTTTTGTATATAGAAACATTTTAAGAAGAACATTGATAATAAGGACCACAAGCAGAGGAGAACAACCAGGTTGGTGTTGGTACTCAGTGATCATGCATTGAAGGAATGGGGGGATGATCATCCTGGAGAAGAAAAGACTTGAAAGGGGCATGATAGCTATATTAAAATAATTGATGGGTTGCCATGTGTATCAGCAATGCCATATTCACAATGCCTATAGAGATGACAAATATGCTGATATAATTATCCATTACAAAATACATCAGGTTTACCATTTGGGGAAATAAACTAGAAAATTTATTAAGATACCAAAAGACTGAGTCCCAAAACCAGAAAGTGAAAGCCATCAGAGTAGTTATGACATTGGCACAGGTAGATAAAGTAGAAAGCACCCACATTTTCAAGCCTTTAAAACAGAACAGGCTACCTCAGGCAAAGGTCCTCCTCTCCCCACTCACAGCAACCACCCAGCGTCCTGGAAGAGCGCTCCCAGCAGCTCCGGCCTCTGGCAGTCCTCAGCCGGAGTCCTTACTCAAAAAAAAAAAAAAAGGCAACTGCCACCAACTGCCAACCGCAGGACCGTTAGCTCGGCTTTTCACTTTCTCTTGCTCTGCTATGTCAGCACGTCCATGGGGCATGGGAGATCTTTAAATCCCATAACCCTTATACCATGTAAAAGAGGGGTTGGAATTATTTTTCTTGACCTCAGAGAGTAGGCATAATATTCATATTGGGTTTTCCTCTTGCTGTAAAGATTTTGTTGATCTTCTTCACCCTCTACACATCCCCTACCCTTCAACCTGCACAAACAACAATACCTAGCCATTTGGGGGGACTAGGAGAATATGCAAACTGGCCCCTAAGTTAGGGATCCTCCAAGGCTGCAGAAAATCCTCCCTACCAAGTGTTACAAACTGTCTTAAATGAACTCTGTTCAGAATTTAAACCTCCACTCTCCCAGTATCAGACCTTTCTGAGACCAACACATACTTCAGATCCAGTCAGCATTCTGCCTCCGATTACCTCAACACTGTACATCTTAAAATAACTAACTCCAGCCAGACATTTCTGGGCCCTTTTTAAGAGAGAATCTTTTGGCCACAACCTTTCCAAGTGAACTGGTCTGAAAGTCTTTGCCTGTAACATGAGAAATCTTCAGATCCAAACCCCTGATCTGGGTTAGTATAGATAGAATAATGCAGATGTAAGCTTTATAAGAGTGAGAACTTTTATTTGCTCTTATGTATTTAAAAGTTCTTAGCATGGTGTGGGAGATTTTAAATATAAATGGAAGAGAAGAATGTGAATTTAAGTTGAAGGGTCACACAATTAGTGAGTATAGGAGCCAGGATTTGAATTCAGGTCTTCTGACTCTCAAGTCCAGTGCTCTATCCACTGTGCCATCTAAGGCCTCATTAATAAATTATTGTTGACTAATCATCTTCTTTTATAAAAACCAACTAGAGTATATAAGATAGGTATTCAAAAATGCCAATTAAGTGATGACAAATGGAGAAATAATAAAATTTTAAAATCCCTGGAAAAATACCCTGCAGTGAAAGTTAATTCATGCTTATTTCTCAGTTTTTATTCTTTGAATTTCATTTTCTCTACTATTACTAATAAAAGACTGATTGGCTTAGCATTAATGTGATTGAAAACTGATTTAATGTGCCTTAATAATCAAATATTTTCATTATTCCAAGAAAATAGCATAAAAAATAAAGGCTTAGTGTTCATAAGCCAGGGTGATTTCAAATAAGAAGTCCATTTGCCATCCTTAGTCACTTAAATCTTTCAGTGAAATTTTGCTTGTCTGACTATAATAATTTCCTTTGGGGTGACAAGTTGGTAAATATTCTGGCTCTATTCAAGTGCAGCCATTTTTTAAACTTGAGAATTGTCCTTTTCCATTATGAATGACAATACATGCAATTCAATAGATGCAAGAGCTGTAATTCAATCTTGAGTCCTATATTCAACGGTATGAACTACAATAGAGTTCCCAATGTCAGCAAAATCCTTGACCAAATTACTGCCTTCAATCCAATCACAGCAGGTGCCCTATATATTTTTCCTATGTAAACAGCATCCAGAATAAAACATGCAGGCACACTACTATTTGCTACTACTGTTCAATAAAACATCTGTTTTAGTTTTCATTATAAGGACAGAATCAGAAACTTAATCCTGGGTGATCTGAATTGGGCCTCAGTAGTCATTGTGATAATAGCTTGGGTGCTGGGAAATCTATAAAAATACATTGCACTTATATGCATGCTGCCCTCACCCCTATTTTTTATTCACTCGGTAAACCACAGGCATCAGTTAGCATTGATCCAGTTGCTAGAACGTGCTAGCAGACAATATACAATGCCAGGTACTGGTGTTGGCAGAGAAGTAACTCTTAATGCTGCAGGCAAGTGAGCACTATGGTAAGCCTTGCCAAGGGGAGTAGGCGAATGGTACCTCTGACCTCTGAAGTTGCCGTGAAATATTTGAAGGATTGAAAGAAAGTGTAGATTCCATGTATAGAGGCATAGGGCAGAACTAATATGGGTGAAAATTACAAGGAGGGAGATTTTAGCTCAATATAAGGAAGAATTTTCTACATAATTAAAATTATCCAGCAATGAAATGAAATGCCTGAAGTAGTGAGTTCTCTATCATTGGAGATATTAAAGCTGAAATATCCATCTGCTATTGATCCTGTAGTAAAGGTTTCTTTATTGGGTAGGATTTTGAACTAGATGGTCTCACAGGCTTCTTTGAGCTCTAAGATTCCAGCTTTATGATTCACATGCTATCCCCCATTGATTAAAGATCTGTCAACCTGTCGATCACAGTCTATAACAAAAAGCCTCATCCTTAAGCACTATTGACTTTTGATAGGAAATCTCTACATACAATACAATTCACTAAGTCTGAAATAAATATTTGATTAAAAGAAACCGTGGAGGTCAATCTACCTACTCCACTGAGAAATTAATACCTAGCATCCAACATAAGAATTCAGTTTATTCCCTTCCATTTTTTATATGTGGACACAGGACCTGTGTGGCAGGGGCTCATCCTTCAAAGTAATCCTACCTATATAGCACATTAATGTTTACAAAGTGCCATCCTAAAACGATACTGTGAAATGGGGACCTATTTGTAGATTTGTAGCTAAATGATTTATCAAGGTCGTTTAGTTAGGATTTGAACCTAGACCTTCTGACTCTGAGATTAGCACATTTCCTACTATATTCCAATGTTTCTCTGCTATACTCATTCATGCATGGGGCAGCTAAGTGGAGTAGTGAATAGAGCAATGGCCCTGAGAAGGTCCTGAGTTCAAATACGGCCTCAGACACTTGACACACTTACTAGCTGTGTGACCTTGGGCAAGTCACTTAATCCCAATTGCCCTGACTTCCCCCCTATTAAAAAGCTAATTAAATCAATAAAAAGTAAAAAATATACTCATTCATGCATGTAGGGCATTGATGTGTGTGTTATTACAAATTTAATTGGATCTGTATTAATATACAAACTCTTGGGTAACAGGATGAGTGGGTATATATGTGTCTAGCTCATACAGCATCATATACATTGGAAAACTTAAAGGTTATTTGTGGATTACAGTAAAACTGGCACTGATATAATACTATAAGGTTTGGAAAGGGGAAACTGAGTTTCTGTGAGATAAAGGAATTTGCCCATGGTCATATAGCTAGCTACATTCATTATAGCTGGTAAGTTTTAGAAGTAGAATTTGAACCCGGGTCTTCCTTATCCCAAGTCAGACATTCTATCTACTGTACCACACCGACCTTCCTTGGCAGATGGTAGAATTGGTATGCTGGGTGTTCAGTGTGTGTGCATATGTGTGTACATGTGTATGTGTTTTGATTTTCTGTTAATTTCTTAAGAAAGGAGGAGGAGGGAGATCGCCATTTTGATGATCTTAATATAATTTTGTTTTGTAAAAGAGTCAAACTAGCACTTGTCTTGAGATTTTACACACACCCCAAAAATTCATAAATGTAATAAAACTTTGATCAGCCTACATGGGTCTCTTGGTGTGCAATTTTCCTTCTAAGTATGAAAGCTTCCATGGATATAGAGAAAAGTTAGGTGAAGAGAAACTGAAGACTTTATTCTGGAAGATAAAGAGCAGTAGTACTACAAATGTTTGGTATGCCTAAAACACAGTGCCCCGTAAATGGCCCTTAACTCCAACCCAACCCAGAGATAGCGCTATAGGATAGATCTATCCTTTGGCTCTCCTCTTGAGAGGGCCAGAATGAGGCTTTGAAACAGAGAAGGGCAGTGTACCAGAAGCACATAAACATGTCAAAATGAGACTGCTTAGAATCCTGTTTTATTATTCTGGAACTTACAGAGTTGATCTGGAATGAATAATGAGTCTGGGATTTGCTTTTAAAATGACCAAACTTGTACTAATTTACATCACTTTTTGGCCTCAGCAGTTGGCTGTTACTTTGAGCTTGCTGTCACCAAGCCCCACTCTTTATTACCCTTGCCCAAGCAGGTTTTTCTCACTGTGCTCAGGCAGGGTTCATTAAAGTTTGAGGGCAGGTGGGGTTGGGGGGCAGGAATCCAAAGAAAATTGTCAAACATTGGGCAATTTAAACAATGTGAAACAAAGAAAAATTTTAAATATGTTATGGTTCAAATGCTTCTATTATTAAATTCTACATAGACCCTTTGGTCTTAGTAATAGAGTAGCCTTATGTATAAGCGAAGAAAGCACCTATAACCCTGGTGTGATTTGAGGGGCAACGAAAGCTATGTCTTCTGTTGTCCACAATCCTTTAAAAAAATGCAGTCATTGGCTCAGAGATGAGGACCCATTGACAAAACTTTTGGGAAAAGTGGAGTTAGACATAGAAAGCCCCACCGTAAACTAAAGAAAAAAAAGAAAAAAAATTTCCAATCTATGGAGAGGTGAAGAGTTCATGTTCAAACAAGAGGATAGAGAGTATCGCATGATAAAAATGGACAGTTTTATTTTACATAAAATTGAAAAGTTTTTGCACAAACAAAATCAATGCAGCTAAAATTAAAAGAGAAAAAAAGTTTAAATGGGGAAAACAGTCTTTGCAGCACTTTATCTGTCATATTTTTTCAATCTCCTCAGATGTAATTCAATTCATTCAGACCTTGTAATTTGAAATTATTAAAGGCACTTAGATGATCTTTCCCTAGGTTCTGATTTACCTTGAATATTAATTCCCTGTTAGCAAGTCGTATACTTCTCTTTCTAATCTAAAGATCATTCTGTCTAGCAAAGAAAACAGAAGCAAAAAAAGTATACAGCTCAATTTCTCTCAGCTGTCCAGTATCATCTCTCCATATACCCTGAGCGATGGTAACCTCCCTCCTTCCATCCCTCATATAGATTAAAAACAAAACAAAGCAGAAGAACCCCTTTTGTGTTGTCCTTAAATTCCATGACAACCTCAGATCATCCTTGAACTTTAGTACATTATAGGATCGTGTTTCACATTTCTTTGGTGTGCATGAAGTGCTCAGGGAAGACTAGAACCTCTAGTGTGATGGTTTCAAGACCTTTTCAGGACTGCTTATCTATCTTTGATGTCCCCCTTCACCCAACTCTCACCTGTGGTTCCAAGAAGCTATATAGCACATGCAGTGGCTATACCTTGGTAAATCATCTCAAACGATGGGTTAAACTAGATTGAGGGTAACTGACAGGCCTCAAGCTTGTGAGTGAGTTAGAGAGATATCCACCCCAAGTATGTGAAGATTTCCCGCCAGTAGAATGGGCAGATGAGGACTCCCACTGCAGCATACTTAGAGCTCGGTCAGACATCAAAGAAGCCAAGGTCATCCACTACATCCCAGGCCATTGCCAGTCACGATGACTTCCGTCTTGCCATTGGATTTCAATGATTCAATGAAGTAAGGCTGATGACTTTGCACAACTCCACCTCACTTAAATCCAATTCAGTTGTAAGTCTAGACATCACCTTCTGAGTTTATTGGTCCTTTTTGAAAATAAAGGACAAACAGCAATTCATTCTTTATTTTACTTCCTTACTTTGATCTTCTGTACATGTCTTAAAAGCCCAAATTATTCATATAAATAAACCACTTTCCCTTTTCCTGCTCAACTGAAATATTTCTCTTGGTATCTTCAAAATTTCATTCTTGAGAATTGCCATTCTCTACAAGATGTACTTCTATATAATTTTAGTCCATGTGCTCCTTCCTATTCATTCTCTTAACCATTTTAAATATGTTCTTTCCATAAATATAGAGTGCATGTCAGACTATCTCTGGCTTTTCTCTCTTTCTCTTACACAAATTACTAGATAGAGCTATCACTTTTCTCCCTACATCCCAAAAGCTAGTTTTCTATCATTCCCACTCCAGATTTTACTTCTTTCCTTTTGATGTTTGGGCAAGAGCCACAGTAGCTTATTGACCTATGTTTTGTACTCTCTAAAGACAGGAAAAATGTGGAGACACAATCAGTACATTGATCATTTGAGAGAACTGCTGAAGGAGGCCTGTTGCCTACGGACTTGGGACAAAAAAGCACAAATGATAACCAATGATATTACATTTGATTTCACTGTTAAGAATTCTAGCTGTAGTATAGGGTCCTGTAATGAAATGTGTTAGGAAAGCAGAAGGTAGTGCCCTGGTCTAAAGTCACTCCAGACCAAGTGGTTGGTCAACAAGATAGTACCTGAAAATGATCAAGACCTTATAAATATGATATATCACAACCTCTTTTTTATGCAAAAAGGTGTTAGTCAAATGAAGAGCCAGAAACATAGGAGAACTGAGGAATTTGGCCCCAAATGTGCCTATCCACTAATTGTAAGTGGATATTTGGCACCCAAACATTGACCCATATGGTGGACTCAAAATCCAGATGAAGAAAAAACTCAACCATGATATGTCTTAGGGATCGGTAAAGGTGTCAAGATTCCTTCAGCCTATGGAAGACCTAGGACAGTGGAGAGACTGAGTGCAGAGGCTACCCCTTTTTGCCCACCATCCCAGCACCAATGAAACAGATACTAGCTATAGATGCTGGCTGCTTGAGATTAGAGATGGCTCTATTTAGCTGAAGCTATCCATAGACCCAGAATCAAAGTCATACATGTGAAATCTTCTATATTAGAATGAAAACTCTTTTAGGGAAGGGAAGATTTCACTATTGTATTTGTATCCTCAGCACCTTTCACGGATTATCAACCACATAATAAGTGTTTTAAAAGTTATTTTTCAATCATTCATACAATTCAACATCAGTTTAACTGGTATGTTCTTGGCACAGAGGTTCTAAAAAAAACATTTGAATAACACTGTAGAATATCTGACTCAGCAATATTGTCTAACCTCACAGAGATTAAATATTAGATAAGAAATTACATTTCAAAGAAGTCACAAAACTCTTCAAGTATGCACAATGATGCTTTGATACTAAGAAGCAATAAAATCACATTGTGCAGAATACCTACTAGAGGAAAGTATTATGAATCGTTACATTAAAAATAACAGATTGCCCTGGATTTGAGTCTTCAAATGATCTCATTTAAATGTAAATTTTAACTAAGTTATGTTTCCCTTGGTGGTATTACTATTTAGACTAATTACTTGCTGTTAGAACTGAAAACCAAGTGTGTGAACTACTGCTGAATTGAGAATGCCTCTTGTCTTCCTTGGAGTTCTTTATCTTTGATATCTTAGATCTTCTTGGTATAAATCAGGTGCCTTGAAGCTTGCCCAGAGGATCAGCTCTCTCCCTCTTAGAAAGGGTATAGATATTAAGTTACCTTCTGAAAAATCTTGGAAATTCATTGTGGCTTTTTTCCATAGACTAACCAGGAATCTGCCAAATGAAACAGGGGTAAAGCAATACATGTGGATTCATAATGTCAGCATGAGATCATTTTCCAGGCCTCTCACAAGCTCATCTCTAGAAGCTGCCAGCTTCCCTTTGCCTTTAATTTCCTTCCAAGAACGATAGTTTTCCAAGACACGGAGTTATGGGACAGGGAAGACAGGCACTATTGTGAAGCCTCCAGAGGCAAGCACTGCTCTATTATCATTTCAGTCTAGGAAATTTCGGCTTTAGTCTCTTTTGCCTTTTTTTGGAGAAGGATTTTTTTTTGGTTGGGGGAGGTGAAGGGGAAGAATGAATCTGAAACTCTCATCACCCAAATGTTTGATCTGCTCTCAGGCCAGACCCATTTGAAAAGAGAAATGTTTAACTGAAAACTTGGCACTTCCGAAACCAGATGGATGGAGTAGAGCTGACTGAATAGATTAGACTCATTAGTTAAAGGGCACAGCATGTAAAATAAAAAACAGAAACTCTTCCCTCAGGGAACCTGAGGCAGTGAAATAGAAATATCCTACTTTGTCCAGTTTTCACCCCTCTGTGAAGTCTATGCAAGGGGATTAATCCTTCATACTGTCACTGTGCCTCACATTTTATTGTCAAAGCATACATTAAATTTAAGTGTACTAAGAAAATTATTATATGTTAAATATATGTCTTAGGAGGTAGGAGACTGGGATGGAATTTAAAGGGTTGGTATTGGCAGGTTCTGCCAGAGGCAATATTGAGAAATAAGGTAAATTCTTCTTTGGTTTCATACCCCTTTCAACAAGGGGGGATTTTTCCTCGGGTTGGTCTTACTCCCCCTGGTTTCTCATGGCTCTCTATGAAACTCCATCAGGCACTGTCTTTTCCCTAAACCTCTAACTTCCTTCCTTGAATGAAAACTGAGCCTTGTCATTTCCCATCACCTCTGACCCTTCTTCTCCTTAACAGCTAATTTGACAAACTAATGTGTGCTGATATGTTAATAGCTACTAAAAACTTGATGGATCTCTTTTCCTAATATTTAGCTTTTAACAGGGGTTGTAAAATGTCTAGATCAACATGAGTAATTAATGGGAATTTCAGACTGTTTGGCAGACTGATAAAGAGGAATTGCCCTTAATTTTTCAGTGGGGATTAGTGGAGGTGTGGATTAAAGACCATAGATTCAGAGGCATCTAAAGGAATCTTAGAGACTACATAGTCAACCCCCTCATTATATAGGTGAAAAAACTGAGGTTTAACGACATCATAAGATCACAGATTTAGAGTGAATGTCCCTGAAAGGCCATTGAGTCAACCCCTCATTTTACAAATAAAGTTAAACAGCAAGTATATATCTGAGGCTGGATTTGAATCTGGGTCTTCCTGCCTCTGATTCAAGCAATCTAAGCCTTACATGATTTCACCAGTGTAGGAAACTAAACTCCACACTAATATAAAATGTCATCAACATAAAGTTTTAGAGATGACAGAGTCTTAATAGAAACAGCATTTGAATCCAAGTCCTTCTGACTCCCAGGCTGGTCCTCTAGGTCATGTTGACTTTGAAAACTATCTTTTCAATATGACAAATCAAGGGGATCACTTCAAATCTTATATCACAAGGGTCCTGGCACATAGTAGGCACTAATTAAATCTTTTACTTCCTTCAAGATTCTACTCAAGCATCATCTACAAGAAGCTTTTTTTCCCTAATCCACTAATTCCAATTACTATTCTTCCCTCTCTATATAGCCTTATATTTTCTTTTGTATTTATTCTATATTTACTTATATTTATACCTGTTGTTTTCCACATTCCATTGAGAGAAACAATATATGCACGAATAAGTATGTTCAAAATACATATGAACACGGTAATCTGGAGATGAGGGGACTACACTAGCAACTATGGAGAGTGGGAGGATATCAAGAAAGGCTGTAATCTTCAAACATGACTAGAGTGGTCCAGCCAGATCTTCCAGCACCCAAAGATGAAGTCCATCTGGACCAGGTGACTGGAATTCATTAAGAGCGACTGGGTGCCTTCTTATGTCTTTATTTGTTTTGTATATCAACTCACCATTAGCCATTTTTGTTCTTTCCTTTCCATCCATAAGACTGGAATCCTCCTGGGCAGAGAATACAGAGCCAAAGTGCAAACCGCAACTCTTTTACACCTTCTTATCCTATAACACAGATAAATATGCACACATAAGGATATATGGAGAAAGGTAAATTTGCTACACATTTTTGTCAACTCCTTCCACATGTAGTATCATAACAATCAAAATTCTGAGGAGAATCAACATCAGCTGCCTGAAAAAGTCTGCTCCCACTGCTTAAGGAAAATATAACCAGTTTATATTTGTTTTTATTTAACAGTTGATTTCTTTGAAGCATCATACATTGTTTTTCACTTGCCTGTGACCCTGTGTTAGTTTCTGAAGCAGGTCCAAGTTCATGAAGAAGAAAACTATCCTTTTTTTTAAGCTAGAGAAAAATAAGCCTTGATGATAAATAAGTCTTGGAATATAACTTCTAGAGATCAAGAACTGAGTCTTATTCAGTTTTTATTTAGAGCTTGCAATGTCCAAGACATTCTGTTAAGTCCTATGGAAGCTGCATGATCCTTATTCTATTTAAATTTACAGTTTGATAAAAGGAGTCAAATATTCACACAACCATAACAGAAGACGGAGTGCATATGTATAATGAGAACTACAAACAATGCTCAGAGGAAAGAAAAGTAACTTTTAACTGGGGACTCAGGGAAGGGTTCATGGAATGGGTAGCATTTAAGCTTGGCCTTTAAGTGTGAACAGGAGTTAGACAGCTGAAACCAGGGGTAGAAGGGGATGTCAAATGGACAGAATAGCAGAAGCAAAGGCACATAGATGAGAAAATGAGAGGAACGTTTGGAGAAGAACAAATAGTGTGACTTGGCTGGAGTATAGGACATATAATGGAGGATATTAGTAGATAAGACTTGAAAAGATGAACTAGGGCCAAGTCATGAAAGATTTTGAGTGTCCGGTTAAGGAGAATTCCACCCTCCCCTCCCCTTAGGAAATGAAAAACTACTGAAGGTTTCTGAAGGTGAGTAGGAGAAGGATAAAACAAGAGATGGATGAAGATAAAAGAAGACAAAAACAGAATTGTGCTTTACAAAGATTAACATGGTGGTAACATTTAGGATCAATTTAATCCAGGATATGAATCCAAAAGGGATAATTGATGAACCTAACATACCAGCAGGCATTTTTTTGTGAGAGAGATAACCGAAGGCCACCGACACATACCCTATAGAAACAGACATTAATTGTTGTTCATTCTTTGTTCTCAAAGAGAACCAGTAACATCATAAGGGTGATGTCTTCACTGGTGCATGCATTGGATTTAGGTGAGGCAGAGCTGGCCAGAGTCATCAGCCTCATTCTCTCCTCCATCATAGCCCAATGGCAAAACAAAAGTCAAAATGACTGGAGATGGATGACCCAGGATGCAGTAGGTGACCTTGGCCTCCACAAATTAAGGTCTTCTCCGGTCTCATTTGTCTGAGGCCATGCCCATTCAGTGACTAAGGGAAAGGTAAGAATGGAGACAAAAGATGACCCAATTGAACATCTCAAAGATAATAGTCTGGAGAGGAAGACCCTCAGAGTTTCTGGCCAGAACAGAAAACAATCACTGTTTACACTTATTCCAAGCTGTCAAAGAAAGAAGACAGAGAAGGAAAAATAAGGAGGAGAAGAAGACTAGAAGAATGCATGAAAAAAGACACCTTGGTAAGACTGTAGATATACCTAGAATATAGAGTGGGTATACCAATACACCCTTACAGTGTATTCCCATTTCCTGAGAGAAAAAGCAAGTACTAATGGGAATGCTCCCCAGGCCATGTCAGCAAACCCAGTCCAAGATATATTAACACCTATGGTGCTGGTTAATATCCAATGGGAAGTATCAATAAACCTGTTACATTAGGAACTATACCAGAAAAACAACCAGAAACCTGCCAGGGCCACTAATACCCACAGTATTGAAAGTCATATAGAGAGTCACCAGACATAATCTTTAGCTCCCCAAGTTCCACCATGGCATGAGTCAACCTAAATGAAAAGGAATTCATCATCTCTTTTTCTTGATATGATAATGTCAGATTCAGATAGAGATTTTTCTTTGACAACTGAACAAGGTAACAAGAATGATGGTTACCTAATGAGTGATTTGACAGAGTTTGAGTCATAAAAATTCTAGAGAGGGGCTTCAGGCCCTGATTCTGAACTGAAATTTTGCCCTCAAATTCTCTAGTAAAGGATATGACTCAGGGAAAAGTATCCTCTATGATTCAGGGGGAGGGGAAGTGTGGGGGAAAGGGGGTAAGAGAGAGAGGTATAAAGCATTCATTAAGTGCTTACTCTGTTCCAGGAACTGTATAAATTCTAGGAATACAAAAACAAGGAAATGAGAGTCTCTGCCCTCAGGAAGCTTATAATCTAATGGGAGAAGGAAATACATAAGTGGGAATCATAGAGTAGGTTGGGGTAAAAGAGTACCCTAAAGGGGTCTGGTGTGGTAGAGGAACCCAGAGAGTGAATTAAACTATGAATGAAGTGAGCATGACTGAGGTCCCTCATGAAATTGTGGTCCCAGCTAGGGAATGAGTCAGGAAAGCAGACTTCAGGGCAGAGGTTTCGCCTGTACACAGAAAGGAGACCTATATGTTTACTGATTACAACAGATGAGATAGTTAAGCATCTGAGATTCAGAAGGTTTTTTTGTATGTTGGTAATCATATTCTGATGCCAGTACCATCTGAGGCAGCACTGCCTAGTAGGTAGAGTTCTGAGCCTGGAGTCAGGAACACTCAAGTCAGATTCTGCCTCCCACACTTATTAATAATGTGATTCTGAGTAAGTGATTTAATCTCTAATGTGCTACAGAAAACTCCTTGGGACTTAACTGCTGAAGTCCTGATCCCTTTCAATCTGGGTGGGTGGATAACAGAACTTTCCAATATTTCAGTTCACTTGTAATTAAACAGGCTCAGTGCTCTTTTAATAGTGTGTACACACACACACACACACACATACACACATAAATATATGTATATATCATCCACAGACTTAAAAGAAAGCTTTAATTTGACTAAATCACATTGCCCAATCTGTCTCTGATTAAGTTCACTCAGTATTCATAACTAAAAGCCCTAGAAAAATTTCACTGTTTGGAAACTTAAGGTGAATCAAGGAACAGAAAAGAAAAATTCTGTCCTTGGATTCAACTTGCACAGCCCCCCAAATGAGATTGTGTGCACATGCCCATGGACAGCATTTGACCCTTTATTTCACAAATAGAAATTATTTCCTGCAGGAAAACAGAAGTAGGTATGCTAGGAGAAACCAACGTTATTAATGATTGATGGATTGCCATCAAATCCTGTCATTCAACCAATTCAGTATTGAATTAACTACTCAAGAACTATAGATTCAATTCCCAAATCTACCATATATTGCCCATGTGATTTTAGACAAGACACATCAGGGTTTTCTGCCTCATTTTACCCATGCATAAAACGGCCATAAACAGAGCTGTGATGTCAGATAATCAGACATTTTTAAGAGATTCTATAAATATTTTCACACATGCTTTCATGTTTTTAGGTAGCATAGGAGTACACTCCTATGAATCACCTTCTTTATAGTTCATTTATGGATGATGTGACCTAATTCATGAAGCTAATTTCTGAATTTCGATATTCATTTGCAATGTTTGACCAAGATATATTTATTCTGGTGGACAAACTCTATAGGTTATGTATCCTGTGGCATATCAACATCTGGACCATAGTGATTCTTCATTCGCTTGTCTTTTTCTGTGTGGATAGAATTAAACCAAACACTTTGGAGTGATTGTGGTTCTCATGTAGGAAGCTCTATGGCATTCTGGGACCAGATCTAATGGGTGTCTGGAGGACCTCACCATTTATTAAGAATCCCTCATCAACTTGGACTCTGTGCTAGACTTCCTCTGTGAGAGGAGTGAACACCTTTGTCAGCACACATCTCCCTGTTTTATGAATTACCTGATATTAATGGTTACTGGTTCAACAAAACTTTAATGATGATCTCTGCTCTTATATTTTTTAAGCAGTCTGGTATGTTTCATATGTGCCCAGGAAACACCTTGTAGGGGGAAAGTCTTTGTATTTTGCTCTATTAAATCAATAGCTTTTTTTATAGTTCACAGATAATAGACACAGAGGACTTTCATGTTCACTCTGTCTTTCATTCGATTATGTGATACTAAGAACAGTGTCATCCTTAACGAGTATGAGCCTATAATTATGGCATCTGAAATGCGCTGTGCTACATAAAAGTTTAAATGTAGAAATAAAATAAATATAAACCGCCCACCTTACACATGTTTCTGGAGTAGTTTCTGTAGAACCTTCTTTATGAGTACAGGTACAGATATTTTCTTTCTCTCATTGCTGTAGGCAAGCTTAAAATACAAATCAGTTGAACCAAAAAAAGAAAAAGAAAAAAATTTTATATTATTAAAGGTAATCTTCTTTAATCAGCATAATAAGAGGAAAATTACATAGCATTGGGAGGCCAACTAGTAGCATAGCTTAGAGTTCTAAAATCTTTCCTGGTGATTGTTTTCAATCATCTTAAAATGCATCTGCCATGAGAATTACTAGAGTGCACTAATCTTTTTCTTGGCTTTATTTACTTCATCTAGTACATATTTTCCTGGGAGTCAAGCCATAGGGAAGTAGTGGAGCCCTTTTGAAGTGCTTGTAGTCTTTAAAAAAACAACAAACTAAAACAAAACTTTTTATACAGCCACCCAGGAAAATAGCTATCCAATGATTGTCCTCCTCTTCAGTTTCCCTATTTTTTTCCAAGTAAAAATGAAAATAAAGTCTCATTATTTCTAGAATTTGAGTACTTTGCATAAACATTTCCACTAGTGGCATAACCAACTGACGCCAATGGCTGGCCAAGACTTTTGTGTGGGTTTTTTTTCTTTTTTTGGTGGCAAAGGAAGAGAAGGGAGTTCCCTCTCTCCCTGTCCTTAGGCTCGTTTACAACATGAGGGAAAACAACAGGTAGAAATATAGTATTGGTCTTACCTGAAAGATAACCACATGGTATGATTTTAAGCGTGGCAAAACATCTGTTCACCCCAAAGTGTTATTTAATCTGCCATAAAACCAGAAATTCCTAAGGATAAAACCTTGTTCAAATTTACACATATTATTTGAGAAATATACCATTCTGATATAGAATCATTTATCAAAAAAAAATTGGGGGACTAGAACAAGGTCTGGTAAATGTTGATGAATGGACAGGTATCAAAAAAGTTCTGGCGATATGTAGTGTTACCTGGAATAGGAAGGTTTGAGGGCCTTGTACAATTGGAGCGGGGTACAAACAAGAGGCAGACATTATAAGGGCATAAGATATCTAAGGGAATCAAAAGAAATGAGGGGAGTGCTGAAGAGTGGGTGAGGGGCAAACTAAAGACTTCTGAATTTTGTATTTAGGATGAAGCAGAAATGCTCAAATACTAGTTTGTCTATTCTCAGTCCTCTTCACCTCACTATACCTATGAGCTCACAGAAAAGACCCCTGAAAGTTAATACATAACTTTAAATGTTCTTTTATTAAATACTCACTAAATTGTCAGTACCTTTTAAGAGGAAGACCTACTAACTTTTCTTATGGTGAAAGATACTATAAATATGCCAGGGTACACAGAGAAATTTCAGACTGGAAGTCTCTCACCTTTTTAGGATCAATGCCCAAGACCATTAGTCACTCAATAGCTAGGGCTATAACTTGAATGAGCTAGGTCAGTTTGGGTGAACTAGATCAAATCCATAAAACGTCTTCTTCTCTGTTTGCTGTGACTTGTTTCCAGAATTTTACCACAAAATACTGAAATAGGAAATCAGGCATGCCAGTTCAATGTTCTCACAGGGTTAAGAAGAACCATGACAGGGGCGGCCAGGTAGCACAGCAAGTAAGAGCACCGGCTCCAGTGTTGAGAAGACCTGGAGATCGAATCCTGAGCTCAGACACTTAGCACCCACCCAGAAACACCTGGCCGTGTAACCTTGAGCAAGTTACTTAACCCCAATTGCTTAGGGGTGCCCAGGTGGCTCAGCGAGTAAGAGCACTGACCCCAGTATCGGGATGACCTGGATCAAACCCGGGCTCAGACACTCAGCACCACACCCAGAAATAACTGGCCGTGTAACCTTGAGCAAGTTACTTAACCCCAATTG
>NW_027185777.1:31108033-31144454 GCF_028583685.1 Petaurus breviceps papuanus
ACCATGACAATGTTGGAGAGCTAAATTTTAAAGTCGTGGTCTTAAAAATTCATTTGTTCTACTCCTAAGGTGGTATTGCCCTGATAATGGTGCATGCCTGTTGATGGAGCTGTTGTCCCAAGTCCAGTCAGGCTAAAGTTCAAAAAGAGTGATCACCAGGTTGGCTACAGAATATTGAACTTTGGGGCCATGCAAACTCTTAAAAACTACTGAGCAGAGGTTGTTACTAGGACCAAAAGGGCTTCAAAGAATAATTTGACAAGCCAGTAGATGATAAAAGCAATAGGGCTTTTTAATTGCCAAGTTTAAGGGAAGGGACTAAAGGTAAAGAGTAACTGGAGGAACCTAAGACATCAGGAGGTAGGGACAACAAAGGGAAGAGTTCTAAGAAAGTCCAGGGAGGGGCAGCTAGGTGGATCAGTGAATAGAGCACCAGCCCTGGAGTCAGGAGGACCTGAATTCAAATTCTGTCTCATACACTTAACACTTATTAGCTGTGTGACTTAGAGCAAGTCACTTAACCCCAACTGTCCTGCTTTCCCCCTTCCAAAAAGACCAAAAAAAGAAAAAAGAAAGTCCAGGGAGCCCCTTACCCTGGAGGCAAGGATCACCACCTCCAGACTGGTTTCAATCTATCACAATGAGACTGAACTTGAGACCTCCAAACTAGGGCAGCCCTCTGCCTCTCCTTATAATGGAGCTGGGGCTAATGCTTTCCAAAAGATACCGGGAAGAAGCAAGGTAAAGACACAATCAGGGACGTTACCAGGGAATTGGGGTAAAATAATAGACTTTTGGCTACATCAGAAAGATGTAGCCAAGTCCATGATGTTCTAGAATTCTGGGGCAGTTTCAAGATCAGAACTGCTCAGAGCTTTATAGCAAGGAGAGGGCTCCTGATATGTAAAACACTGGGTTTCCCAAACCCAAGGACACAGACAGGAAGCCTCCAATCAGCTAGGAAAGTTGAAGTGGATCCAGGGATGGGTAACCTGTGGCCTCAAGGCCACATGTGACCCTCTAGGTCCTCAAGTGTGGTCCTTTGAATCCAAACTTCACAGAAAAAAATCCTCTCAAGGGGCAGCTAGGTGGCGCAGTGAGTAAGGGTCTGGAGGACCCGAGATCAGTTCTAGACTCAGTTACTTAACACCCACACAAAATAACTAGCAGTGTAACCTTGGGAAAGTTACTTAACCCCAATTGCTTTAAAAAAAATCCTCTCAATAAATGGATTTGTTCTGTAAAACTTGGACTCAGTCAAAAGGCTACACCCAAGGACATAGAAGGCCACATGTGGCCTTAAGGCTGCAGTTTCCCCACCTGTAAACTAGTCTATAATATTTCAAATATAAGAGCTCACAAATTACAAAGTGGAGGAGGATGAGAGTGATGTCCCATGGATAGGTCAAAAGTGAGGGAGTACCAAGTAGGTGGAATAGTGAATGTTCAAGCATAGGGACTGAATGGCCTATTGGACAGCAAAAGAACTGGCTCTGCATCTGTGAAAGGGCAATCACAGGGATGATGCAATGGTCCAAGGTCATGCAGTGATAATGGCAGGACCAAGACTACTCTTCAGGCTTCCTAATTCCCACTCTTTGGCTTTTTCCTCTAGCTATATTTATTATTTTCTTTATCACATATTATTTTCAGCCAAACCAAATTCACCCTTGAAGGTCAGATATTTTGGAGACCACCTAGCCAAGTGATTCAGGTCTTGTCTATGCTGACTCTTTTGACTAGTTTGAATTATTGCTTAACTGACTTTCTTCTCGAGTAATTTTATTATTCAAATCAGTTGAACAAATTTGGGAACAAATATATTTGTCCACATAACCAGCCTAAACCTGAAAGTTCAATCCTATTAAATAGGGCAGGAAAAAAAAAACAACAACCAAAAAATGTAAAGAGGAAGAGGGAGTTAGAAATGTGTTCCAGAAAAGACAATTTTGAACTAAAAATATTGGACATATAAAAATCCACTAACAAACAAGGCACATGAGACCATGTTCTCACCTCATGTACCTTAGCAATGTATTCCTTGGAGACAGTATCACTCTGGTCTTTCTCAATACAAATTGAGTAACTCATGAAAGGAACATGGTCCAGGCAAAAGTACTTGCTCTGGGAAAAAGAGAAAAACAAGATTTACTACAAAGCTATACTTATCTTCAACTACCAAACTTAGCAGTGTTTTTGTCTTAAAGGCTAACATAAGAAATTCCTGTTTTATGGCCAAAACCCCAAGTGGAACTATGCAACCACATTTAGAAAGGTCAACAAAATAAACAGGCATCTTCAGGAAAGATAGTAGGAACAAAACAAAGCATAAGCTTTCCCTTGTGTGAAATCATAGTATATTTTCACTTTGGGTACTGCTTAAAGGTCTAGTTGTCACATCTCACAAAATATAAGGACAAAAAGATCACAAGAGAGGAATTTGTCCTAATAAGGAAGAGAGTGCTACCACTTTCAAAGGAGCATAGTTTAAGCATCTTAACGTACTTCATTCTGGAAATATTAGTGGAATTTATTAAATAAAGGAAGACTCAGTAGCCCAGTGTTTGTAAAACCCATGAATCTAAACAATAGAGGGAAAATCTCACTTTTTGACAAGAACTTCTAGGAAAATGTTAAAGTAGTTGGGCAGAAATTGAGTTTAGACTAGCATTTTATACAACATACCAAAATAAGTTCCAAAAAGATAATCAGCCTTACAGTAAAAGGTCACATCTAAAATAAAAATTTAAAACAAACAAAATGCAGATGACAAGGGGTACCTTTCAGAATTATGGTTTGAGAGAAAATTCATATTCAAGCAAGGGAATATATAACAAAAGAAAAAACAGACAATTTTGATAGAAATTTTTAAGATTGTGTATGAACAAAATGTAACTATTATGAGAAGAGAATTTATCACTTGGAGAAAAATCTTTTTAAAATGTACAGGAAATTTATTCAGATGTATAAGACCTCTAGTCAATTACCAATAGATAAGTAGCCAAAGGTTACAATTTTTTTTTAAAGCAATCAAGGTTAAGTAACTTGCTCAAGGTTACACGGCCAGTTATTTCTGGGTGTGGTACTAAGTATCTGAGCCCAGATTTGATCCCCAGGTCATCCTGACACTGGAGCCAGTGCTCTTACTCGTTGAGCCACCTGGCTGCCCCCACACACAATTTTTCAAAGAAATATAAGACATCAACAATCATTTGAAAAATTTTCCAAATCACAAATAACAGAAATGAAAATTAAAATAACTTCCTCACACACAGTAAATTATGAAAAATGATAATAAATTAATATAGTCTATGTTGGAAGGGCTGTGGATTCATAGGGTGATGAGTTCCCCCACCACTGGAGTTTTTCAAGGAATGGCTAACTACTCATACATACAATATATTTACTAAGTATGCTGAAGACATTATTTTTCAATCATGGGTTGGACTTGTGGCATTTCATCATTAAAAATGTGGAAAAACCAACAAGGGGAAATCACATTCTGGATTTTGTTCAAAATAATATGACAAATTGAATGCTGGACTAGAAATGATAGGAATCTTGGGGTAAAGTGACTACTACCTCCTAGAATTTGTGATAGAGATGGAGAAGAAAGTCAGGGATAGTCTAACATGGACCCTACCTTTTAGGAGTGATTTCAAAGAATTCAGAAAAAAGATAAGTAGGATCCCTTTGACTGACATTCTTTAAGAAGAATTTAGTTCAAGAGGAATGAGAAACACTAAAGTTTAAAATTTTGAATAAAGGGAAAAAGTTTTGATGAGGAATCGCCTCAAGACACTGAAACAGATGCATAGAGCACTCACCAACTAACTAACTTTACAAAGATTTGTACAGAAGATGGAAGGAGAGATAATGGAAGTTGAATACAAAAGTGACCTATGACACTCTAAAAAGAGCATTAGGCTAAGAACAAGGAAAGGTAAGGATGACAAAAGGAGCATCGGGCAGTTGTACTAGATTAGAGAGGACAGAACAATGATAACAGGCAATAGAGAGAAGACCAAACTCCTTTATTTTCTTTGTGCTTTTGTTTTCTCTGACAAGGAAAATAACCTCTGTGCTAGAAAGTACAGAATAAAATTGGCTCATCAGGAATTGATGCCAGTATGAATAGGTAAGAAAGCACCTAGTTTCTACTGATTAATTTAAATAATTTGGCCCAGGTAAAGTATATCCACAAGTCTTAAAAGAAATGGCAGGTGTGTTTGCTGAGCCACTGTCAGTGATATCTGAAAGATAATGGAAAATGGAAGAGGTACCCCAAGATTGGATAGAGGCAAATGTGTGTGTATGTGTGTGTGTGTGTGTGTTAAAGAAGAGAATGGAATATGAAAGGTGTAGGCCAGTGTGTTGGATTTCAATTCTTGGTGAAACTGTACAATGGGTAATTAAATAACTGGCTAGTGAATATCTCTTTTTTAAAAAAGTGATTTCCAAGAGCCAATGTGTCTTCAGTAAAAACGGGTGATATAAAACTAACCTTATTTTCTATTTTGACTAGAGAACATAGGCTTGATGACAGGTAAAATAATGCGATTTATCCAAAAGTGTATTGGACTGCCTCAGGATGTAGTAAATTCCCCCGTACTAGGAAGCATCACTCACAGACTGGAAGACTATTTGTGAGGTGGTGACAATAATTTTTCAGCTATGGGTTAGACTATATGACCACTCAGGTCCCTTCCAAATTTAAAATTCTGTAATTTTGTGTTCTATGGGCAATATTGCCTCATAAAATAATGAAAATCAGTGGAATAGGAAGTCACTTTATTGAATGCCTGGAAAGTGACACACATAAACAAAGTCATCCTAAAGCCAGTTCATCTAGGGACGAAACTGGAAGAGGGACAATAAGTAGAGGACAAACCAAAAAAATCTGTAAATGGGGATGATAAGAGCACCTCCCTCACAAGGTTGTTGTGAAGATTAAGACTAGGGAAGAGGAAGGGAATAAGCCTTTACTAAGCACTGCTATGTGTCAGGCACAGTGATAAGCTCTTTACAAACATTATTCTTCTGATTCTCACAACTCTGTGAGATAGGGGCTCTTATTATTCCCATTTTATAGTTGAGGAAACTGGGACAAACAATGGCTAAGTGACTTTCCCAGGTTCACACCCTAAGTGTCTGAGGATGGATTTGAACTAAGTTTTCCTAACTCCAGATACAGATGAGAAAACTGAGGTCCAATGAGGTTGTGTTCAAGAACAAACTACTAGTAAACAGCATAGTCAGGGATTGAACCCAGATCCTCTGACTCAAAGTTCAGTGCTTTTTGCACTGAATTGGACTGCTTTCCCTGGTTGATGAAGAATTCATGAGAAGATATCTGAGAAGCCGGTGAAAATAAGCCTTTGGGATCCAAAATCTAGGCTGATGTGCCTATTCTGAGTAGCTTTGAAATGTTATCACTTGGGGTTCCCACAACCTTGATTTGGATTGCTTATAATTGCCTACAAATATTGAGATTCACACTAAGGCTGTTGACTTACAGTCCTTTGAAGATCAAGGCATCACTAAAGTTGAGATTTTATACCAATCCTTTGCAATAATCATATATATATATATGTTTATCTGTGCTTACATTTTAAATTTCCTTGTTCATTCATTTAGATCTAAAGTAGGTCATTGCTATGCAGAAACTGAATAAGCAATATAGTAAAGATGATCTGTGTCATAATGACTTCTTGAGAAGTAAAGAGGAGCTGAATATTTAAGAATCACTATCCCAAAATCCTATAGATAGGTGTGTGACTATTTCTTTTTTATTATTTTTTTTAATATTTATTTATTTATTGCTTTTGGGAGGGGGGAAGGCAGGGCGATTGGGTTTAAGTGACTTGCCCAAGGTCACATGGCTATTAAGTGTTAAGTGTCTGAGGCTGAATTTGAACTCAAGTCCTCCTGACTCCACGGCCAGTGCTCTATTCACTGCACCACCTAGCCACCCCTGTGTGACTATTTCTTATGCAGGTCAATGTGAAGTGAGCTTTCTCTATAAAAGTAGCCCTTTGACTTACTTAAAAGTGCAATGTTAGGTTAGTTGATTTGTGGATTTACCTTCTATCTATTTCTGTCATGCTAGTAGCCCATGGTCTCGTGCTGGAAGCTACTTCAGCCCAGTGTTACTAGATCGTGAGCTTCTTTAAGACAGGAACTGCCTTTTGCCTTTCTTTGAACCCCTAGTGCCAGGTTCAAGGTTCAAGGTTCAAGCTATGTACAAATTTTCAAATTCCACTTACTCAGTTAAGTCATAGCTAAAGCTGACCCCAGCTTAAAGCAAAAAGGTCTGGTTTTAGCAATGGCTTATATTCCTGCAGGATATTAAGGTTAAACAGAACTATCACATCTATCATCTCAGTTGTTCCTCTCAGACCCTGTGTGATAGCTAGAACAAGGTTTACAAAAGAGAAAGCTGAGGCTCAGAGAAATTAAGTGAATTTACCCAAGGTCATTAGGTTTATGTTTAATCAAATGTCAAGGAGAAACCAATGGGATAGACTCGATTTTGGGAGAAGCCTTCCCAGTGCCCTTAAAATGATGGTCCATATGTGACCTTCTATCCCATTTATATTCATAGGATCATAGATTGAGGGTTGGAAAGGACCTCAGAAGTCTCTTAATCTAATCACTCATTTTATAGATGAGGAAACTGAGTCCCAAAGAGGTTGTGTATTGCATATTGTGGCCAAGAAGACATATAACCAAGGTCCTCTGAATTCAAATCCAATACTCCTTTCACCTTGCCACTCTGCCTTAAGACCTCAAGTGTTTTGGATAATGATAAAAATGAGACACACAGAATTCTATTTAAATATAAAATAATAACGAAATACCATTTTTAAAAAGATTCAAAACTTCAAAATGGTCATCAACCCTTATTGAAAAAATGGAAATAACTGAAATATTGATTTTGAATTTTCCCATACATAAGTATGCCAGGACAGACATGATTTTTATTATCTTTGGTAGTTACATTCCTAAATACTATCTATTCGGTTTGGATAAAAAAAGTTTTATTACAGTCTTTCATACTGTACCATCTCTAAGAAATTAAGAACAGACTAACCCAGCAATTAGGCACATGGACATGAATTAGCCACTCTGGGTCTGAAAGAGCCTTTTTGTTTGTTTTTGTTCTCAATGAAACTAGGGCAAAGATCATCATACTCGATAAGCCATATTAGTCACAATGACTCAACTCCAGGAAATCCCAAGACAGAAGAGCATCTTTGAAAATTGCTACAATTTGGAAGACATTCCAGTGAAAATTCTTAGAAATAGCTGCAATAAAAGCTGTGCAGGAATGAGTTTTCCTTGCTCATGAAGTAATTAGGAGATTAGCATTTGACCTTATTTCCATTAATATGAATCCACACAGCTAGCATTGTTACAGTTAGATCGGGATAGTAGGAAATCCTAGCTAAAATTCTGCAAGTGGTTCCCCTAAAAGTTCCATGCTTCTGGCCAGTAGCCAGTCATCTAGATCTCTGCTGCCATCCAGTGTCACTTAGGAGTAAGATTAGCAGAAAATGGGATCTATAAATTGGAAGCCATAAATTTACAAGCCTGTTACATTTCTTCTAAACTAATTGAGCCCAGGCTTTTTCCAAGGGGCAACAAATCACAATCTGTATTCAACCCCTTCATCCCCTTCTGTCACCCCTAATATTTTAATATAGGTGAAGGCAGGTTACCATTAGCATCAAATGAAGTTGAGTGTAGGGGGAATAGGGGGAAAGAAGATTCTACAGGACAACAGGGTGGGCAAGTGGGTTGTGGGTAGAGTGATGGAACTGGCTCAGAAAGAGCTGAGCCCAAGTCCTCCAATATTTACTACATCTAAATTCTCTGGAACACAAAGAGGTTAAATTTGAACTCTGGTCTTCCTAACTCCAAGTTTGACTCTATCCGCTGTACCACCCAGCTATCCCTAATATAAAACTTGCAAAGTACTTTGTAATCCCTAAAGCATTATATAAATGTCTATTCTTATTCCTACTTCATTTTTCTTATCGTTGTATTCTGTGGATAAAGATCAAGTGAAAATGGTCCTAGGACAAGTCTCTATCCCACTATATTCTTCCTTCTTTAGTGCTTGGCAAATGCTTTCAAAGGTGTGTGAAATGATTGTTTTTTGGTGACTGAATGAAAGTATTAGGATGCAGGTTCATGTGCAGAATCCTTGAAAGTTACTTCAGAATTACTCCAGTAAGTAAACAGGATGATGGGGGTGATGTGTACTTTGTGTTCTATGTCGATCTGATATCTTTGGCTAGAACTCTACAGTTTAGGGCCTTTTCCATTCCACATAGTTTGGAGGTTATAAGTGTTAAGTACGGTTCTATTTTATGTATTGGTAACATATGAAAAAGCTATGAGGGAAGAAATGACTCAAAAGCTCTGTGAACAACCAAAAAGGTAATATAAATCATGGAGTACTTTCAGTTGTTGTAGTTGTTGGTGCTGTGATGGTGGTCATTGTGGTGGTGGTAGTTGTATAAAAGGGCTGATTATAGGGATAGTACCTTCAGGTCTTTTTTAACAAGTAGTATAACTGTCTTTGTTCCTCTCACCCTGAGTAACTTCTCTTTGTTGGGAGGCTTGAAAGAGGTAATAAATGCAATGGTCCTTGAAAATTTTTAAAAACAATAATAGCATTTATGTAGCACTTTAATTTTTATAGAGCCCCTTGCAAGTTGGCACATTTTATCTTCATGATAACCCTATGAATCAGGTGCTATTATTTGCCCTATTTTACAGATAAGGAAAACTGAGATGGAGATGGGTTAAGTGATTTGCCCAAGGTCTTGAACAAGGAGGGTCTTAGGCAGTGTGAACTCAGGTCTTCCAGATTTCAACTCTAACATTCTATCTACTCTGCCACATATAAGTATAGGCTATAATTAAATGTTAGTTATATGGGAGAGGGAAAGAATAGTCTGACTAGAGCAATATACATTGTTTCATCACCATCTACATCCCAGGGAAGGCTATATCACAGGTAAAATTCACCATTTTTAAGAAACCACATCCTTGATAATACTTCTACAATTCTAGGACATATCATTTAGTATGTCTATTATTACCTGCTTCACCTCCTTCAGAGAATCTCAGAGTTGGAAGGCATCTCAGAAATCACATATTCAAATCCCATTCCTCACCCAAGCAAGCAGTCTTTCTGCTTGAAGACTTCAAGTAAGGGGGAACTCACTACCTGCTGAAATAGCCATTTTCATATTGGGACAGCACTACTTGATCAGAATTTTTCTTTAAATTGAGCAGAAATCTGGGTCTACAGCTTCCACCCATTGCCCCTCTTTCTCTGGGGTCAAGTGGGGCAAGTCTAATGCTTCTTCCACAGGACAGTCTTTCAAAGACAGACCACTATGATGTCCCCTGTCAAATTTTCTGGTTTCCAGACTAAGTCCTTCATTCTTCCTGGGTGTATAACTTTCAGTCCTCTCATCATTCCTGTTTTTCCTCTGGGCCATGTGTTTCAGTTTGTCAATGGCCTTTCTAAGATATGGCACAGTGAGATATGGAAGTGAAATAACCAGCCCAGAAAAAGCAAGATCAGTTGACTTGGCTTGAGTTCAAAGCCTGCTTGAGAGATGCCTCAAAAATCAAGGATGTGTCCCTGATAGCCCTCCTCCCAAATGCTTTCTTCTGTTGCTAGCCTTTGGGCAAATGATCCTCTCCTTTGCCTCTGCTCAAATGAATAAGCCAAAGAAAATAAAAGGAGGTGAAACAACCTACTTGATCCTTTACCTTGTCAGCAGTTCTCTAAAAAAAAAAGTTTGGTAGGGAAGGAGGTGAAATTTGTACTGATAGAAATGAGGTTTCCAGCTTATTTGTAGGTTTTTAATATCCCTTTCTTCTCAGTTTAATGGCTGAGAGTTAAATGTCAATTGATTTTCCACATCTTCCTGGCACAGCATTTTAGAAATCATTAGATCTTTCATTAAAGAACTATCTCTAGAAGAACCTCAACCTGCTTTGAAATGACATACATGTGCCAAGAGATTTTTATAAATTCCCAGACTAACATGAGGAAAAGAAAAATAGTATAAAATATTCATGTATACACAGGGAAGTACTGGACCCAAGAAAAACCTCTCTGTATTTGATTTTTTAAGCATATATTTTTCTTTTTGTTGAAAAGAACACTAGATTTCAAATCTGCCAGATTTTATATCACTCGTACAGGTCCCCTTCTCTTGACTCATCCAACTTTGATCCTAATTCCTGCTTTATCACCTCTTGCCTGGACTACTACTATAGCCTTCTAAACTAGTGTCCCAGCCCAAAGTCCTCCTCCCATCCATCAGCTACCAAGGTGTTCAGATCTATCCATTTCAGGCCTTTGCCTTGGTTGTTCATTACTCCTACAATGCTCTGCCCCCTAACTTCTCTACCTCTTAGTTTCTCTGGCTTTTTTCAAGACCCAGCTGTAAACCCACCTTCTCTAAAAGGTCTTTTCCTGGTCACCTCAGCTGCTAATACTTTCCTCCCCCTTTCAGATTACTTCCATACACATATAAGGAATATACCTAGATATTTACATGCTGTCTCCTTATTACAATGTGAACACCTTGAAGGTAAGGACTATTTTTTTGCTGTTCTTTATATCCCTAGTTTTCTGCAGTACTTTATACAGTGTCAGTCCTGAAATCAAATTCACAAGTGGGGGGAGGGGGGAGGCATCTTTAATTGAGATAAAAAGGGTTGCCAGCCTGTAACCCTATGTCACCCATATCTGAACACACGAATGTCCAACATGAAAACTTACAGAAAAGGTTTTTATATTTTTAGGAGGAAAAAGGTCAGAGTGGAAAAGGGGGGGGATTATATAGGGAATGAAACCTGGTCATGAGGCACTAGCTGCCCTGCCAATCCTAGTGAGAAAATATACTTCATTCTGGTTGCCTTCCCCTTCATGATCTAACTCTCCATAAATCTTAATGAACAGGGCAAGGATATTTGTTAGCAGTGGCTAGCCAAAGCTAGATCTGTCTACAAATAGGATCCCAGGTGGGATTCAGGGTAGACCTCTCTTCTCAACCTAACTCAGAGTAAATGCCTAAAGAGTATAAATGCAAGGACATTAGTAAAAATTATGACATTACTAGAATTATTTAGAGAGAGGGGCAAGTAATATTATATTTAATTTTAATAATATTCCTATCAATAGTCAGTGCTTAATAAATGCTTGTTGCCTGACTGGATGCACATTTCAAGACAGTATATAATAAATGACATGCGAGGTAAAGACAACTAGCATTAGAAGCAACAAACTGCTAAAAAAAAATTAACATCTGTGAGTACAATCTAGAAATATGACCACAGAAGTGTCTGTGCATATTTGCACAGGATGAGAATATTTTGTGGTTAGATGATTAACTTTATTTTTATTTTTTAAAATGACAAATACAGAACTGTGGCTTTGGGCAAAGAACCATATCATTATGAACAGGCTTATATTGAAATGAAAAAGTGCAATTAGATTTTTCATTCTTTAACATAATAGGGAAGAAAATATTCTGGGGGGATCCCCCAAGCATTTGTAAAACTGTTTTCACTAATACAGGGTCCTTAAGTCCTAAAACTTAAACTCAATTGAAATTTAATCATCCAGTATTAAATTCTCTTTACAATCTTTTCTCAAAACTAATCTCCCATGAGAGGTTTTTCAGGCTTAATTGTGTAAAACAGTTCCTTCTTCACCAAAATATCCAATCATGCCTTAAGCTAAATGCGCAAATGAATTAACCCTTTATATACTAAAAAGTGGCTTGAGTATTGACATGGGATAGGTAATAATGCCAGTTAATTTCAGAATTGAAAGTGATGCTGCTGGTCACACATATTGCCTTTGTTTCTAGATAATTAGTTTTATGAGATCAGGCTCCTGGGTTCATTCCCTATGAATTTCACACAGTGGCAAAATACCCCCTCTCCCAAAGATATCTCAAAATCAGAGGCTACCCCAGACAGGGAGGTTCTGTGTTAAAATGTTAACAAGACCACTTAATATGAATATGGGCATTGTGACTGAATGGGATAGTTCAAAAGGATGATTTAGGACTATCTTCAGGCAGCCTGAGTATGCTAAAGATGGCCGGGGCAAGGACTTAAATAGCTCTTTATGAAGAAAAAAAGAGAAGAAAAAAACAGAAAGGAGATAATCCTTCTAACCCTACCTCAAAGGTCATCTGTGTGACCAAGGTCAATTCTCTGTACCTCAGGTTTCACATCTGTAAAATGAGGATGTGCATATTGATAGTACCTGTTTCATAGAACAATTTGGAAGATCTAATGAGATAATATGTATAAAGCACTTTGAAAACCTTAAAGTATTATATAAACATCAGATATTATTATTATCTTTCCCCACAATATCGTAGCCAAAAAAAAGTTTCATTCCAAACCATGTTTGCTCTGCTTGGCAAAGACTTCAAATATTTGCTGGCTGAAGTATCTAGGTATTTTTGGTCCTCTCCTTGTGACAATTGATTTATATCAGTTAAACGTCCAAGGAATTGATAATGTATGTTGACATGTTTTGTCTTGTTTTAATCCATTTCCAATTTAATTTAATCCATTCTAATCCAATTTAGTCCATTTCCCAAAAGTGTCAATTGAAAAATGTTTGAATAGATTTGGCTAGAGGTGTATAGTAAGAGCAATATTCTAATGCCTGAGTTAGGCCTGTTCTGTGGTATTTTAGGTTCCATGTTGGGACAAAATGAGATACTTGCAAGTCATTCAACAATTGACAAAAGGAAATATGCTCAGCCATAGCAGGAGAAAGATATGTGAGACACTGAGGGTACGTCAGGCTGATTCAACTGAGTAGAGAACTACTAAGGTAAATCTCCTGGCCTGAAAGCATGAGAGCCCTTTCCGGAGCTTCACATATTTGTTTTGTAGTTAGGCAATGAGGAAGTGATGTCAACAGTCTAAGCCTTCAGTGCCCTGAGCCAACCAACTCTTGAGTAATGACTTAATACCTGTTAAGGAAATACTAGTCTAACTTGCATGGGGGGAGAGGTCAGGATATTGCGCCCAGCATAAGTCACTTCAATTTTGCATCATGTCTTCTCATTTTTATTCTTTTTTTCCCCTACCCTGATATTAATTTTTGGTCATTGCCCTAACAAATTGATGATATCTTTGTTCAAAGACAGCTGTTTTGTAAATGGCTGCCACATTGGAAAGAAGAAAGAATACCGAACATTTGGAAAAAATCACAGACCTTTTTAATATTTTATGAGTACAGTGTTGGGCGCAGAGTAAGTGCTTAGTAGATATTTGTTTATTTGACTTGATTTCCTGAAAAAAAAAAGGTATAATTGAGAGAATATCAATAACTAGCCATAACCTACTTTTCCCTCTTTATAAACTTTTGGGGATTTCATCATTATCACCATCATAATTATTATCTTCAATGAAGAGGAGAGGAAGCAGCTTCAGAGTAAATGCCTAAGAACACAGGCTGGGAAGACAACACTTAGAGAAGAGACTAAGAGGGGCAAAATCAAAGAAATTTCAGCTGAAATTGTGTAGGAAGTGAGAGGTGGTTCAGTATTCAAGAAGAACCCATTAGCAATGGACTTGAGCATAAACAGAAAAGTAAATAGTTCCCCTAGTCACTGAAAAGAGGTGTTAAAGGTAGAAACTCAACCCAGGACTGAAAATGCCATTATGTGTGGCATAATAGGATAACATGAAGAACTATAACACACAAGGTGGAAACTGAAGGAATCTATAGATTATGTGGTTTGATGATAAGGTCATGTTTGGAAGAACTAGAGTACTTCAAATGAAAGCCTAGTCAACTAAAAAGTGTGAATTTGAGCATGTCATTTAAAGTTTAGTCATGCATTTGAAGCAATTTTGTGTGTTATGACAGGGAACAGGATAGGGGAAAGAAATGAAAAAAGGAGAAGCTATGATAAAGTGAATAGAGCACCAGCCCTAGAGTCAGGAGGACCTAAGTTCAAATCCAGCCTCAGACACTTAACATGTACTAGCTGTGTGACCTTCAGCCAATCACTTAACCCCAATTGCTTTGCCTTCTCCCCTCCAAAAAAAAAAAAAAGACAAGAAATGAAAAAAAAAGGGAGAGAAAAAAAATGAACATAGGGAAAGGTCATAGCACAAGGGCACAATCTTGGACAAAAAACTTTCTGCCCTTTTTATTCTTGAGTTATAATAGCACCTAGAAATTAATTTTATATTTAACAACAATGAGAGAATATTCTTCTCTACTTCATCATATAACCTGCATGGATCTGTCAGCTTTATAAAGGAAAACCTGCTCCACAGCCACAAAATGTGACTGCCATCTTATAAATGTGTTATGGATTGTAGAAACTGATCCACATGGCAACCCAAATGAGAAGGTTGAATGGATCATTGTATAAAATCCATAATCACTACTAGAAAACATCTCATGCTGCATATCCTGCTAGATATGTGTCCCTGGTATCATCTTTCAATATGTTGTGGCTAAAGTGCATAAACAGGAGAATTTATTAGCCAATTTATTCATTAGTCCCTTGTCTGTAGCTTTGTTGGGAAAGATAATCACTTGTAAGTTTAAAATAATATTCTAGGGGCGGCTAGGTGGCACAGTGAAGAGAGCACCAGCCCTGGAGTCAGGAGGACCTGAAATCAAATCTGGCCTCAGACACTTAACACAAAACTAGCCCTGTGACCTTGGGCAAGTCACTTAACCCCAATTGTTCTACCTTCCCCCCTCCAAAAAAAAAGTTTTTTAAAAAAAGTAATATTCTATGTCTTTCTGAGAACAGTCATTCTGAATTGGTTATTTGCACATGTCTGTAATCCCTTCTACCAGGGAGGCTGAGATTGGCAGATTTTTTGAGCTCAGGAGTTCTGAGCTGCAGTGGGCTAGGCCAATCAGATATCCACAGAGCAATATAGTAAGCCCTCTAGAGCACAGGGTGGGGCCACTAAGTTGCAGAAGGAAGGGAAAACCAGCCCAAGTTGGAAACAAAACTGGTTAAAGCACCCCTGCCAAACAATAGTGGAATCAGTGGCCACCACACTTCAAGCTTAGGCAAGAAAGGGAGACCCAATCAAAAAATAAGTTAAAAGAGCAACCATTATGTAATACTATTAGGTATAATGAGCCCCGGAGATAATATAAATCACGTGGAATTCCCACATATTAGTAAAATTTGAGGACCCTAAAATGTAATAACCACCATAGTACTGGATACAATAACAAGTTAAGGATATGTCATTCCCAATAAATACATAGCTATGGTTATAACCATTAGCCTGAATTTGCTAATGGTTCTTTTTTTATGGACGTTACAATGCTCAAGTTTGGTTTTCACAAACCCAAAGGATAGCATATGCAGTCTTCTTCTGGTATTTCTACTTAAGCATACTTAAGAAGTATGCTTCAGAGGGCAGCTAGGTGGCGCAGTGAGTAGAGCACTGGCCCTGGAGTAAGGAGGACCTGAGTTCAAATCTAAACTCAGACACTTAACACAAAAACTAGCCATGTGACCTTGGGCAAGTCACTGAACCCCCAACTGCCCTCCAAAAAGAAATATATTTCACCAGAGTATATCCTATGTCTATTTCCCTTTTCTGGTCTCTTCCTCTTCTCCATCCATTCCTTCCATCCTACAAGGAAAATATATTTTAAAACTCTTTAATTGAGTGTAATTCTACTTGTGAGCCTTCTCTCAAGACAGTACTTATGCCTGAATATCCTCCATACATCACCTAGCAAGAGCTCTGCCTTTTGTCATTTTAAAAACTCCTGAGAGTTTATCTCAGGCATGGGGAAACTGCGGCCTGGAGGCCACATATGGCCCTATAAGTCCTCAAGTGTGGCCCTTTGGATTCAGTCCAAGGGCCACATTTGATCTAGAGGGCTACTTGTGGCTTCCAGGCCATGGGTCCCTCACCCCAGTCCATCTCCTCCAGAAAGTCTTCCCTGACTAATGGAAAGAACTGTGGTTCTTCCCTCATCATGTTCAACTCTGAAGACTTTTGATTTCCCCTTCATCCCACTCAAAGTATCAATTCCTTTGCTTGAACTTAGCATAAATATTTAACTTAATAACTTAATTCATGCCATTGCTTCTATGTATATATTTTAACATCATTAATGCCTCAATCAGTCTCAGTGTTGTCTGTCTTATACTTTCTGCTCTCTAAGAACTTTATTTAATCAATTGACTTTATATAGTATTTATTGCATGAGGAAGAGCAAAGAGGTATTTGAGAAATGTTTTTAATGATGATGACAGCAGCTGCAAAAGCAGACATATGATCTGATGCCATCCACCATTGAGAAAATATACAGTCTGTCTCCAGCTGGCTCTTATATTGGCAACGCTGTCCAAGGTCAGTGCCGGTTTGCAGCTTCACTTCATAACTTTGCAGGCTGCTAACAGCCACTCTACCTTCAGTTACTTCCTGCTACGCCTTCAAAATAAATAGAACCGAAGCTCATCTTGGGCATGTAGTTTGAAGCAACATCAGTTTGAGTCTTCTGCTCAAAACTCTCAACTATCAGTCATACCACTATTAGAAGACCATTCGTTTGGGTTTTGAAAACTTTTACATCAGTAAGAAACCTTCCCCCCACCTGGGGTAGTTCACTCTAATACTAATTTAACATCATGATTATCAATTAACACTTTTAATGATTAATTGAGTTATGTGAGAATAAGAATGGGACAGAAGTTCAGAAAGGTGAAGGGTGGGAGATGCCTGGCAGGGCAGGAATAAGGAAGTAAAGGGGATTGTTATGAGCTACAAACTAAAGCAAATTGCCCTATCTCCCCTCTTTTCTAAGGGCTGACACTGATTTGCTGTGATATTGCTCTCTCTGCCACTTTCTTCGCTTTCTATTATTTTCTGCCAGTAAAAATTTGTTGCATTGCCTATGAGTCTATGTAAAAGCATACCTTATAAAATCTGATAGACAAATGGTAGATTCTGTTATAAACAGAATGCATGAGAACTTTGGTTTAGTTTTTGCTTCCAGGATAGAGTTATTTATGGTTCTATCTGGGCGTCTCAAGGGCTCCAGAACATTCTGGCTGAAATTGAGCCATTCTTCTTGGATGGCTACCCACTGAACAAGTCCATCTGCTACCATGGCTTCCCAGAAGAGAGTAGCTGGCCCACGTGCTTCCCAATGTCCTTCTGCTATTCCTTCAGCTCCTCTGGCTTACTTATAGCAGCTGCTGAGATTTCCTATAGTCATGTCTGACTCCCTCATTTTTTTACAGATAAGGAAAATGAGGCCCAAAGAATTGCAGTGGCCTGTCTAAAGTCTGAGAAATAGTGTGGAAGCTAGGACAAAACCCCCAAGTATTTAAGCTCTAAATCCAATACTATTCCCACAAGCTGTTTCCACTCTACTCCCCGCAGGAATATTGAAGAGAGAGACACTCAAGTGAAGTCCATGGACCCCCATGAACTTTGGTTCAACTTGAGAATTGTAATTAATAATTTACCTTTCTCTAACTCATCTTTTGCCCCCATTAAGTTAAGAAAAAATGGAATTTCTGGAGTTGTGGCTGTCCAATTGCTCACTATGTTAAACAAACCCAGGCAAAGAACAGCTTTGAAACAATACAACATTAAATAGGGATAGAAAGAAATAATAAAGCATAAGAAAATAATCTTAGCCACATTTTCAAATGATCACAATTAAATTCTTCTCAAAGAAGTTTTGGATTTGAGCTCCTCTGAACTCAATGAAGACACGGATTCAGTCATCCACTAGGGTATATTCTTGGATTGGGGCAAAAGACTGGCAAAAAGTTGAGTCTGTGCCTAAGATTGCCTGCTTCTGTGGCTCATTTCCCTTGCAACCATGTTTGTAAGCTCTCCATGCAGTTCCCAGCTTGGCTAGCCTCAGTGAATTTATGAGATGCAACTCAGAGAAGTGCTATCAGAAATACCTCGGTTTCATTATGCATTTGATTTTTAATTTTTGGTCATTGCACAGTAGTCTTTTGCTGTTGCCAAATTTTGGAGGGGTCTTGACCCATAGTTTAAGAAGAGCTATGCTAGAGAAGACAGGATGGGAGGAGATTCCATGAAATGGGATGGCATCCTATGTGCATGAGGAAGGGCTTTCCTTGGCAACCAGAGAGGCCAGCTTGTCATGCTGGGTGAAGGAGGATACAGTGGGAGAAGACATCTGAATGATGTGACATTAGGAGGAGGAGAGAAGAAAGTGCTCTCAGGAAAAGGTGAAGTGTAAGACAAAGTGAGAGTACTAAAGCTGAGAGGACCAAGAAGAGGGTGACATGAAAAGTTTGAGGAGAGATGGAAAGGTCTCGGATAGCTGATGACGAAGTGAATTGGTAAGGGAGGAAGCGAAAAGATTACCTTGATATATTCAGGACCTAGTTGAAATGATGTAACAAATCTGTAGTGGATGCAGTCAGCATGGCTTTGTGAGGCATATCCAGCAGCATGTGAATAAGAGTGAAAGTATTAGATGATGGGAGTAATCCAGTGTTGGTACTTGACAGGCATAATTAGTGAGAGGATAAGGGAACAAGGGACTCCAGTGTAGAGAATAGTGAAAAGTTGGACTAGTTAACCAAGAGTCATGTTAGAGAAGAGAAGAGAGTATAATATAGCCAGTGTTAGAGTGATGCCCCAGAAAAGAACTGAGGAATAGAGGGCTGGAAGTCATGGTGAGAATTATGAACAAGACAGAGGGAGAGATGGAATGGTAAAAATGTTGATTAGATAACAAAATCTCAGTGAATGAACATAGAAGTGGAATACTTGTAACTTATGGCAAAATCAAGGACACGACCATCTCTGTATGAGACTGAGGTGGAATAAGAGGCCATAGGAAGTGAGTGATTAAGGAATTGGTTAGTTTGAGGAAATATCAGAATGTGTGTTGAAATCCTCTACTATGGGGCATGATACAAGGTGGAGAGAAAGACTGTGAGCCAGGCACTGAACTCACTGAGGAAGGAAGAAGATTGTCCTGGCAACAGCTACCAGAATCCTATTCAGATAATAAATATGGATTGAATGATTCTCAAAGGAGGAGAGATTACTGAATGACAGTGATAGAGGAAGAGTCTGGATATGCCAATAGAGAGGAAGACATATTCTAACACTCCACCATGACCAATCAGTCAGGGCAGTAAAAGTACAACCAGTATTGGAAAGAGTGGCCAGGGATGCTGTGTCCTCAAGGGGAAAGCAGGTCTGAGGAAAAACCATAAAACTGAGAGAACGAGGAAGGAAAAATGTTTTAAGATGGGAGTATTTTGTTAACTATGGAGCAGGCATTCCAAAGAGCACAGTGGAAGGAATGCTGAATTCAGTGATTGGGTAGGTGTACCATTTTGCTGTGACATAGAGTATATGAAGAGAAGAAGGATAATAAAAAAAGAGTATGAAAAGTTGATTAGAGTCATATTATGGAGGATTTTAATTGCCAAACTGTAATGGTAACCACACTGGCATACACCTAGGATGGCTGCTGGACAGGTTCTTAAATCTGCTTCACTGGGAAACACAGCTGTTTAAGGGGTCAACAATCTTTTTAAATTATATTCACTACTTTAGGGGAAAAGTCAGCACCCTGAACTTCAGAGAAAATACAAACAGAGAGAGCCTTTTACATCTGAGCAATTGGGGAGTTCTGAACATATTCAGAACCTCAACCAGAGAATCACCAGATCCTTCTCATAAGCGAGCTCCCAAAGCAAAATACCAACTCGGAGTACATATATATTTGTCAGATCCAGAAGACATCACAATCCTCTTGACTCAGGGCCTAATTAGAAATTGGCAAAAGGTGTGACAGCCTTCCTACAAGCTAGCCTCCCCTAAATAAGCTTCCATTAATGGGCTCCACATGAGGCCTATTAATGGATGGGAAGATCTTATATTCCACTAACATTACAAAAACTGAATTTGGATCTTTCCCTAGAGGTAAGAGGGAACCACTAAAAGTCCTTATTTGAGCAATGTAGTTATATAAACAGCTATATGGACCTTAGGAAGAATATGTTGGCAATTATGTGAAGGATTGTTTGGAGAAGGGAAAGAGAAGTATGGAGACTATTTATGAGGCTATTATGATAACCTATATATAAAGTGTTAAGAAAATGAACTAGGGTGCTGGCCATGTAGACACAAAGATTCTAGAAGTGTTGGGATAAGATTAACAAAATGTAACAATTGGTTGGATATAGGGAATACAGAAGAGGAAGGATTCAAGAATGACTCAAATCTAAGTATATATGTATCTGTATATGTGTGTATACAGATATATGTATATATACACTTATTTATTTAAAATCTGCGTGAATAGGAGGATGGTTATGTTGTTGTTGCTGTTGTTTGTCTTTTGCTCTAGAAGAGGACCGATGACATCAGAAAGGTGATGTCTTGACCTGAAAGTGAATTTCATTCAAGTGAGGCAGGGCTGTGCAAAGTCACCAGCCTCACTGTCTCCTCCAGAGGCATCTGGGTCCAGTGGCAAGACATACATCGGGATGACTGGAAATGGCCCTGGGTGCAGTTGGAGACCTTGGCTTTTTTAAGCTAAAGTCTTTCCCAGGTCTCAGTTTGTCTAAGGTAGCACTCATTCGATAATTAAGGCAAGGTAAGAAATGAGGCCAAAAATGACCTGTTTTACCTAGTTAAAAAAAATGTATATATGTATATAATGTGTGTGTATATATATACATACACATATACATATATGTGTGGGTATATATATGTAACATATATATATAATCAATCTGGGAATGGAAGACCGTCAAATTTTCTAGCCAAAATAGAAACAATTGTTATTTACACTCACTCTGAGCCATCAAAACCCAAATGATGACCAAGTGATACTTGGGCTGGAACCTAGTGTTGACCAATCACTGAGAACTAGAGTGATTTAGGTTCAAGACGGTTTTTTTTAATGATAGCATAATTAAGTAGGAAAGAGAAAAAAAGAAATCTAGCCCGTAAATCTGAAGATATCCTACAAGACTTCAGCAATAAAAATTACTTTAGGCAGAGTACCCACAGGTAAGAGTATGATTTCCTATGTGGACAAAGGGAGAGGAGGAAGAGAAGGAAGAGGAGGGAGAGAAGGGTTGGAGAGAGAGAAAAGGGTTGGAGAGGAGGGAGAAGAATGAAAGAAGGAAGCAGGAAGATGGTGATACACTCAACATAAATAGACAAATTTGAAGAAGGGAATATTCAAGGCAAAAGATAATCAGTTCTCTTTCAGACATTGAATTTGAGGTGGCATTTGAGCATTTGGTGGAGGTCTCTAGCAGAGAGTTTAAAATGTGGAATTGGAGTTCTGGAGAGAGATTAGGGCTGGATATATAGATGAGAGAGTCATCTGCATAGAGACTAACCATTGAACGTGTAGGAATGATTAAGCTCAGCAAAATAAAAAGTATAGAATGGCAAGAAAAGAGGAACCAGGGAAGAGCCTTGAGGGTCATCTGTGTTTAGGTGGCAGATAGAGATAATGATCTAGCAAGAGACTAAGGAGTCTGAAAGGAGATGGGCAGAAGGAGAACATGTAGGGAGAAAAATGTTATAAAAAATTAAAAGGTCTACAAGTGAAGGGGTTGGTCAACTGAGAACTGATGGACCAAGTTCAATATCATATATTTAATAATCTCATGATTTTCTTGCATTGCTCTCATTTCTCTTCCCAATTTTTCCTCTACTTCTCTTACTTGATTTTCAAAATCCTTTTTGAGCTCTTCTATGGTCTGTGACCAATTTGTACTTTTCTTGGAGGCTTTTGATGTTGGAGCTTTGACTTTGATGTCTTCTTCTGGTTGTGTGTTTTGACACATGGTTCAACAGAGACTGGAGGTTGTTCTCTGACTAGCATTACTTCTGTACAAGCGGCTTTAAGCTAGGTTCTTCTCTGCTGTTCCTCTCTCTGACTAAAGCTAATTCTCCTCTTCTACATAGACATGTAGAGAGCTCATCAGTTTGGTTCTTTGCTTCCTAGAGGTGAACTGTAGCTGCTCCAGGTCTAGGGAAGAAGTTTAGAGAATTGCTGTTAGAGGTAAAAAATAATTTTGGGAACTAGGATTAGTCAGCTTGCTAAGAATTGCTCTCTGATCAGAAGCATTTTGGAGGTACCAAGTAAAGGATTAGCACAGAATTTATTCATAATCTGCGAATATAAATGAGGAATAGAATCGAACAAAATGCAAAGCAGAACTTTCCGTCACACTCACATCTCAGCATCACTTTTGATTTATTTACTGTAACTGGTTTGCTCTGTGTGACACTTGTCTCATTTTAAAATGCAACTCTGGCAGTGTGAAATGGTTGTAAGTTTGAATAACTGTCATTGAAAGTGGCTTTAGTAATAACAAATCAAGAGCAGAAAAGGACATATTTATCCAAAGTGGCATTCCTGCCAAGGTTATTGTTCAAATCTCAGTGGAAATGCACCATCTAGTGGCTTTTTTTTCTTTTTTATTTGTTTGCTGTAGAAAAATTAAAGATTTTTATTTGGAACAACATCTCTACTTGTAGATGAAAATTATATTAGTGTCATTTCCTGCTTAAGGGAAATGAAAATAAATGATTAATGAGAATATTTTATGCTTCATTTGACATAATAAGAAAATCATTGAACAAAGTTGTCTCTCTGTGGTTGCATCTTTCAAGGAATTTTGAATGAAATGAACACAAATGAGAGGTTCCTAGGAGGAGAGTCTTTACAGCTATGTTTTGTTTTTGCTATACCATATCAAATGCATTTTCTATTTCTACCTGTTTCATAGGTTATCATAACTAGAAAAATTATTTATTCAGTGGTCAACCTACTAGTAATGAGCCTATCTATTCATATTTAGATGAGCTAGCACTTACATAGTAGACATACTTTGTCACTGGGACCATACACAAAGACTTTCCAAATTAACAGAAACTATCAGACTTTGTGCATCCACTGACATAGCTTTTAAGACCTCAGGGACCCTTAAACATCACCAAAAAAAAAATACCAGAGCAGTATTTTTGCAATAGAAAGTATTCATCCAAGTTTTCCCAAGTGTCACAAAGGATGACTAGTACAGTGTTCAAGTGGAAGAGGAATTTCCTTTAAATAGTGAGTTTCTCTAGATGACCTTGTTAGTAGATGGCATTATGTGACTGCATCACTTTCTTTCCCATCACCAACATCAGTTGCTGGCCACCTGCCACACAGGTAGACCCACACAAGTCCTGAGTGTGATCCTACTTCCAACCAAACCTCTGAAGCCATCATCCCAAAAAGCAACCTCTATGGAGAAGGGATCAGACATTCCCACCAAGTGCCAGCTCACTGCTAGCTACAGGGCAGGAAAGCTCTAGATCCTATGATTACCTGCTTTCTCTTCTGGAATGTTGTAGTAGCAAGCACCCCAGCATCCCCAGGGTGACTGCCAACACAAGTTGTTAGATCTGCTTTTCTAAAGGAAAGCAACTCAAAATGGGTTAACAATCTTGCTTTAATCAATCAAACATATCATTTACCTAGTTCAGGGGGAAAAGTCAGCACCCTGAACTTCAGAGTATACAGACAGAAACACTTCAAACAGACAGGCCTCCAACTGTCCAAGCATTACATCCATATCAAATTACAGTTACCAGGGAGGGAAGCATCAACATCTGGGTTTTCAAAGTCAGGGGGCTCTCAATGGCTGCCCAAATCACACAAAGTGTGATTTCTCAAAGTAAACCGCAAAACAATGCCTCACATTGGGGATTATATAGCCTTCTCCAGGCTTAGAAAATGTAATAACCCTCTTGACCCACTGCCCAATCACAAAGTATCTCATGAAAAACAAGCCTCCCATCACAGTCTCCGGATGCACTTAAGCCTTTCAAAGGGCCTAGGGGCTGGGAAGATCTTTAAATTTGATTCCCATCACAAAGGTATGGAGAGTATACTTGTCAAAATATTCTTTGGCATCTCTCTTGTGTGTTGTTCCTGCTGCTGCTGCTGCTGTTTCGAACTGGGATGGAAATGGTCAGGAGAAAAAGTAGACAAAAAAAATATTTTCCACACATGTGGAAGCAGGACCAGCACTCTGTACTGGGCATATAGTGGGCACTCAATAAAAACTCATTGATTAGTTGTTATAGCCTCAGAGTTGCAACTAAAAAAGAAAAGATTAACCCAAAGTTTCTTTTGGAACAAAGTAGCAACAACCACATGCTAAGTAAACTCTGTGGTCCTTCCAGTAAGGACAGCATAATTTTCTAGCAGTGACTTTATTAGAACCAGTAGACATTGCAGTAACTTACAAGACATGTCATATAAACCAGGTGTATTCAGGGAGGATATGGAAAGAAGCTAATGAAGAGTCCTCTCCTAGGATTAAAGGGAAGAATGATTTCTTGCCCCCACTAATTAACATGATCATGGGAGTTTAGAGCTAGAAGAAACCTCAGAGATTATCTGTCAGAGAAACCAGAGAAGTTAAATGCCTAGCCTCAGTTCATGTAGCTAGCTAATGGCAGAACTATAACTAGAAATCAGATCTCTTGATTTCTATTCCAGTACTCTTCTCTAAATACCATGATACCTTCTAACTATAGTTTCAGACCTACTAATTTGAAAGGTGAAGCTTTTTGTTATAAGGTCTCAAAACATATTTGCTCACTGCCTTTCATTGCATTTAGAGCTCCAGGATCAGTTGTCATTTATAAGGTACCTGACAAAGATCTGAAAAAAAAAACAGGTTACCTATGAAATAAAATATGAAACAAATGCTATTTTTTTTTGGTATAATTCATTACTACAAACCCTTATAGGATTTGAAGTTTATGATTTTTTTAAATATTTAATTTTCCATATTTAACATTAATGTTACCCAACCGTAGCTTTATTGATACTCAATTTCCAAAACTACAGAATTTTTTTCTTAATTCTAAGTGAGTGAATTAGTATGCCAGATGGTCATATGTTCAGTTGGTGTATGGTTTGGGGGTAACTAACTTGAAATCAGAAAGGTGATCAATTTTTCATGCCTTTTCACAATTATTGAGATCATTATGCTATAAACCTATAGACACACCAGTCAAGTGGAAGAATGACTTTTCATATGACTCATATACAAAATGAGGCATGTTGAAGGTTAAGATACAGCTGACCAGACCTTATGAAAATACTGAATATAGAGAATGCAGCTGCTAAAAGGCTCCCTTTAGAGCTTCCAAGTGAGGGTTAGAGGGACCTAATCCATCTTCAAAAATACCACAAGAAGTACTAATATCAACACCAAAGTCTGATTAAGGTATATAGGTGGACAGCTGCAAAAACTTAAGTATTTATTTCTGTTACTGAACTCCCTTTTGGGGTTCTATCTCTGAGGCTCACATTTCCATTTTCACTCCGGCGTTCCGTGTTTAAACTAGTCAGGAGGCAAGCAGTAATATTGCTTCTAGATCTATGTCTGGAGATCTCTGGGCATTATAATTGGTTGAGGGGGAGAGGGTGGAAAAGTCATGCCTCATCAACCTGTGGCCAACCTTTTAAGATGATCGAATTCCATACATGAATGGGACTTCTCTCAGTTGTTTGGCCTTGCAGCTGGTCACTTACCCACACTCACCAAGTTCTTGGGAATAGGAGACCTGACACAAAGAAGTTCTTACCCAGTTCAGGAATGTAACAGAAAAGCAAAAAGAAAAGTTATACTTAAAGTCAATGGTATCAGATCCACTTATAGCAAATACCCAGAATGCAACAAAAATCAGCTTATCTTTCTCTCAAGACAAAACCTTTTATACTGGTACAAACAACAACAATTGAAGATGGCCACAACCACAAAATAAGGTTTAAATAGAATAGGAAACTCTTGAGAGGAGCAAAGTCAGGAGGCTAGGCAGCTACAAGGCAAAAGAGAGTGGAAAGGAGTGACTTTTCCATGTGCCACAGTGAGGCAAACAGGTATATCTAGGAAAACAGTAAATTCTGTGCAGTGAGATAACTCTTTAAATGAGTCACCACCAAGTGGTGAGTAGCTACTACATAAAGGGCAAGCAAGCCAGCCCAGCTGAAGCAGCAAGGTGCCCTCGGGGCGAGACAAGAGAAGTATGAGCCAGCCACATCAGACCACTATCTCCCCTGAGGTCCTGATGGAGATAGCTCAGGACCTTGAACCTGAGAGCCTTGGAAAAAGCAATGCTTCAAGCCCAGTATCCTAAGCCATCATCCTGGAAAGTAGCCTCTGTGGACATGTAGCCTGGCAACTGCACCTACAGGTGCTACAGCCACAGGTACTGAAGAGCCCAAAAGAAACTACCATCACAATCCTTGGTATTACCAAATATGTTATGAGAAAATGATATGATTTTATGAGTGGAAATGGTATTAAAGAAGTATTATCATCTGCTTTGCCACTGCACTTAAGGACTACAGGACTTCTCCATCTGACTCAGTTCAAATTTTACATGTGTTGTCTCCCCCATTAAAATTTACTCAAGCAGGTAAACAGAAAGCTGGGCTGATATCAAATCTGGGTGCTCAGAGGCAAGTGCTACAGAAGGCTAGCAGGAGTCAGAAATTTAGTCCAAGAGCAAAAGAACTCATAACTCATTAAATGTGGGAGGTATAGGAGATGGAAGAGTTAATAAATAAGAATGGCCAGGATTCCTCCCACTAGATTGTAAGCAAGAAGATGTCACAAATTATTGTGGTTCCTATTTTCTCCCCAAAGATATGTGTTGCCTTCCCCATTAAAATGTAAACTCACAAAGAGCAAGGACTGCCTTACTTATTATTTATTTTCTATATCTATCCCCAATGCTTAGCACAGCACTTTATACATAATAAGTGCTTAATAAATGCTTTATTTATTCCTTCATTTAATCATTCTGTTCTATTAGCTAATCAGACCTTTTGATGCTTATAAGATTATCATCTCCAATATGCCTTCAGTTCAAAGCATGAAGAATAGTCACAATAAATGCAGAAGTAGCAGCAGGGCCTTGTGCTCAGAGACCACATGGTGGCAATTCTAGCAGGGCCACAAAGGACTTACAACTGTCTTCACTTCCTCACTTGAACACAGCCAGCCAGGAAAGGAGAAGAGACCTCATTTTGAATGACTAGTGCCCTTTCAGTTCATTCTTACAGAACACAGAGGGGCATCTCATTTTGCATGGACTCTTGTCCATGCTTTTGAGCCTTAATCAGCCCATCAACTTGGAGGCTGCTTGACTAAACTCTAGTGGGCAGGTAGGTGTTCCTTAGATGCCCCCAAACAAAGGCTTACACTCTGTAATCTCATCAACTTGATAGAAAAAAACTAGAAAAATTGGTCAGAGATTCACTCCACATGTAGGGAACCAGGGAACTCTCAACATCTTGGGAGAAGCATAGTTGTCAGTGGAGGTCTGATGACTATGGGTCAAAGGATGACTATGGGTCAAATGGATCAAGCTGAAAGCAAAGAGATTTATCAGCATGCAAAGACTAGCTTCAGATTCCTGGGTAAAGATTTGGTCTTTATAACCTTTCAGGCCACGTCAGTCGAGAGCATTCTGAGTAACCTAGGATAGACAAGTAAAGCATTTCAAAAGAGAGGGAGGGGTGGAGAAAAAGGGGATCAATCAAGGGAGAAAAGGAGAATATTTGAAATGTAACTGATAGGATTTATTATAAGGAAAGATTCCCTGTTCAAGGGTAGGAGACAAAGGGAAATGATCAAATACTTTAGAAGTTCATTTAGACAAAACTACAAGGTTTCTCATCCAAGGAAAGTAAGTAGTTGCTACAACATTGGATGAGATAATCTACCTTAATATGTCCTTGCATAGTTTGCTATTTTTTATTTCTCCTTACTTTCCTGCCAAGTGGTTGGGGAATTTCTACATTATTAGTCTATCAAGATGTTTCAAAATGATTGTGTTCCCTATTTTTCCCCAAAGCACTGACCAACTTCTATTACAAAAAATGACAAAGGACTTTGTATCTTCCAAAGACCAGGAAGAATTTTGCAATGACTACACAGAATGAGATGCTTGTTTTTCTTCCATGGCCAAGAAATCATTATCTTTGCTCAATGTTTTCTCTCTTGGAAGAGGGAAAAATGCAAGACAGGGGTACAAACTACAGAACTAGTAACTAGGAGGTAGAAGAAATGAAAGAGTTAATAAGAATGGCCAGTATTTCTCCCAACAGCTTGTACGTTACATGAAGGTAGGACCTGTGTGTTATTTGTCTGGGACCAGATCTATGCACAGACAGCTGAGGAAGGAAGGTATATGGCTTAGCATTCCACCATATATTTCAGGCTAATTACTCATAGAAACAATGAAGCTTAATACTTCCTCTTTCTGTGGTATTTCTCTGATTTCATTCTATTTAGATTTTCCCCAAGTTTTAGACCTTTTAATTTTGGACTAAGTTTCTGACTTCTGCCTCACCTTCTGTAAGCAGTTGTCTCTGTGAACACCTGGCTTTGATCTCAGCCCAGCTTTCTATTTACCTGCTTGGGTCTTTGCTTGAACCACAGATTTACCAGGGTATGTGTTCTCTCTCTTGACCTGTGAAAGACAGATCAGATTACAGTTCCTCTCTTCCCAGTAAAGGGAATAGGAACCTAACACCTTAAACTTTGTATTTTCCTCACTTACTGTCTAGGATAGTGTTCAGTTCATAAATTTTTATTGAATTTGAATTATCTGTTTTAACGATCATCATTTATAATAGAATCATACAGTTTTTTAAAAATGCATTGGCAGAATGATGTTAAACACAATGAACCATGAAATATATGAAGTACACTATAATCAGGATTGTTGTGAGGATCAAATGAGATAATATATGTAAAGTGCTTTGCAAACCTTAAAGCATTATAATAACATCCTCTATTATTAGCTATTAATGAGCTCTCTACTCCCATTATTTAGAAGACACATAAAGATAGAAACAGGATTGTCTGAGGTAAAGGGATTATAAACTAGAAATGAATAGTCATTTTCTTTGACGTGATCATGAAGACCTAATGTTCCCTTCCATCAAAATGAGAGAGAGAATGGATGTGTTGTTTACTTATTCAATATGTACTCAGGTCATTAATGTTTATTAATATATTTAAGATTTTTCTATACAAACATAATTCAGAATAATTTTAGCTGAGTGTAACTGATGATACTAAATTGAAATTTTAGGAATTGGGTTTTTTTAAGTATGATGAATGAGCAATGAATAGTCAACTACATAGCTAACAACTGATTAAATTTAATCACAAACTACAAATCCATACAATTTGTTTTGGTAGACATATGTGTCTATTAATATATACACATGTGCATATATGTATGTATTTCTATGTAAAACATACTGAATCAACTGTCTGAGGGAAACAGATTACTTTGGGTTAATTGTCAAGCAATAAATAAAATAATCAATTAATTGATTCAATTTAATTACACTAAAACCAGATTAATTACTCTCCATCCAATCCTTTTAGTCATTAATGCAACTTGAAGCCTCTTTTTATATTGGGTTCTGTATTTCTGTAGTTTAACTCTTCAGAGATTCTAAAACTCTCTTATAAAACTTTTTAAAGATAGTAAAAATACTTTACTTAATTATATGTAAAATTTCAAGACTAACCCAATAAAATAAATGTCCACCCAATGAACATTTACTAAGCATGTGCTACAAATAAAAGAATAGCTTCAGATGTTAAGGGAGATAGAAAAATAAACGAGACATTTAGAGGAAGGACTCATGGAATCTGAAGTCATAGGAGACATGCTGTAAGCTTCACAATTTTTCCTAATCCTAATTAGTCCTGGTCCTAAGCAGGATCTCAGTTAATGTAAAGAAGCCACTACTTATAGCCATGCATACCCCTTCCTTCCTTTTCCAAATTATTTTTGTTATGTTTTTTTTTTATTCTGCAGACAGGCAGTGTTATCCCTGGACAACACTGGAGATGGGCAGGCATAAGGCACTGGAAGTCACATTCTGACTCTGACTTGTTTTCTATTGCCCTGCTTTGTCCTATATTACTTTGTGGTACTATATTTCATGGGCCAAATGCAAATAGAGTGGGTACTCTCTCAAACACTTCTGGGTAGTGTTAAACAACTACTTGAGAAACTATTCTCCCCACCTCACTATTGTAGAAAGATGATAAGCATGCAGTTATGGTGCTCTGCATTTCAAAAATTTCATCTGGTTGTCTTGGCTTCATTCATTCAATAAACATATAGGCAGCAATTATGGGCTAAGCACTAATTTGATTTTAAAGAGACTATATAACCAAGATGGCTATATGAAGTTATTCAGATCTATTTGCTTCTTCTTGAGTCTTGGTGCCAGAAATCCTTTGACAATATGTCTCTTTCAAGCAGCTGAAATGAACAACAGAGGTGCAAGTAGACCTGTGCTGGTCATAACAATCTGTGATTTTATGTGCATATTCACACTTTCTGGGATAGGTCTACTCTCTAACAATTTCCCGAGCAACCCAAAACAAGCCCATGTGCCACCTCTGTTTTTTTGCTGCTGTCGTTAAGGCTACATCTCTGTTTCAAATAAAAACCTTCACCTTGATTATTCTAAATAAGTGTCAAGCAAGATCTTGTTTCCATCAAGGTTTGCCAAACGTATTGATGCCATGCACAGAAGTAGTGTGTGATCCACACAGGATAAAACTAAAATGTCTTCTCTGATTTCTAAACACTCTATCTCTTGCACTAAAGGAAGAAAACCTGAAAGCCCGGGAAAGGTGATCCTATTCTCTTCCTCATTCATCTTTGCTGATGCTGGCCTCATTCCTCTTCCTGTACTATACTGTACTGTGTTCATTAGCTAATCCCAGCATCCCACCAAGCACCTATGGTCACACCTGCAGTGAGCAATGTCAAGCTGGCTCCCAGTGTTGGTAAATGTTCCAATAACTTTCCCAGAGAAAACAAGTTTGGAATACACCCTGAGGGCTACAACTTGGCTGTTGCTGCTGATCAGTGGTACTGAAGGTTGAATAACCTCTAGGCCCAGCAAGATCTCACTCCCTGAGAGCCTCAGGCTAAAAATAGCCCGTATTCTCAAAAGCCTAGTCTGGAGATGACAGAGAAACCTGGGATAGTGATATACTTTTTCCAGGCTCTCTCAGAGACCCTGAAATGTTTCCTAGTGCCCCAATATTTTAATCCCAAGGGATACAACAATGGGTCCCCAGCACCAAATACCAGTGTTAACCATTAGGACAGACTCTATTGAGTTCTTTGCTGCCTTCAATCTTTGGTCTGAAGACCCAAATTCCTTCATCTTGAAGAGTCTTGTAGGATAGAATCCTCTGGCATTCCAATCACATCTTAGATAAAGACAGTGATATATTTCCTTTACATAAGTGATGATATCTAATAACAATGAGGCCCTACCCATATTCAGAATGTTTGTGGAACTTTTGATATAATATGAATAATAAAATTCCAAGAGAAAGCCATGACATAGTAGAGAGAGAGAGAGAGAGCCAGCCTTGGAATCAGGAAAAGCTGGCTTTAAGTCCTGCCTTCAACACATACTATGTGACCTTGGGCAAGTCTCTTCACTTTCTAGATAATTCTTTAAGATAGGTTATCAGAACAGTGCCAATCAGCATTGGTCAAGAGAGTTTCCTCTTTAGGCATTTCCTAAACCAATAAAATCCCAAGTCTGTGAATTTTTTTTTTAAGTAGAATCACAGAAATCAGAGTTAGAAGAATGTTTTGGGTTATTTAGAACAATGTTTACCTGAACAAGAATCTTCGCTACATTTTCCCTGACAAGTGGCTCCCACCCAGTCTTTGGTTGAAGACATCCAACAAGGGGGAACCCACCATATAGCAAGGGAGTCTATTCAACTTTGGATCTTTCATGGTTAGGAAGTTTGTAATTGACCTCAAGCTTAAGTCCCCCTCTTTGTTCTGTCCTCTGGGGCCAAACAGGGCAGGTTTAAGAAGCTATAGCATGCTCAGCAGGCACACTGCAATAAAATTGTCTCATTAGATAGGTTAAACCAGGTTGAAGATAACCAATAGGTTTCAAACCCATCAGTGAGTTAGGGGGATGTCTACCCCAAGCATGTGAAGACTCCTCCCACCCCAGCAGAATGGGAGGATGAAATGGCTATGATGGCAGCTCAAGCAGGTGCTGTGGAGTGCTTAGAACTTGGTCAGATATCAATTGATACCAAAGTCATCCACTGCATCCCAGGCCATTGCCAGTCATCCTGACTTTCATCTTGCCAATGAACTTCAATGACTCTTCAATGAAGAGAGAGTTAGACTGATGACTTTGTGCAACTTGGCCTCACCTAAATCCAATTCATAAGTGAATCAAAACATCACCCCATGTCACTGATCCTCTTCAAAAACAAAGGATGAACAACAGCAATATCTCTTGTCAGAAATCCAGGTGAACAGCAGCAAATGCAGGCACCCTTCAATGTATTTTGAAATATAACCACTGTATCAAAAGTTCTTTCACTTTAGGAGGATTTCCCACCCCTCTGGGTGATTTCTCCCAGGGACACATTGTTCCACATTCCACCATATACCATCAATCAGTTAGTTAATGAGTATGTATTAATCACTATGGCACCAGAAATACATTGTCCCTTACCTTGAACTCATTGAGCTCACAAGGCACAAGGAATGAGTAAGCTCATTAACAAATCAAACAAATGATGTTTTCATCAGTCAACAAAAACATGACTCTCAGTAACCATCCTCCAGAGGCTTGTGTAGACTCAATCACTTATAGCCTTACACTATGTAGAGCTCCAAGCAAATTTCCCTCTAGATTGGTGGCTCAGCTTTGAGGTTCTTCACATGACTGGCCAGACATACATTACAATGTTTCACTGGTGGTACCATGTAGTTCAACATGGCTGTGGTTATTAACTCCCAGTAGATGTCACTGGTCCTCTGCCATTTTACACAGTTATAGCTCCACCTTCCGTTTCTGCTCAGTCCAAAGCAACTGGCATTGTCCATTCTCTTGTCCAGGGAATCATGCGCTCAATAGAAGAAAAGCATTTCAGAGGTCCCATCATTGCATACTGTGTTCCAACTCAAAACATAGCTATATACATACTTTCCTGTTCAACTATAGCTCCCTTGACTCCTGGCTTCATAGAAGAAGGTTCTTCCAGGGATCAGTAATGAGCTTTGCCCCCACATTTCTAACTGGTTTTCTATTGGTGATACCAGATTGAGTCACCACTAGATTCACATTCTAATGTCCTTTTCCCCCAGCACCCCAACTCTATTTTTGCCTGCTCATAGAGCATATAGAAGCTAAGCAGGGCCTCCAGTTCTTCCTTCCCTTTTATTCATATAGACCTTTATTTCCTCTAAAGTAGATCATGTAAATTATCTGGGGACATTTTCCTGGGGGAATCCAAGAAGTCTTGAAACAAATAATTCTCCCACTGCACCAGGAATAGAAAATTTTTGTAGTCTGCTAAAAATCATCTAGATGCTTATTATCCTAGAGAAGAAATACAAGAAAAAAAAATTCAAATCCAGGTATTTTGGCCTCAGGTAGATACAATCTCAGTTTCTACATTAAAATCAGAATGTCCTAACATTTTTTAAACTTCTGCTGGCTAGCTAACACCAACATTATGACATTCATCAGAATCATTGCAAGGATGTGCTCGTCAATGTTTAACACCCAGCTGTCTAACGTACGCAAGACTCACTTTTAAGTTTAATCTGCATTATTAACATTCTCTTCATCACTTTCTTAAGTCTAGAAAATCAACAAAACAATAAGTCAAGCTCTGATTTATAGCATTTAATGATTTTGAAAAGTAAATACTGACACTAAAAATATAACAATTGGCTTCAATACAAGTTAGTTCCAGCACACCACTGCTTATGAGACTAGGATGTAAACTGATGTGTATGAACATAAGATTTTTTATCTGGAAGGGAACTTGGAGACCATATAATCTAACTCCCTCCTTTTGAAAATGAGCAGACTGAGGTCCCAGAAGATGATATGATAGCTAAGGTCACCCAGCTGAGCCAAGACTTTAACCCTTCTAAATCCAATCGCAGTGTTCTTTCCATTCTCCCTAAAGAAGAAAAACAAAGATAAGAAGTCTCAAGAGAAGTCATGAATGGATGAGAAGGCAAAATAGAGAAAAGGAATAGTCAGGAATGAAGCACATGATAGCCAGAAGCATAAATGGACATATGTTGAGAAGCTGAAGTATAAGCTGGCTTCGGATTTTCTGGGTCTCTTTCTTAAATGGCAGGAGGTGGGATAGAAAGGCATGGACTTGATCTATAAGGTAGCCTTTTCATTCCCAAACTGTCTGATTCTTGAAAGGAAGTCTAGTTTTTATAAGGAAGAAACCATTGATCTTAAATATCAAGATGTTGGTAAGTGTACTGGGATGAAGCTACCTTGGCAACACCATTTTTCCTGGATTGAAGATGAATGAGTTGGGAGGAAAGAGATTCTGATGTAGAATAAGCTTTTTTCATTGGGTTTTATGGTGCATAAATAGTCCCTTATCAACTCTGGCATGTATCCACTAAAAGTCATTTCACTAATGGATATTTATTTCAGTGCCACAAACAATAATACATAAAAAAGGGAATATAAATGTTATCATGGGTATTCCATTTCCTTCCTCTGATCCCTGATGTATACCCATTTATTACTGATGGATATTTATTTCAATGTTCCATACAGTGATGCATGAAAATTTAATTGTGAATATTCATTTCCTTCCTCTTGCCCCTGGCACATAAAATCCCACCTCCAAGACCACTGAATAATACATAGCACTATTTCATTTCTGAAAATACCAGCCATCTATAATGTAACCTCCAAATTATGAATGAACAAACATTGCCTGGGAAGATAATGATGCTAGCTATGAAAAGAAGGCACTCAAGAGAGAAGTTATGGCATCTGGTCACATCTGGCAAGGGGACAAGGAGGAAGAAATGAACATCAATAAGCTATAAGCTTTTAAAGGAATGTGCATCTTCCTATTGTGTTCCTATATCTTCCATTGTCCAGAATAGAGACAATGGGAAGACCAGAAACTAATTTCCTTTAACCAAATAAAGATACTTCCCGTGATCATTTATCATACCCTAATTAGCATCATAATCATCTGTGCATTTGTCTCATTTTCTTCATAAAATTTTAAGCTTCCAGAAGGCAGAGACCATACCTCCCTCATCTTATGCTCCCAGCACCTAGCATATAATATACAAGATTTTTATTTAGCACCTGCTATGAAACAGATACTATTCTAAGTTCTAAAAATATGAAGACAAAAAGCAGCTAGGCTGCATAGTGGTTATTGTGTTGGCCTCGGAATAAGAAGGAACTGGGTTTAAATCCTGCCCTAGACACTTACTAGCTATATAACTCTGATCAAGTTGCTCAAAATTTCTCAGCCTCAGTCTCCTCAGCTGTAAAATGCAAATGATAATGAAATAACTTCACAGGGTGGTCATAAGGATCGAATAGATTTGACATGTAAAGCACTTTGCAAACTTTAAAACACTATGCAACTACTAGCTATTGTTACAAAAATAAAACAATCCCTTCCCTCTAGTAGTTTATATTTGACTGGACACAGAAAAGGTTAGATAAAATGAGATTTTTCTAACTCCTTTTTTATGGCAGTAATATCTTCCCCTTTGTATTTCAGAATAATAGGATTGATTCATCACAGCAGGAAACATCCTTGAATTGTATTTTCCATAGTAATAATAGATTAGAACTATTTTATACATACTGTCTTGCCTAATCTTTGTTTTGACTAATGACATGCGTTCTGGAAATAACTTGCCAAGGTCAGGATCTATGGCCTTGTGAGAAAATGAAGTTATCCAATTCCAGTAAGAATCGAACACAGGAGGCTGGTTTCCTTATTCCAGTTCTATCACTGGTTGAGATAATCATGACAGAGTGATACAAGCAACTAGCTCATTCAGAATAAAATTATAATTACTCTCTCTTTCAGACATTATTGAATAGCTTCTTAGTGAGGGCCATCTGTAGACAAAATTTCAAAAGCTTCCATGAAATTTATTTTGGCTTCTATAGCTACTCCATTCTGGCCATTCTACTTTTTCTGTGAGGCCTTCTTTTTCTTTGTTCTTTCCTCAAGTAACTGATGCTGTCATATTTTCAACACCTTTCCTCCCTGCCACCCATATATACTCTAGAACAAAACACCACAAGGACCTAGAAAGGATCATATATAAGTCCACTATGCCTTAAGATAAATATAAGTCAATGCATTTCCTCTCACATTAGGTATTTTCAGAGGAGGCTAGGTGATATAACTAATATAGATAGATAGATAGATAGATAGATAGATAGATAGATAGATAGATA
>NW_027185777.1:31144464-31179850 GCF_028583685.1 Petaurus breviceps papuanus
ATAGATAGATAGATAGATAGATAGATAGATAGATAGATAGATAGATAGATAGATAGATAGATAGATAGATAGAAATCTCTGAAAAACAAACTGTAAAGGATTATATACAGGATGTTCCAATATTTGTCAATTACACTTTAGTGTAAATACAAAACATATTATCACCCCTCATCTTGGGTGTTTTCCTATTATGACTTATCCCTAATTTTAGAAGAGGAGGCTTTGACTCTTGTTTTAAGAAAATGCAGGCATTGGTAAATAGGTGAAAAGGATATTTGAGGGATTGGAGCTGGGGATGGAGAGATGGAAAGGGGAGACTTTCCCATCCCAAACTCCTTACTTGAAGTCATATTATTTTTATACATATATAAATATATATATTATAAACACACACACTATATATTTCCTCTGCCTATATAAAGCTGACCTTAGTTATGGATGCAATTCAGTTTAGTTCATTACCAGATTCTAATTTGTTGTCTATATGCTTTTCACTGCTACTAAGAAAGCTTTTTCTTGGAAAAAAAAAATGCTTTCAAGAAAGCTTTTCTTGCTAGTAAATCTGTCAGGCTGCAACTTCGTCTATTAGCTATACCCTTGTGCAAGAGAGGAAGGCAGCACCAAGTGCTTCTTTTAGAATGAGGGAGATCTGAGTACTATGTTCTATGTCCAGGTACATAGAGATAAAGAATTGATTGGCTTGAGAAAAAATGAACAATACCTATACAAGACAGGTTGAATTACTGAGGAATCATAAGTCAAACCTCTCTTTGGTGCATTAATACCCCTCCTTGGCTAAAAAAAAGTCCTGAAACTCTGTAAACCCTACCTTCTCCACCCCAAATTAAGAAGACTTCAAGGGAAGAGCTGACCTGCATAGGTAAAGGGCTAATCAAGTAGACCTAAAGCAGGAGCAAAAGTGAAAAAGACTGGTAAGTAAAAGACTGATGGGAGTTGATTTGGCTCTCTTAATGGACGTGCTCAGAGTGATAAAACAAACATTCATTTGATTTGATGAATATTGTTTTGTTGTGAGGCTGAAGCCAAATAGTAGTTTGAGCTAATTATTAAGGCCATAGATTGTGGTTGTTGTGATTTGTCCTTCATTTTCAAAGAGGAACATGACAACAGAAAGATGATGCCATGACTTGCAATCAAATTGGATTTAAATGAGGGAGGGATGTGGAAAATCACCAGCCTCACTTTCTCCCCCAGAGTCATAGGAAGGCATCTTACGCAGTGCAGTAGATAGAGTGCTAGACCTGGAGTCAGGAAGACCTGAGTTAAAATCTAGCCTCAGACACTTGACACAATTACTAGCTGTGTGACCTTGGGCAAGTCACTTAACCCCAATTGCCCTATCCTTCCCACTCCAAAAAGCAAAAAAAAAAAAAAATAAATCTGTCTGGTCCTAGATGCTACTAGCTATGTAATCCTGGGCAAGTCACTTAATCCTGTTTGCCTCAGTTTCTTCATCTGTAAAATTAACTGGATAAGGAAATGACAAAGCACCATAGTATCTTTGCCAAGAAAACCTCAAATGGGTCATGAAGAGGTAGACATGACTAAAATGGCTGAACAACAAAATAGTCACAGAATCAGCAACTTAAAGACAGAATAAACCTTATAGAATATCTCCTCTATAGTTTATATATATAAGAATATATATTATTTATTTATATATAAATATGTATACATAATATAATATATTATTATATAATATATATTCTTATATATATATGAAACCTTATAGTTTAACCTCCAAAAAAATGCAATTTATTTTAGACTCTAAGCCTACTTGATACTGTGCTTTTATAATTTTAAAATAGCATTTTCATTATATCTTTTCTTTCTATATCACCTAGATTTCCCATTGTGTACCCCTCTCTTCTGCTCCCAGGGTCCCATCCCTTATAAGAAAGAATTTTTTTAAAAAGAAAGAAAAGGAGTAACTAAAAGAAAAACCATTAAAACAGATCATCACAAATGAAAAATCCGACATTAAATTAAAGGTTCCACATCCACGAAGGTCATCCTCTGCAAAGGGGGTAGGGATATAGAGAGGAGACTCATATCTCTTCTTTGGGGCTAATCTTTTTCTTTCTAATTTTGTAGCACAATGCCTTTCATCAAAGGACGAATAAAGGATTTTGATATGCAAAATTAAGTCTGATCAACTAAGACCACAACTAAATATTACTCCATTTTGTTTTTCCCTATACTGTAGTTAAGAAAATGCTTCCATACTGGCTTTGAACTTCTTTGTTCCAATTCAATTACTTTTGCTGGATGGTTATAGGCACAGCACAATCCACAATGTTAATAATTTACATTCTCTATTCAATAAACTTTAGTGTCTTCCTAGGCCCTAGAATTGAATATAAATTCCTCCATTTGGCATCTAAAGGCTTTCACAACCTGGTCCCAAACTACTTTTTCAACCATTAATACACATTACTCCATTTCATGTCATTTACTCTACAATCCAGTTAAGCTGGCCTTCTTACTGTTTCTATACATGGTATTCTATCTCCAGTCTCCATGCATTTGCAATGGCTCTCCCCATGCCTGAACTGCATTCATTCCTTTCCTAAATCTCTCAGAAGACCTAGTTTTCTTCAAGCCTTAGCCCAAGCACCACCTTCTACAGAAATCCTTTCTTTTTTTTAATCCCCCTAGTTTTTAGTGCCTTTCTCCACAAAACCACCTTGAACCATATTGATATCAATCTATATAACCATATATATCTACATACAATCAATCCTCAACTTTCACAGGGGTAAAGTTCATAGAAAAGGTGCAAATTTAAAAATGTGAATGTTTACACATTTAAACCTGTGGGAAATAAAGAATTAGATTCCCATGGCCACCAACAACTGTAATTTTTTTTTCTAGAGATTACTGAAAACATAATTTTCTGCATACAAGTCCTTATAAAGGAAGGTTAATTCTGATAATATACACTTTTCCTAACACAGTAATCATGAAATAAATCATAAAATGCAGTATACCAACTAAAACTGGTAAACATGCAAAACTTTTTTTTCTCATTAGCAATTCACTAGAATTCTGTGATCTTTTGCATTAACATCTCAATAAAAAAGATACCATTGGGGGCGGCCTGGTGGCTCAGCAAGTAACAGCACGGCTCCAGTGTTGGGATGACCTGGGGATCAAATCCAGGCTCAGATACTTAGCACCACATCCAGAAATAACTGGCCGTGTAACCTTGAGCAAGTTACTTAACTCCAATTGCTTTAAAAAAAAAAAAGATACCATTGATTTCAGACAATATTCACACTTTTCCTAACACATGAAATCTACAATACCATAAATACTGTACAGCAAATAAAATTCTTAAATCTAATACTTTTTTTTATCCTGAATCTTACCTTCCACTGGTGGTGTGAGGGTATTGTACTATACATCATACTACTATAAACCTCTCTACCTTGACCACACTCTGAAAACCAAGGGAGAGGTTGCTGGCACTTTAACTGTTGCTGTCAGAAGACTCTCAGACAGGTAAGGTCTCCACATCACCTTAGAGCTCAAAGGACTTGCACAACACTTTGGGGGAACAAGTGTAACACCAAACTTTAGTTTTAAAGGCAAACAATGAAAAATGCAACAAATACATAGCAAGCTCTTTACAATAGTAGAGTGAACAAGACCAATAAAGTACTAATAGGATACCAACTGCTCCATAGAACATAGCGCCTCTCATTTTTTTTCTCTATTGCACATAGCCTTGAATGTGCATGGTTGCCTCAACCACACAAATAAAACAAGTCACAAAAGTAAAATGCATATACGTTAAGCATTGACTGTATATCATGCTATCCAAGTTCACTTTGGCTATCCCATCTATGATAAGATCAGATATAGAAGGGGTGGCTAGGTGGCACAGTGAATACAGCATCGGCCTTGGAGTCAGGAGGACCTGAGTTCAAATCCGGCCTCAGACACTTAACACAAAACTAGCCATGGGACCTTGGGCAAGTCACTTAACCCCAATTGCCCTTTCCCCCTCCAAAAGGCAAAAGAAAAAGATCAAATATAGAGCTGAAAGTGGCTTCACAGTATCTCTAAACCAATCCCCTCATTTTTACTGATGAAGAAACTGAAGGCCAGGAAGGTTATGCAATTTACCCAAGGTCACTTGGGCAGGATTTGAACCCTAGGTCCTATAAATTCAGAGCCAAGAGTTCTTCTGTTATATTACAGTGCCTCAATAGTTCCACGTATAAATGGTGTGGTGCTGGCTGATGGAGAATTTGTATTTTCTTGGTGTTAATTGTTAGGCCAAAATTGGCACAAGCAGTAGAGAATCAACCCATACATACTTTGCTGCATCTTGGCCTCAGAGCCATTGATTCATTCATCTGTGAACAAAAAATCATTCACTAACATTCTTTCCACTTTAGTTTTGGCTTGTAGCCTTTTCAAGTTAAATAATTTACCATCAGTGCAACAGCTGACCTCAATACCATTTTCATCCTAGTTAAAGGTGTCTGACGACATTGCTGAAACCATTATGCTAAAAAGCATGGAAGCAAGCATACAGCCTTGCTTCATTCCACTGGTGACTGGAAAAGCATAACAGCATCATCCATTAACCAGAACCCATGTAAATATGCCATCATCCATATGTGGAACCATTGATTATACCATTTGAATACTACAGATTAAGTTTACCTATCCTGGCAGTATACTTTCCAGGGATGTACACATAGAAGATGAGGTTGATGTACATATTGGCAGAATTAGTTCTTTGTTTGGGAGTCTCCAAAGGACAGTAAGGGAAAGAAGAGATATCTGACTGCCTACCAGACTGAAGATCCATAGAACCATTGTGCTAATATCATTGTTGTATGACTATGAAACCTGGACAGTACACCATCACCATGCCAGGAAACTGAATCACTTCCATTTGAATTTTCTTAGAAAGATTCTGAAGATCACGTGGCAAGATAAGGTATTGGGCACTGAAGTCCTTTCTCCATTTAAACTGCCCAGTATTCAAATTCCACTACAGAGCAAAAACTCCAACAGGATGGCCATGTCATTCAAAGGCCAAATGTACATTTGCCTAAAAGACTATTTTGTGGAGAACTCACACAAGGCAAGTGCTCACTTGAGGTCAGATGAAGAAATACAAAGACATTCTCAAGGTCTCTCTGAGGAACTTTGGAATCAGTTGAGTGACATGGGAGACACTGCCAAGACACCTAGCACAGCATGCCCACATCAAAAAAAGTGCTGTTTTCTATGAGCAAAGTGGAATTGCAGTATAGTAAAAGAAAGATGAGATGCATCTTCTTCATCTTTTGAAAACCGTGCATTGTTGTGATATTTTCACTGTGAAGTATAAATCCTAGTTTAAAATATCATGTGTAACATTGGTGTTGGACAGACACAAGCACAAACTACAGTTTTCCATTTCTGTATCTGCAAAAGTTGGCAGCAGTACAATTTGAAATCATTGATAAACTTTGCAAAAGGTCCTTTCCCTGGGTCTTTATCAAAAATAATTCTTTCATGGTCTCTCATTAGCAGTATCCATTTTTTTCTGCGGGTTTCTCTCGCCCCAAACATGAGTTCCACAAACAACACATTCCATGGGAACATACTAATAAACAATAATTACTGGATTCATCTAGAAGTCTTTTCCCAAAGAGATCAAAATACTTGACCTATATCCTTGTGCTTCAGTTCCTTCCATACATATAATAGCGATAATAATACCTAGTCATCAAAGGGTGTTGTGATGGTTCATTAGTGTTTATAATTTAATGTGAATGCATAGATGTTTATACTAGTATGCCCCAATCTTTATGCTAGGAGTTTTTTCCCCTTTGAGTTTTGAGCTGTATAGATCAGTCTTTCAGGCAAGGAAGCATTTATTTCCTTAACTTTCTGCATTTTGGCCATCCTTTTTGGAGGTTCAGGGAAGCTGGTTCACTGACAGTAGTCATGGTCCTGTTTTTGCCTTTCCTACTCACACTCTAAGGTTCACTCTACTCTGGAATGTACACTTGGAAACAAGTTCATACCATTATTTGAGAATCAGAAATTTAAGGGCTCCACAAAATGTGTAGAGAGACTAACCTGGGGAGTTTTGTCTGTGTCTTTCCATTGGCTGTCCCCAAGCCTGGAAGGTACTTCTTCCTCATTTCTGCTTCTTAGAATCCCTGATTTCTTTCAAAACTTAATTCAAAGATCAACCTTCTACATAAAGCCTTTCATGATCACTCCACCAAAATTATCTATTCTGCATACACTTAAACATGTATATGATGTCTCTACTTCCCACCACTCCCCCCTCTCTACAATATAAGCTCCTACAGGACAGAAAGTACTTCATTTTTGTCTTTCTATATTCAATGCCACACATAGTGTATGGCACATAGTAGGCCTTCAAGAACTCTTTGTTATTACATTTTACCAGCTTCATGAATGCAGATTATAATCCTTCCCTGCTTTCTCATCTTGTGCCATTCTTGTTATGTCTTTCCACAAATCTTCAATATGTGATCTACGCAATGTGCTGGAAATCTTCCTCTCATTCTTTAAATCAGGAAGGAATAATGCAGCACAATGTAGTAATCCTAACAGTAATTTAAAGATTCATTCCTAGTGGGAATAAGTAGGCTTCAGTACCTTACTAACAATGACTTGGGTTCAAGAAATGGCCAGACCTGAAAAAAGAAGTGAGCAAGGCCTGTATCAAGAATTAGCACCCCAAAATGGACAGACTGAAAACTGCTAACATTCATTGTGGCACATTTTTCTATCACTCCTTTGGTTTATTAATAATTTTGGTTCCTCTGAGGTGATCTGTCATGATTCACAGTAATATTACATCACTAGAGAGGTACTCAAATGGATTTATAATCTCATTCATTCAGGAGTTCCCTCCTATGATAGAGAAGGCAAGCCATACACATCTGTTCATATTGTATTACTCTTTTCCATAGTCTCCCACCAATGTACTGGAGGCTTTCTCCACTTTCCCCTGTCATGAAGAGGGTGCCAATGGAATATTCTAATCATCTTGTTATCCCTTGCTTCTGACAGGCCCATCTTCTCTTCATGTCATAGTAATATAATTCCTAGGTGATGTATATTATTCCTCTTATTTTCAGCTATATGTTACAGCCTGAATACATCATCCTGTACTTCTCCATTGTTCTCTGTGGGCTACTCATCTACATTTCTCTCTTCATCTTGATGTCATATAGCGACACAAGTAAAATGTTAGTATTGTAAAGATGGGATTTTGCTTTCATGAGAAGTCTGGGATCTGTAAAAGAGCTTTGTAATTTCCTTAAAGGAATCCAATCCACTTTCCTTCTGTTCAGTTCTGGGCCCAGTATATTTGTACTGACTACCTCAAACATACACACTATTAGAAAAATTCTGTAAGATATTCACCCACATGCATATGAAATCTGGGCAATAAACACTTTTTTTTTCATCTACTTGGTCTTTCCTTGATTGGTTAGAGAAGACAAATTATTTGGAATGATTACTGATCTCTTCCAGTAGGCTATGCAACGTTCTGGGGTGTGATGCAAATGCCACAATGTTTTCTCAATTGGGAGCATCTGGAGGGCCTTATCATTCATAAGAAAATCTTTCTTTGCCTGGGACTCTTCATGAGATATTGTTTTATGCCTCTCCTAATATTTATTTTCATGGGGTTGGGGGAGGGGTCATTCAACAAAACTATTTCTGTTGCACTGTCTTCTAAGGAATCCTGAATGATATTGATACATGGATCAGAGATATCTTGTTATAAAAGAACCTGTAAAGCATTGTTTTGTTTTGTGGAAATACATTTTTGGTTTGATGATCAACAAACAATAAACATAGTGGTATTCTATAATTTCCACATCTTTTATAAATTATGAAATGGTAAAGATGTGGCCTATTATTGAATATTGCTTGGAGTAAGCCTTTTTGTTACTTTCTAGGATGTCCTCAATTTGTGTATAGATAATAATTATCAGAAATATTTTGTATAAATGGAAGAAGAAACATTTAGTTTGGTAGTTGTTAATGTTCTTCACTTAGTACATTAATCCTTCAGTACCCTCATAATTCTATCACCTCTAGCATGGATTTCCTCTTTATATACTTGGTCCATTTTGCAACTTTTCTTGTCTTTGGTCTTAAAAATAATAGTGATAGTAATAATAACAATAATAGCATTTATATAGCTCCTTAATGTTAAGGTTTGTAGAGCATTTTACACATGTAATCATTTGATCTTCACAACCACCTTGAAAATATTATTATCGGGGCGGCTAGGTGGCACAGTGAATAGAGCACCAGCCCTGGAGTCAGGAGGACCTGAGTTCAAATGGGGCCTCAGACACTTAACACAAAAACTAGCCATGTGACCCTGGGCAAATCACTTAACCCCAATTGCCCTCCAAAAAAAATGAAAAAAAAATATTATTATCCCCATTTTACAGATGAGGAAATTGAGACAGAAAGGTTAAATTATTTACTCACTCCTTTATGAACAACTCAAGGACTATAGCATTAAGATTCAAGTATAGTGTTTCCACTAGCCTTCATAGAAAAAAAAAATTTCCATTTCAGTTTATTGAAATGGTTTTTGTTCTATTTTTCTGCTGTTTGTAATTCTCTTTCCATTTTCATCCTTGAATGCCCTTGGGATGACTTTGCTTAGCTGGATAGATTGCTGGGCTATCTTTAAACTGATTTTACCCTTGACTGCTTTTCTTTGCTTTGTGCAATGACTGCTCATAATTGTCTATCATACTTCTTCATAAGATTTTAGAAATGAGTTTATATTTTAACCAGGTGTTGCCTTTGGCAGTCTTTGCTCTCTGTTGGTAAATTAGATGTTTGCTCATTCGTTGTTTTAGTTCTTTCATCTCTGTTATCAAGTAAATAAGATTAATTGAGCACCTACTATGCATAAGGCACAATGCTGAGCACTAGGCATACAAAAGAAAGGCAGAACAAAACAAAAAGTCTACTTAAAAAGCTTATAGTCTAATGCAGGAAACAACATGCAAATAACTATATCAAAATGAGACAGGCAGGATAAATCGGAGATAGAGATGCACTAGGACCAAGGAGAACCAGGACAGCCTACTTGCAGAAGAAGAGACTTTAGCTGAGACTGGAAGGAAGGCAGAAAGACTAGGAGGTAGAGATAAGGAGGGAGAGCATTCCAGGCATGGAGGACAGCCAGTGAAAATGCTTCTAGCCAGAGATGAAGTAAGTATTAATGTGTTGTGGTAGTTAATTTACATTGTTTTAGCTTCTGGATGAAATTATTATAATTTATTCTTCTGCATAAAAGAATAGTGAAGTTAAATGATGGAATGAATGAATGAATGAAAAAATATTTTTTAAATGACTTCAAACTACAATCATCTTTTTGGAAATATTTAAAGTATTAAACCCACAAACTGGCTAACTCTGATAAGGAGAGGAATTCAGGGATGACAGAATTAAATCAGTCACAGAAAATTCTTACATTAGTTTATCAGTCATTTCATAGTTTGGTAAATCGTATGCTACATTTTCACTCCATATCTGCTTTACTTTTCGCAAGAGTTGACCCAGATGAAATGTCTAAATATACTGGCAACGTAAAATGCCAAAAAAGACAAAAGAGAAGTCGGAATAATGTAATCACTAAAAGCTTAAAACTTTTTAAGAATTATATTGTTATCTTTTGTCTTTATGTTTCATATTTCCCAAAATATTCCTCCTTTTTGGAAAAAAAAAACGGTTCAGCAAAACTAACCAACATATCAACTAAGTCTTACTGTATATGTAGTTTTTCATACCCCATAGTTCCTCACCTCTTTAAAGAAGGAAGGAAAGTATATTCTCATACCTTTTCTTTAGGGACAAGCTTGGTTATGATAATTTCATAATATTCAGTTTCATTTCTTTTGTCATTATTCTTTCCATTTATATTGTTGTAGTCATTGTATATATTGCTTTCCTGGTTCTATGTACTTTATTTTACATCATTTCACATCTTCTTATTATTCTCTATAATCATCATATTAATTCTTAGAGTAAAATTATATCTCTTTACATCTGTGTATATAACTTGTGACATTGTTCACCTGCTGATTGAGAGCATCTGTCTGCTTTGTTGCCAGTCAATACATATAGGACCTTACACACACATTACACATGTAGGTAAGTATACATATATATGTGTGAATATAGCTATCTCATCTCTATCAATAGCCATCCCATATATACACATATATACATGTATGTATAAACACACACATGTATATTTGTGTGTACAAGTGTCTGTGTGTGTATCCCAAGCAGAGAATCTCAGTCAAAAGGACATTTTAATTACTCTCTTTGTATAATTATAAACAAACTGTTTTTTGGTATGGTTGTACAACTCTATAGCCCCACCAACAATGCATTAATATGCCTACCTTTTCATAACCCCTCTAACATTGATTATTCCTGTATCTTGACATGAGGTAGGAGGTGTTGAGAGAGCCTTGGGCCTGGAGTCAGGAAGATCTGAGTTCACATCCAACCTCAGACACTTACTTGCTGTGTGACCCTGGGCAAGTCACTTGAGACTGTTTGCCTCCGGTTTCTCATCTGTAAAATGATCTGGAGGAGGAAATGGCAAACCACATCTTTGCCAAGACAACCCCAGAAAGGGTCAGGTAGAGTTGACTGAACAACAACAAATATTTTGTCATCTTTGCCAATTTGCCGTATTTGAGGTGAAACCTCCGGATTGTTCCGATTTGCATTTCTCTTCTCATCAGCAATTTGGAGAATTTTTGGTGTGGTTGTTAAGTTTGTTTTTTTCTTTTATATTTGTGTTAGTAATTATAAAAATAGCTAGCAATAATTAAATTTTGTATTTGCTAAGTGTCTTATATGTGATTTCATTTGATCCTATCAACAGCCCTGTAAAGTAGGGGCTATCATCACCCCTTTTACAGATTGGGAAACTGAGGCAGAGAGCCTGTGACTCTCTCAGCGTCGGTCACCCAATTAATAATATAATAATAATATCCGAGAAGCCATCAAGGCGCCTTTACCATTTTTCCGATATCAGACTCTAATTAGTGATACTCCATAGAAAGATGTTTCCCCCCCCCCCCCCCCCCCCCCTCCCCCCCCCCCCCCCCCCGCCCCCCCCCACACACACTATTTTTTTTTTTTTAGCAGGTGCATTTATCAATACCCCAGGAGCAGTGCGGCCCCGTGGAAAGAGCTCTGGCTTTGGGGGAGGGGGAGGGAAGACTTCTGCGTCTGACCCTTAACTCCCTGTGTCCCGTGTGATGATGGTCAAATGCGTTTACTTCTCTGGCTCTTCGTTTGGCTGGCGCGGTGGGCCGGGGACACCTGGCGCAGCAGGAGACCGCAGCCGGGACTCCTCCTCTGCTCCTGCCCCTCCCCCCAGAGCCCAGGCCAAGCTGGGCGGGCCTCTGCGAGGGCAACGCCCCCTTCGAGCTCGGCCCGGAGCACGCGAGGGCGTCTCCGCCCCCTTTAATCCAAAGCCAATCGGTTGTCTCCGCGGCCGCCGCCTGGCCAATAGGAAGCTCGACGAGCGGTGCGGCCGGTCCCGTAGCAGCTGCCGGGAAGGGGAGTCATTGCGACGCGGTGGGGCAGACCGGACGTGGGTTTGACCGCGCTACCCATCCGAGCCTCGACGTCTTTCCGGCCGGCGCAGCCATGTGGAGCCGCTTGAAGTTGCTGAGCCTGGGGCGCCGGTGAGCGGGAGGGTCAGATCCCCGCCGTCAGGGGTCACGCGGCCTGGCCTGGCCAGGACCTGGGTTGGGGGTGGAGGCCAGCGGTGCCGCGGGGGAAGGGCTGGGACCGGGGTTCTGCCGAACCCTGGAGTGACCGGGAGATAACGCCTCTGAAGCTGCTGCTGTCTCCCCTGGGCCTTGGGGGCCGGGCACTTGGCCGGGAGACCAGGGTGTCCAGTGTCTTATCTCTCTGGGGCCGGCCGGGACCTTGGAGCCCAGCCAGGCCAGTTCTCCTTCCTTCTCTTGGCTGTACAAATGGGGAAACTGAGGCCCAGAGACGCTGCAGGTCTGGCCTCTTGGCTGAGGGTTTAGCGATTCCCGGCATTTTCATTATCTGCGCATCATACCTGGAATGCCTTCTCCCCTCATCTCCACCTCCTGGCTTTCTCAAGTCCCGGATAAAACCCCTCCTGCAGGGACCCGTCCGTGGGCCCCCTTAGTGCGAGCGCCTTCTCTCTGCTGATGATGTCCAGTTTATCCCGCATACAAGGCGGTTTGCATGTGGTGGTCTCCTGCCTTAGACTCTGAGCTCCTGGAGGGCGGGGGCTGCCCCATACCTCTCTTGGCATCCATTCCCCAACTTCCAAAGCGCATTTTAAATGTGAGTTGATTGTCTGATTTGTCCAGCATCACACAGAGATGTTATTTAAACTGGGGTCTTCACACCACTCCAAGCTGAAAGTGCCCCCTCGAGGTGGGCTATTCTTGTTCTTGAGGGGTAGTGGAAAGAACCGGAAAGGTCTGGGTCTGGGGTAGGGAACCCTCCACCTTCTCCACAGAACAAATCAGAAGTTTGGATTCAGATAAAGGGCCGCACTTGAGGACCTAGAGAGCCTTTTGTGACCTCAAGGCCGAATATTCCCCACCCCTGATCTGGGGTCAGATCCTGTCTTCTGCCGTTAGCTGCATGACCCTGGCCAAAATCTCTTAACCTCTTCAGGCCTCATTTTGTCCATCTGTCAAATGAAGGGATTGGACTAGAGTGGCTTCTAAATTCTCTTCCAGCTTTAAATCTGTAATCCTGTCTCATATCTTCTTAACAGCTGTGTGCTGTCATTCCATTTTACAGATGAGGAAACTGAGGCTTAGTGGTTTCCCTGTATAGCTAGGGCTTGAGACAGTATTTGAGCCACCTGAGAGACTGCCAGGCAGTTTCCTCCTATCTTTCCCACCACCACCAAGGGAGATATTTAAATATGAGAAAACAAACTGTGTGAGGGAGGAACCTCTCCATCAAATCTCTAGTAGACCAGCTATAATGGTTATCTTCCCTTTCTCATGACCCCTGACTCGCCCTGTCTCTTCCCATTGGCTTTGAGGTTATTATTAATGTAGATTATAATGAAGCAGTAATAAAAAGTGCTGCTGTTTCATAAGTATTAATAATATATTAGGTAAATGTGATTTTGTAGACCATTAAGTCCTTACCCATACAGTTAGAAGAGGACATCTAAGATCCTAAACTACGTCCTTAATTCTATTCTTCCTTTAATTTAGTATAAGAAAGTCGTAAGGAATTATTTGTGTTAAACAGAATTTCTAAGACATTTGAATATATCAGAGGACGTGGCTTTGAATTCTATTACTGAATCTACTTAATCTCTCTAGGCCTGAATTTTATCATTTGTAAAATTGGAGGAGGGGGCGTTAGACTAGATTAGAGGTTCTTAACTCTGGGATCCATGGAGTCCTGGTGTCTATATAGATTTCAGGGGGCCCATGAACTTGGGTAATACTAATATTTTGAGGACTTCAATTCAATGTAATTGGTTTCCTTTTTAACCAAAAAGTTTTATACGTTTAAAAATGTTCTCTAAAAAGAAGAGTTGAGATAGACTTTATCAGTACTGCCAAAGAGGGGACCATGAACCAAAAAAAAAGGCTAAGAACTCTTGGACTAGATGACCTCTTAGTTTAATTCCAGCTCCAAATTATGTTATTTTCCCATAGAAAGTATTATGAATGTAAGTTAACCACCTCATTTTGTACCTGAGGAAGTCCAGTAAGGGGGCTTTCGTTATCTAACTGCACTTTAACACACATCTTATCATTCTCCCTCTCTCTTCTTTGCTCCAAACTTGGAGGAAGAGGTAGTCCTTTTCCTTTCCAATGTTTTTGATCCTGTTTCTTCTTGAGCTTTTCCCTTTGATTGCCTCTTCTAATTTTCAGTCCTTCCCTATGTATGCATGAGATGCCTGTACTGCCCTTATTCTCAAAGGAACTTCACTTCAACCAGTTGTTCCACCTCAAACTTTTCACATTCTTTCACAGCTAAACTCCTAGGAAAAACAAAAACTTTTTATTCCTCTTTTCTCCACTTATCTCTAATTTACATCTTAATCCTTTACAGTTTGGCTTTCAACTTCCATCACTAGTTTGAAACTGCTCTTTCCTAGATTACTAATTATCTCCTAATGGCCAAATCTCTGTGACTTTTCTTCATTCTTATTTAACACTTTTTCAGTTGATCACCCTTTCCTCATAGAAATACTAAGTTCTTTGGATTTTACAGTACTGCTCTCTCCTGGTGCTTCTGTCTGTCTTTCACTTCTCAGTCTCCTTTGATGGCCTATCCAGTATTCATTGGTATATGAAGGGCTCTATCCCTGGAGTGCTTGGATTAGGAACCAGTCAGATAGCCAGACTAAAAGGATAATTCTTAATGGTTCAATTTCAGTATAGAAGATGATTTCTAGTATAGTACCTTAAGGATCTGTGTGTGACTCTCTGCTATTTAACATTCTTATTGAATACTTGATACATAAATGTCATGCCCATCACATTTGTAAATGAAACTGAAGTGTAAAGGATACCTAAAAGTGATTACAAAAGGTGCAGAAGGATCTCGCCAGTCTAGAGCATTATGTAATGAGATGAAATTTGGTAGGGATAATAATGAATGGAAAATCTTATACTTGGGTTCAAAAAAATAAACTTCACAAGTTTATGATGAGGGAGACATGGTTAAGCAGTAAGTCTTAAAAAGATCTTTTCAGTGAGAGGCAACCAACACATACACACACACACACACACACACACACACACACACACACATAAATGAGGGCAAGCTTTAACTGTATTGAAAGAAAATTTCCAAGAATCTGGAGATGGTAGTTAGTTGTGTAGGCTCTGATTTGTGTCATATGAGAAATGAGAATATGATAGCTGTCTTCATCTGTATTTGAAGGATTGTCATGTAGAGGAAAGATTAGACTTTTAACTTTGGCCCTAGAGGGCCCAAATAACCAAGAACCGTGATACAAGTCGAAGAGAGGCAAATTTAGGATTGATGTCAGGGAAAAAAACTTCCTCACAAATAAAGGTGTCTGCAAGTGGAATGGTCTGCCTAGAAAAGCAATGGCTATCCCCTCGTTGAAGATCTTCAAGAAGGGCAGGAATGTCCCACCTTTCCCCTACCTCTTCCCCTGTGAGAGGTATAGGGCGGGGATTCTTTTTGTGAACGGGCTGGATGGCCATTCTGTAATTTGAACCTAGGATGGTCTTTTGATTTAGCTACCTACATTCTGCTGTCATCTCATCTCAATGATGCTGGCAAGTGAGGCTATTTCCATTTCTCCCCAAATGTTGGTTTGTCGGTTTTTAGTTCCATACAGTGACTTAATTGTTTGTGCAATATGTTATCATTAACATGCACCAGCATGTCTCCAGTCCTTGTTTCAGAGCAAAAGTTAGTTTCACATAGGCACTTTTAATCCTTGGATTCCTATCTGTTCTCTTTCTTGGTAATAGCTTTAGTTCTCTTTCTGGGCAATAGCTTTAATTCTTTTTAATTATTATCTTTTCTCCCCTCCATATGTCTTTAATTCACCCCAATTCTCATATAACCAGTAATAAATCTTCAGAATATAACACTATCTCCTATCAAGTAATGGTTAGAGGAGAACCTCTGGCTTTCTTTAAGCAACTAGGAATATTACTGCATTTTGTTTACTCAGTTCCTACATAGACCTTGATCACTGCAACTGTTAGCCACTCTCATAGTATATAATGCAATTGTTTATGTGTTCTCTATCCATTTATCCCTTCTGTGTTATTCTGCATCAGCAAAATAATGTCTTAAGAGTTTCTAGAAATCTTTTTCATTGCAACATGTATTATCTTTTTGGTAGTAAATGCTCTGGTTGTATCTAATTGACCACTCCAAAGTCCTTTCAAGCCCTATGTTTCTAGAATTTGTGAATCTGATACAGAGTTGATCATAGGGTGTTTTGTTAGCATATCCATATTTGTAAATTGGAGATTTGTTTTGTTTATTCCTGTTGAAATTATGTTTCCATAATTTCATGGAAGATGAATTCTGTGGTAAAGACAAAACTTATTATTATAATGACATGGGGACAGCATTAGTTAAATAAAACCTTGGACAAAACATTTTACTTTTTTTATATACAAAATTAAATGTGTATCACTTTCAGGATGTTTAACTCAAAGTGATTTATAAAGATTTTTCAGTACCATTTTAAAATGTTAACTGATACAACCATTATGAAAATATGAGGGGAAAATAAAATTTTAATAGAAGGTAGAATTTCTAGATTTGTGAATAAGATGGAGAATTTAAATTATCACCTTTATTAACTCATTGAATGTATGTAAACTGTTCACAATCATTGAAACTTGTTATTGAATTATACCTAGATAGCTTTTCTTCAAAACAACCTAATTTTATTTGATTTAATGTTTGTTATTATATAGATTTGTAAATTACAAACCCTGGAGGTGGAGGAGTAATGCAGCATGTGATAGAGCTCTAGAGTATAAAGTAGGTGACAAAATCCACGGATTCACTATAAATCAGGTATGCTCTTTGTTCTGATATTTTTGTGACATACATTGTTTAGGTAAAGTACAAAGATTGTGGAAATTATCATAGCATAGTTAAAATTTGTGAATAAGATGATAGATCTTTTTTTTTCTCTCAAAATAGAGTACTGATGACCTTAATTTATTTTACTTGGGTATTGTTTTTCTTCATATTCTTTAGAAGGATGAGATGCATCAATTGATGTAAAAACTTTTACTATAAATAAAAAATTTCATCCTTGTTCTCTTTTCTTTATGGATTAAAAAATATGCCATGTCAATTTGAAAAAACTTGTAACTTGGACTTATTCTTAAATTTTGGTTTGGCTAGTGTTAAATTTTCGGAAAATAAAATTTAAAACAAAATTGTGATTTTAATTTGAAAAGTAATAACTCATTAAAGATATTACAGATAGCTAAACTGCTTAAATATAGGTGAATTTTTCATATTGTTCAGTAAACCTTTAGAACTTTGAAACCACAGAGAAGTTCATAGATACAAATTACACTGTAATAACTACAGCAGAACATTTCAGCTCTGGGAAATCAATTAATCTTAAGTTAGTTTTACAGTACTATCTGATATAAAATAGTTTAAATTTTTAATTGACTCAGTTTTAAAAAATAATATTTGAATTTTGTTAGGTATTGTAAATTAAAATGTTACTTATATGTTTCTTTTTAATGCAGATAACACCTATTCCTGATCTATTCTTAGTTGCTGTGAGACTTGGTCATGACAGCACAGGTGCTAAATATTTACATGTGGCAAGAGAGGATGCAAATAATTTATTTAGGTAGGCAATAAAATGCAAATATATATACATATACATATCTATCATACATATATGTATATTCTTGAGATTTTTTTCCCTTGAAACACTAACTATGCATATGTAACAAATTTAAAATAACATTTTTATAAATTTCCTTCCTTATTAGTTAGCATTTGTCATAGTACGTAGCACAGTGCTTTTCCACTAGATTATAAGCTCCCTGAAAGTGGAAACCATCTTTGTGTTTCCTTTGACAATTAGTATAGTGCTTTGTTACATAGATTTAAGAAATGTGTGCTGATTAAAGTCAATTGAAATAAGTGATAAAAAAATAATTCCATGATAAGTTTCTTTTCAGTTACATCAGAATTTTTACTGTAATTTAAGAAAATATTTTTTCAATAATAAAGTATTATATCAGGAGAAGGCAGTCTTTTAAAATGGTTATTTACATAGCATTTTAAGGAGCAGCAAATTCTTGGGTGGTTTTATTTTGACATTTGTATGAATTGCAATCTTTCTAGTTTTAGATCTTAAAGTTTTGGGTTTTTTTTTTTCATAATTAGTGTGCAGTTTCGTACTACACCAATGGATAGTACTGGTGTTCCACATGTTCTTGAGCATACTGTACTTTGTGGTTCTCAGAAGTATCCCTGCAGAGATCCTTTCTTCAAAATGCTAAACAGATCATTAGCCACTTTTATGAATGCATTTACAGGTGAGTGCAGTTTACCCTCTGAGATTGTCACATTTACAGTTGCTGAAATGGTATGGGCTTTGAAGATATACCTGTGGAAGTGGGCTACCCTCTTTTAAACTCTTGGCTTTTACTACCAGAAGATTGTAATTACGTGGATTTAAAAGGTTTTAATGAGCTTGAGATGCTAGGGTAATGGGAGGTCTTTTGTAAATTCAGCCTTGTTTTAGTAATCAGATGTTAATGCTTATGATGGGAGTAGAAACTATGGTTTCAGGATCTCAGAAACATCCATAAATTTGACTTAAAAATTTGAAAATATTTTATTTTTAATAATAATTTAAAATTCAAAGTGTTTAAAGATATTTTTATTATGAATTAGAAAATACAAACTAAAGCTACTTATTCAACAATACCTTTTTTTCCCAACTTTGACTTCACTATCAGAATATTGAATAGTTTTATTAGAGCTATGTTACTTTTTTTTGTCATTCATGAAGCACATGAGAAAAGATGTGGGTATTATCAGTTGACCACCAAATGACCTCTTTTCAAAGAATCTGGTGATTCTGGATAGTACCTCACAATTTTTCCAAAGGAAATTGAAGTATATATAACAGAGATGAAACTTTAAAAGTTGGACTTCTCTTTAGCAAGCAAAGCAGCATCACTTAGGTTTAAGTGTTTCTTAATTATAAAATTGAATTCCTAATTAAGTGATAGACCTACAGGAAAAATAGAGTTGAAAATGTGTAATTTTTTAGGGATTTGTTGTAACAAAAAAAATCTTTCCTTTCATTTGTACCCAGCTAGTGATTATACATTATATCCGTTTTCAACACAAAATTCTAAGGATTTTCAGAATCTCCTCTCAGTATATCTGGATGCAGTCTTCTTTCCATGTTTGAGGGAACTGGATTTCTGGTACGTAGTATTTGAACATATTGTTTATAAATGGTATCAGTTAGAATCAGTGATCTTAAATTTTTTTTTTTATCATTTAGGCAAGAAGGTTGGAGGCTAGAACATGAGGATCCAAGTAACCCCCAAACACACCTTGTCTTTAAAGGAATTGTTTTTAATGAAATGAAAGGAGTATTTGTAAGTTTTCCTTTGTAATTTATAATAAAAGAGTTGCCTTAGCTCAAGGATGGGAATCCTGCAGCATAAAAATCACATGTGGCCCTCTAAGACAAATGTATTTGGTTCTGATTTGAAAATATTGTGTGGTTCTTTTTTTTTCTGTTGACGATCTTTACCTTAAATAACTATATACATCCGGTACCATTACTAGGTGATGAAAATCTGGCATAGTAGAAACATTACATTCCTTATGGCAAGTCTTATTTTTTTCTCCCTCTTTAAAGTCCAAAAAAGAAAGATAATGCTTTGGACTGTAGTTTTCAGGGCAGATTACATGAAGAATAGACAGGATTATAATAGGTGGAAGAGATCTCATTCCAGGGCTAGGAAATGCTGTGGACAAAGGTACAATGGTAGGAAACTTAGGAATAATTATTCTGGTTTGTTTGGAACATAGAGTCTGTGGACAGGAGCCTCATAAGCTAATACTAGACTAGAAAGGGATATTGGTATCAGATTAGAGAGGGACATGTTGTTGTTTGTCCTTTGTTCTCGAAGAGGACCATGACATAAGGAAGGTGATGTCTCAACTTGCAAGTGAATTGGATTTAAGTGAGGGAGGTTCATGCAAAGTCACCAGCTTCACCTTCTCCTCTGGAGCCAGCTGGGTCCGCTGGCAAGATACAGATCAGGAGGATTGGAGATGGCCCCAGGAGAGAGGGATGTAAATGAGACCAAAATAATATGAACTTTATTAGGAACGCATTGGAAAGCAACTAAATTTTTTGGTCAGTAGAAATGGATATGATCAGATCTATACCCTGCGAGTATCCATATGGATTTAGAATTGGAACAGGTCTTAGAGATCATTTATTCCAAGCCCAGAGAGATTAGGCAATTTAACCAAGGTCATGTTGATAGTAAGTAGTAAAACTAATGCTAAGCAAGTTCAGGGCAAATCCATGCTCCTTCCTATACACTATGCGCTTTCACCTTTTTGTAATGGCATGTAGAGGGACAGTTGGGAGAATGGAGTATCGATTAAGATGATTTTGCTAGAGGGTAAACAATGGAGTTACTAACTTTGGTAGTATCATAAGAATGGAAAGGGGCAGTGACAAGACCTTATGGAAAACTATCAGGAGGGCAAAGATTAGTATGATATCAAACAAGTGTGACTAGGAGAGTGGTGGTGCTCTTATCACTAACAGGAAAATCAGGAGGTGAGGCTTTGATGAAGATGATGAAGAATTAGACTTGGGACCTGAGTTTGAGGTGCTGGCAAGACCTTGTAATAGTCATAGGAATTTGAAGATCTTCCCTTCCTCTTAATAGGCCAAATGTATTCACATAGAGCCCATGGTGGGGAGGAGCTTGCTGAAAGGGTAGAACAGGAAGGAACAGGAGAGTGCCAGAACAGTGCTGGTTGCAAGCAACAGGGAGGCAGAGCAGGAATTGTGAGTAAAAGAGGGACATTTTTGCTTAAAGGAACCTGTTTTGTTTTGAAGGCTGTGGAGAGAAGACTTGAGAGTGTTGGTGCTCACTGCATTAGTTATGTTTACCAATTTCTTGGTTACTGTGATAGATTTGGCTTTCTGGTGTTAGGATTTAGCTTTGCTGGTTTCTGAATAAATGTTTTGGTTCTGTCTTCCATGTGGAGAGTCTGTTACATTTTGTGATTCACAACTGCACCAGCATATACATAGCTACCATGGGTGCTGTGAATATCACATTGATGTTATAAACCTTTTGAGGAAATAAGCAGTAGAAACTATGAAATTAAGTTAGGGCTTATGATAAAAATTTGAAGGTTATCTGCATAGAGGATGAAATATTGGGATATGCCTATATTTGGGGGAATTCTGTGTCCCTGGGGGACCTCAAAGTTATTGCAAGGAGCCCAATAATGTATCCATACATACCCAGGACTGTCATTTTGGTTTTTATTTCAGCTCCAACACAATAAGCAGTTGACTTAATATTTTTCAAGTATATTTAGTTACTTTTAAAATTGGCAATATTTTCAAATGTTTAAAAAATATATATTATTTTTTTTATATGCAGCTGGGAAATAAGATATACAGGCACTGGGGGATGGAGATCCATCTTGCCCTACTGGAAAGTCTGACAGGAGATGGGGGAGGATATAGGAGAGAGCAGGTTGGGAGAGGGGGTATACAGTGAGATTGTTGTTTTGGGGTGGTAGGTAGGGGGAATATGGGGAGAAAATTTGTAATTCAAAATCTTGTGGAAATGAATGATGTAAACTAAAAATTAAGCATAATTTTTTTAATTGGCAATATTTTGAAGGGTTACTAAATTTGTGACAGTTTTTTGTTATCAAATATTTCTTCAATCAACAGATACTGTTAGTACAATGTCTATTGTGTGTGGGTTCTGTTAATTTCTTTTTTAACATTAAACCACAGTGCTCATGCCTAAAAGATTGGAACCACTGATAAATGGGCAGAGCACAAGGTAAAGAGAAGTAGGCATAACACTAGAAGAACTGATAAGGGAGAAGAGGGTTAAGAATGAGAGTGGTCAAATGTGTCCTGTTTGGATCCTAAAGGTTCAGAAGAGGCCATTATATTAGATTGTAGGCCATTGGTAACTTTTGGTTCTCATTTTTCAGGTGTAGTTGATGTGTTCTTGAATTCCCTTTTCATAATGACAGAGTCTTACCTTTTGCTCTACCTTATAGGAGTCTATATTATTTTCTCTAGTACTCTTGCTCTCTGGCTTCTATTTCAGTTATTCTTTCTTGCCTGATCACTAGAAGTATACCCTATCTATTTTATTTATAGACATACATATATACACATATCTGTACACACATACATATTTACTTTTAGACTAGATCTTAATTTAAACAAATGCTATGCCTTCATGCTTTAACATACTACTTGTTTATTATGCTAAATTTTAATTTTTGTTTTCATTTCAAGACAGACAATGAGAGGATATTTTCGCAGTGTCTTCAAAATCGACTCCTTCCTGATCACACTTATTCAGTCGTATCTGGTGGTGATCCACTAAGCATCCCTGACCTTTCATGGGAACAACTTAAACAATTTCATGCTACTCATTACCATCCAAGTAATGCTAGGTAATAGTTTTTCCATTAGTCTTTAGAAATGTTTTTTGTTTTTTGCTTTTAGTTTCTCATATACTTTGATAGATGCTTATATAGTTAGTTTAGTGAGCTAATGTATCTTATAGAATTATACTCAAATTTGTGAAGCATTCCATATTTTTAATTTCTTTTGGTCTTTTATTTGGCAAGCACTTCATTAAAGGGGGAATGTTCCATTGAGTAAGGGGAAAACAACTTTACAAAGTTTCTGCTATTTGATCAATGGCAATTTCTTAGCCTAGATAATTTTTTATGCTTTTTGGTCACCAATAGATTTGAGAATAATGAATCTTGGACATAATGTGTGATTTTTGAGAAGTTTCTTGATTTTGGTATTAAATGCTAATGTAACATCTATTTAGAAATTCTATGAGAGCTGTTTTAATATTCTTGATAATTTTTAAAATTTATATTTATTATAAAAGTTATTAAATTTTTTTACTATATGTATTGTCTTGGGACATGGGTAAGTATTGTAGGCAAAGAGTACTCTATCTGCTGTAATGTTTATATAGCAGAATTAAATAATCATAGAAATTAAGATAAAGGACTATTGAAGTACTCTCCTATTTGGTTTTTTTGTAATACTAGTTTTGTATTTTTTTCTAACTTTTTTTCTTCTAATTTTCACAGACTTTTTCTGATGCAGTGGTTCCCATTAGGCTTTGCAGTTAACCTAAAGACTATTCTTAATTGAGTCATTTTGAACTAGGAAAATATCTTTGAGAGCTATGAATTATATATTAAGCTATGAAAAAAGCCAAATCGTTATTTAGTTCTAGGTGGTCAAACTAAATTAAAATAACCCAGCTCTTCTTTCCTAAATATTCAGGTTCTTTACTTATGGCAACCTTCCACTGGAACAGCATTTGAGGCAAATTCATGAAGAAGCTCTAAATAAATTCCAGAGAATTGAGCCTAATACTGCAGTGCCTGCCCAGAAGCTTTGGGATACACCTGTAAGCATTTGATCCATAATGTGTTGTTACAACTTCTGTTATATGTACTGATTAAGATTGGCCTCTCATTTTTATGATGGGTTTAAAAAAAACCCACAAATTTATTTTTAAGATTGCTTTACATAAAAAAAAAAACCGAAAAATTGACCTGAAAAGAAAAACATAGAGGATATTCTTGATTGAAGGGCATTTTATTGATATTGATTACTTATGTTACTCTAAAGTAATTTAAATTTTTGTTTGTTAAAATATTGCTGTATTTTCAGAGGGAATACCATGTGACATGTGGTCCAGATAAATTTGCAGCAGACCCAACTAAACAAACAACTGTTGGTGTCAGTTTCCTTTTGCCAGAGTAAGTACAATAAGTAATAAGTTGTTTTTTTAAAAATTTAGAAAATTTAAGAAAAATAGGCATATAGAGAATTTTGATTTTGCCTACAAATTAAAATTTTTAGTTTGAAATATATAATATTAATGAAATTTTCATACTTTAATTTTTAGAAAAATGTCAAATATAATAGTTGTAATAGTTAAACTTTTACCTAGGGTGGTTTAGAACAAAAAAATAGAAAATATTTGCTGTGAAAAAAGTGAACATTGATTTCACTTTCTTAGTACATTTGCAAGCTGGTCATCAGGAGAGGCAGAATGCTTGTTCTAGAAGAGATGTGGGAAAAGAATTTGACTGTGCCATGTGCAACTTGGTGCTTCATTTTGCAGATTTTATGGAATGGTGAAGGCACAAAGAAACAGGATCATCGATCTAGAGATTGTTGTAGGCCATCTAGTTCATCTAGTTCAGTTCTTTCATTTTACATAGGAATAAACATCATAATTCTGATGCTGAATTTTTCTTATCATTGCAGTATTACAGATATATTTGAATCCTTCACCCTAAATCTTTTATCTTCACTACTGATTGATGGACCTAATTCTCCATTTTATAAAGCGTTGATTGAATCTGGTCTTGGCACAGACTTTTCTCCAGATGTTGGGTGAGTGTTACTGATCAATTATTGTTTTAATTAATGAAAATCAATTTTCTCTTCGTACCATCACCTCCACCCCCATTGGAAAAAAAGGAAAAAAAACAAGACCCCTGTAAATTGTATTTGCCTAAAGCAAAATAGATTCCTTCATTGGCCGTGTCCAAAAAATGTATGACGTTTTGTTTCCTGAGTCTATCCTAGAGCTATATGGCGTGCTTCATCATCAGTGCTCTGCAAGTGCAATAGGCCATTGCATTGATCAGAGCCCTTAAATCTTTCAACGTTATCTATTTTCATAGTGTTATCATATACATTGCACTTGTTCTGTTCACTTCACTCTGCATCTTCATTAAGGTTTTCCTGAAACTATCCCTTTCGTTGTTTCTTATGGTAGAATAATTTTGTATTCTTGTACTATAATTGGTTCAATTGTCTCTCACTTGATCTGAACCTCTTTTTTTTCCAGTTCTTTGCTGCTACAAAATGAACTGCTACAAATATTTTTGTACATTTTTGTCCTTTTTCTCTCACTTTGAGGCATAATTCTAGATGGTTCTCCAAGAATTATCTGTTGCTGAAAAAGGTACAAAGTTACTTTGGTAGAGTTGTTCTCCTTACTTGGGAGTTCCCAATACTAATGAATGAAATCACAGATTCTTTACCTACCCCTACTTTCTGTGCATTGTTAAATAAAGAACATCTTTATATATTTCAGTATTTTGTGCAGCTTAGCTATTCTTTTTCTTTAGATTTGTATTTTTTAGAAGTATCATGAATTACATTAGAAATTTTGAATAATGGTTCATTAAGGTTTGAGGCCTTTTGTAGGTTTTTTTTTTCTTTTAAAACATCAATAAGTTGATTCTGAAAGTCGTCATTTATAAAAGCTGTTTCAATTGTGACATTTTCAGCATGTTTGCATTCTAGGTATAATGGCTGTACAAGAGAGGCTTTCTTCAGTGTGGGCCTACAGGGGATTGCTGATGAACATGTGGAAACAGTCAAACAGATTATCACTAAAACAATTGATGAAGTTATTGAGTAAGTAAAAATGTGTTGTTAAGAATATTGAACAAGTTTTCTCAAGGTACATAGTTTAAAGAGCTCTAATCATTGATCTCATTTAGTCTTTTTAAGAAGAAGATGCCCTTTTTTCTTTTTCACTTCTCCTTCATATAGTATCTAACTAGTACACAGCTCATTCTTAATCATCTTATGTAGTATGTCTCAGTTAATTATAGTATTGGCAGTTAATTTGTTCTATAATTTTTAGAGGCTTTATTCTTTTTTATGCTTTTGTCCCTTAGGAAAGGGTTTGAAGATGATAGAGTTGAAGCTTTACTACAAAAAATTGAAATCCAAATGAAACACCAGTCAACTAGTTTTGGACTAGCCCTGTCATCAGTATGTAATTACTTAATTTTGTTTTATCTAGAGTATTAAAAAGTGTCAAATATTTTTAGAAATCTTTAAGAAGTTGTCCATGTTTTGTCTTCATTAAAGTGTTTTGTCTGCATTGTTCATTTTTCTTAGTTAAACCATTTTCAGGTATAATTTCATCATAAGTGACTTTTTTGAGATTTTTTTTGTGTTTTTTTCCTAAGAAGTAAATTTCTACATTTAGTACATGAAATAGATACTTTCAATTGATTTTAGTGTCATTTTCTGGTTATATTTTTAAAAGTGAAGTTTGCTATTTTTTAGGCAGTATGTGAGTATTCACCTTACGGTAGTGTATGAAGAAGAAGATGACTATGGTATATAGATATATCAGTGCTATATTATTATGGCATGAACGTGGTACTGGATTTTCATATTATTTATCAGATAGAAACTTTAGCAGGTCTTACCAAGCTGAAAAATCTACAGGTACAGGTTATATATCTCTTAACCCTGGACGAGATTCATATTACAGAAGCTTATCACCATAAGGTCTGTCAGACTGTGAAATTTTTTTTTTACTTATCAGCTCACTAAATCAGTCGTAGAATGATTATAGTCATCATTCTTGTAGTGGTTTATCAGTGAAATTATAGATCCTTAAAGAATGTTATATTAGGGGTGGCTAGGTGGCACAGTGAATAGAGCACCGGCCCTGGAGTCAGGAGTACCTGAGTTCAAATCTGGCCTCAAACACTTAATACAAAAACTAGCTGTGTGACCTTGGGCAAGTCACTTAACTCCAGTTGCCCTCCAAAAAATAATTTAAGAATGGAATATTGGGTATTAATTAAAAGGAATTATCCTGTAGTGCATTTTTACTTGCCATCCTCTTCATGTGAATACGTATAAGTCAAATGTTCCCAAATAATAGATCATAATATGCTAGTACATCTTGAAGTCAGTCTTAGTAAGCTCTCCATCATCTCTGTGTTCCTGGTGGCATATGTGAACATAAGGAAACATAGTTGGCTGTTATTTTCTCAGCTTGGATTGGGATTTTGCTGTCAGCATCTCATGTATAAAATTATGTCCATGAGATTTCATATCTTGAAGAAATGAGTAGTACTGACATATTTCAATACTTTCTAGCATGGTAATGTTTTCTAACCAGAATATACATTGTGTGCCCAATGAAAATTTTTTATTGTAGTATATAGCTTCCTGCTGGAATCATGAAGGGGATCCCATTGAACTTTTAAATCTAGGAGATCAAGTGATTCGATTCAGGAAGTGCCTTAAGGAAAATCCAAATTTTTTGCAAGAAAAAGTCAAGCAATATTTTAAGGTAAGAAAAATGAAGAGATTGTATTCATGATTTCATAGTGACCTAGGAAAAACTAGAAGAAGAATTTGAAATTTTTACAAAGAAAACCATGGGGGATGGATTGAAGCTATTATGCATATACATGTATATAACCAAAACTTACAGCTATTTAAGTGCTAATGGCCAAGTTCCATTCCTATTCTTGCTTTTTAAAATTGCTGCAAAATATTTGTATGTATGTGTGTATTTACACATATATACATGTGTGCACACACTCATGTATACATATACATGTATTATATGTGTGTATTATGATTCTTTGCTTTAAGTTTTAAAATAACAGCTATGTTGACGTTATATCTTTGTGATCTAAAAACCATTATGAATCCGGGCTCAGATACTTAGCACCACAGCCAGAAATAACTGGCCGTGTAACCTTGAACGAGTTACTTAATCCCAATTGCTTTAAAAAAAAATAAGTAAATAAACAAAAACCATTATCTATTTAATGAAATAAGAATTACAGCTTTAGATAGTTGAGATCTCAATTGTGGTTCTCAATATATAATATTATTCACAGAAATAAAGCTAACCTCTTAGCTATAAAAACTTATTAATCTGAAACCAAGAGAAAGTGATGTGCTCTTAATTAGGCTATGACTAAATGTCTTATTCCTTAATAGTCGTTTGTCATTGCCCCCCCCCAAAATGCCTAATTTTTCACATATGTCATGAAAAGGGAAATGTTTTTGTTTTATAAAGTTTTAGCACATCTATTACAAGTGTAGTTTTAGTTGGTTTGAAAAACAAAGTTGATTTTCATTTTAACTTGCTTGACTAAAAATGCCTAAAGCTCTGTCCACACAAAGCCCTTTGGAGTAAGAACAGCTCTTCCTCTCCCAACAATTTCACTTTCTCTGGAATGGTTGATTTTTTTGCTTCACTTTTTTATGTGCAGGATAATAATTACAAGGGTTTCTACTTATGTTACCTTTTAAGTAACACAATAAATGTGTGAATTTATTAATTTCTTAGAGTAAATAAATGCTTGGTTGGGCTTTTATTCAGTATTCTACTTGATTTTTATTTCAGGGTTGATTTGGGTTTATGTAAACAAATTGTTATAATAATTCAAATAGCTACTTGCTTATGTACAGAGTCAATTTTCATTGGTAAAGCAAATAGAACTAAAAACAATTATCTGAATAATTTTGGACAAACTTTTTTCTCTTAATTATTGAGATTATTAAGATAATTAACAGTTCTTTATTTCATTTGGTGAGAGTTGACCGGTGAATGCTGTTTGTGTTTTCTCTATTAGTAATAACTTTAGAGTGTAAAGAAAAATCAGTATGATAATTTTTAATATTGTCTTGATTTATTTTGCTATTTTTTTTTTTACAGAATAACCAACACAAGTTAACTTTATCTATGAATCCAGATGAAAAATATCATGAAAAGCAAGCACAAATGGAAACAGAAAAACTGAAGCAAAAGATTGATTCTCTTTCTATAAAAGAGAAGCAACACATATATGAAAAAGGTTAGGAATTTTGTTTAGGTTTTTAAATATAGAGAAGATGTCCTTTTTTACCAGGATCTTTCTTGTAACATCCTATAATGTGAACTTGTAGACCACGTTACTGATGTTGGCATAGTTAATGAAGCAATTGGTATCATATCAATCAATTATGTGTTTTTGATACCCATTAGATGTTAAGTTATGAGTGCCAGGCTCTTTGAACAATACAAAAACATGCAAGAAATTACAAAAAAAGAATTATAGGACTTAGTATGGAGTGAGGCAAGGAAAAGAAGGAATAAAACTCCACAGTTTCTAGCTTGGGAGACTAGTTCAGTGGTGCTGCCACTCAAAGAGGGTAGAATGGGCTTAGGAGGGGAGAGATTAGGTTTATATCTTTTAATTTAGAAGGGACATTTCTAATAAATGTACTATTTAATTTTTAACATTCACCTTATTCTTGCCTTTCAGTTTTATAAGTGATTTCGTGCTTATATATACAGAAAAGACAAATGTCTTTAAATCAGAAAACAATGTTTTAGTGTTGCCATAACTGTGATACTTGGTAGATCTGTGATGCCATCACTATGGCTACTCCCAACAGTGTCAATTACAACCTATCACTGTCTTAAAAATTTTTTTAACTTCTGCTTTTTTACTTACACTGTAATTTAGGAAATCATGGGAAACAATATTGACATCAAATAATGGTTTGATCCCATAATGCTTTATATGTTATCATAATTCTGCCTCCCTTTGTTTATGTCAAATCAGCATTCAGATTTTATCTGTTTTGTTGAAACATTCCAGTAGTTCCTCTTTTCTTATAACTTATTAAATTCCAGAAATTACTGGGGATTTCTTGCTTTTTGTTAAAAAAAATCAAATCTTTCATTGAAAACTTAATATTGATCAACAAAAACATCTAAATTTATTTAGTTAGCCATTTGTTTAAAATGATTAATACCACTGAATAAAATAGAACATTTTCCCTCCATATCTATTACTAATTAGCTTCTCCCCCCTCCCCTCACCAGCATAACAAGTGTACATAATCAGGTATTTAACAAGTCAGCACTGACCATGCCTACAAATTCACATTCTGCACCTCTAATTGATAATCCCTCTGCCATGGGGTAAAAAGTATGTTTCGTCTTTAATGCTTTTCAAATCATAATTGGCTGGTATTTTGGACAGAATTCTGAGATCTTTCATCATCATTTCCTCTCAACTTAATGTTTTGGTCATCACATAAATTGTTCTCCTGGTTATGTTAACTTTATTCTGCATCAATTATTATAAGTCTCCTCTGTAAAATAGGGCTAATTATGGCACCTGTCTCCCAGGATTGTTGTGAGAATCAGATGAAATAATTGTGAAGTTTTTAACACAGTCCTTAGTAAGTGCTATACAAATGTTATCTGTTAAAACAGTAAGCTTGTTTATTTAGGATGTTTAAGTAAAGGTCTAGAAGGGAAAGACACGCGACTTAATTAGAGATACCAAACAGAGCCAGAATGCAGGAATAAGAGAAAAAAAATACTGGGTAAGTCAGTCCATTAGCACATGGAGTGCTTAAGTTTCTCCCTTTACCTTAGAGGTATAGAATAAGGAAGGTGAAAAATCCTACTCTGCTATATTTTGGTCATATTACATCTTGAATCTACATTTTAGGAAGGATACTGACAAGTTAGAGTATTTCTAGAAGCAGGCAACCAGAATATTGCAATGAACTCAAAACCATGCAGCATATTCATCAAATGTGAAGGAACTGGGGAAGGTTAAGCTGGAGAAGTTGGTGGCAAACAGTAGCTATTTTCTAGGGCTCTCACGTGGGGCAGAGATTGAGGTTTGTTTCACCAGACTCCAGAGGGTAGAATTAGGAATGATGGAAAGAAGTTGTAGAAAAGCACATTTTTGCTTCCTGACAAGTTAGAGCTGTCAAATAGAATGGACTGCTTCAGGATGTTATGGAGGCCCAGTCTTTAGTTATTTAGACAGAGACGGTATAATCACTTGGCATTTAATGGGATGGTTCCTGTGCAGATATGAGTTAAAGGAGATGATCACAAGTATCCCCTTCTCCCCAGATTCTGTGAATCCATGACAGCTACAACTGTTAAACCTTATCAAATACGATTCACTTTCAATGTAGAACATTTTGTGATTTAGAAAGCTTAGAAAAATGATTTCTTAAGCATATTAATCAGTTTTTAGAAATACTGCAGCATTCATAAAGGAATTGGCTAAAAAATGAAGCATTGTAATGTTTAAGTCTGCATAGTTGTAGAATCACTTAATAGAATTGTGTACATTTTAAAATTGAAACCAAAAGTCATTCATTTCTTTTTTTCTTTTAGGTTTAGAATTACAAGATTTGCAAAGCAAACCACAAGATGCTACCTGTCTACCAGCATTAAAAGTATCTGACATTGAGCCCACTATATCTTCTACTGAGCTGGAAACAGCATTAGCAGGTCATTGTAACTTGAATGTAAATGTTGTGGGGGAAATTTGGCTTCATTTTGCTTTGATTTAGTTGCGAACAAATAAGATATGTAATGCTGTTTTCTCTTAAGAATTAAAGTATTCTGACTAGTGAATCTCCTGAGAATCTCTAGTTCTCTATAGTCTGTGACAGCTGACCTTCTCCTGGAGTCTACCCTCTTGCTCACCTGCTCAGTTAGTACTTTGGGTCTGGTTTTCTTTGGAGATGATTTGTTGTGATTTTATAATTTTCCCTTTTTAGTTAAGGGTGTAAATCCTGGTACTGGGTGTAGTACAAGTTTTCAAGGAGAGTAGTTCAACTCATAACTCTTGCCCAAACATACTTTTGACTTTTGGAGTTATGGGAGGTCAGAGGCACCATCCCCTGCACCCCAGGACTAGAAGCGACTATAAAAACTAAACTACTACAAATTTTTTAAAATGCATAGAGAGTTGCTATGAGAATAAAAAAGATGGGGGTTTATCTTCAGAGGAGGACACTGAATACTTGAACATTAGACATTGGTCAGATTATATAGAAGGATTGTATCGGATGGAATGAACAATGGGGAAAAGGAGACCAAACCAAACAAGAAAAAGAAAGAGAGCAGGTAATTTGCTTCAATCTGCATTCAAACTCAGTTCTTTCTAGTTCTTTCTCTGAATGTAGACATCTCTTTCCATCTTGAGTCTTTTGGAGTTTACTTATAGCCCTGCATTTCTGAGAAGAGTCCGGTCTATCAAAGTTGGTTGTCACACATACGTTGTATCTGTAATTGTGTATAAATTTTTCCTGGTTCTGCTCTTCTCACTCAGCATCAGTTCGTATAAGCCTCTCCAGGTAGATATGAAGTCCATCTGCTCTTCGTTTCTTATGGTGCAATAGTATTCCATTACATTCATATACCATAACTTGTTTAGCCATTCCCCAATTGATGGGCATCCCCTTAATTTCCAATTCTTTGCCACCACAAAAAGAGCTGCTATAAATATTTTTGTCCATACTGGTCCTCTTCCCATTTCTCTGATCTCTTTGGGATATAACCCTAGAAGTGGTATTGCTGGGTCAAAGGGTATGTACTTATTTATAGCCCTTTGGGCATAGTTCCAGATTACTCCCCAGAATGGCTGGATCAGTTCACAACTCCACCAACAATGCATTAGTGTTCCAATTTTTTCACATCTGCTCCAGCATTTATCATTTTCCTGTTTTGTCATCTTAGCCAATCTGACTGGTGAGATGTGGTACCTCAGAGTTGTTTTGATTTACATTTCTCTAATCAATAGTGATTTAGAGCATTTTTTCATATGCTTATAGATAGCTTTAATTTCTTCCTCTGAGAACTACCTGTCATATCCTTTGACCATTTATCAATTGGGGAATGACTTGTATTCTTATAAATTTGACTCAGTTCTCTGTATATTTTAGAAATGAGGCCTTTATCAGAGACATTGGTTGTAAAAATTCTTCCCCAGTTTCCCACTTCCCTCTTAATTTTGTTTGGCTTTGTTTGCACAGAAGCTTTCCAGTTTTGTGTAATCAAAGTTATCCATTTTGCATTTTATAATGCTCTCTAATTCTTGTTTGGTTATAAAATCTTCCCTTCTCCATAAATCTGACAGGTAAACTATTCCTTGCTTTCCCAGGTTGCTTACAGTATTATCCTTTATACCCAGATCACGCACCCATTTAGACTTGATTTTGGTATATGGCGTTAGATAATGGTCTATGCCCAGTTTCTGCTATACTATATTCCAGTTTTCCGAGCAGTTTTTGTCAAATAGTGAGTTCTTATCCCCAAAACTGGGGTCTTTGGGTTTATCAAAGAGTAGATTATTATAGTCATTGACAGCTGAGTCTCGTGTACCCCATCTATTCCATTGATCCACTGCTCTATTCCTTAGCCAGTACCAAGTAGTTTTGATGACTGCTGCTGCATAATACAGATTAAAATCTGGTATAGCTAGGCCACCTTCCCTAGCATTTCTTTTCATTAATTCCCTTGATATTCCAGACCTTTTGTTCTTCCAAATGAATTTTGTTACTATTTTTTCTAGGTCTATAAAGTAATTTTTTGGTAAATTGATTGATATGGCACTAAATATGTAATTTAATTTAGGTAAAATTGTCATTTTTATTATATGAGCTCGACCCAGCCATGGGCAATTAATTGAGTTTTCCCAATTAGTTAGATCTGACTTTATTTGTGTGAAAAGTGTTTTGTAGTTGTGATCATATAGATCCTGGGTTTGTTTTGGCAGGTAGATTCCTAAATATTTTATAATGTCTACAGTAACTTTAAATGAGATTTCTCTTTTTTAAATGGGATATATTTTGCTGTTGGATTTCATTAGAAATATACAGGAATGCCAAGGATTTGTGTGGGTTTATTTTATATCCTGTAACTTTGCCAAATTTATTTATTGTCTCAAGTAGTTTTTTACTTGATTCTCTAGGTATATCATCATATCATCTGCAAACAGTGATAACTTGGTCTCTTTGCCTGATTTGATTCCTTTGATTCCTTTTTCTTCTCAAATTGCTACTGCTAGCATTTCTAGTACCATGCTGGTTCCTTCTTGCTCCTGCTACATCTCTGCAACAAGCTGCATCTGGCATTCCTTGTCAGCAGAGGTTCCCTCTATTTTCCCTGACTCAGACACCCAACACCCCTCGCTGTCCCCAGGGGTAAAAGTTCCTGCTGCTGGAGGAAGCAGTCTGCAAACTGAGCTAACCACAGGGCTTGCCACGTATTGCTTAAGGGCCCCTAGGACCTAGACTGGAGGTGTTTACTCTTCACAGGGACCAAACCTTGTCCTGGGACTTTTCTTCAGATCTTCTACAATTGTCCCAGGAGGACCCCTGTTCTGCCCCCTTTATTTTTACTGCCCAATATTCACCCTGAGGCACTATTTCATCTCTTTTGTGGGGAAATCTTGAGAGCTTGGAATTTTCAGACCTACCTTGCTTTCTTCCCAGAATCCTCTCCAATAGCATTTTTAAATATCAAAAATCATCATACACTTCTTAGTAGTTGTTCTTGCAATTCCATACTAATTATACATTACTTTTTGTCTTCTATAGCTGGTGAAATCCCTGTCCAGTACTGTGCTCAACCAACCAATGGCGTGGTATATTTCAGAGCCTTTTGTAATCTGAATACACTTCCTGAGGAACTCAGGCCATATGTTCCTCTCTTCTGCAGTGTGCTTACAAAGTAAGATGGTTTTGATATTTATTATAAAGGTAGAGACATAGAAATAACACTAACATATAGATGGCACATTGGTAGAGCACTAGACCTGGAGCTAGGAAGACTTGAGTTCAGATGCAGTCTCAAGACACTTCCTAGGTGTGTCACCTTGGGCAAATCATTTAATTGCTCTGCCTCAGTTTCCTCAGTTGTAAAAATGGATGTAATAATAACAGCTATATCCCAGAATTGTTGTGAGGATCCGGTGAAATAATATATTTTTAAAAAATATTTTATTTTTCCCCAATTCCATGTAAAATCAGTTTTTAACATCTTTTTTAAAGTTTTGAGTTCCAAATCCTATTCCTTCCCCCACACTCCCACCCTCCGCCAAAGTCAGTAGGCAATCTGATATGGGTTATATATGTGCATTCATGTAAAACACTTCCATATTAGCCACTTTGTAGAAGAAGACTCAAAAAAAAGGAAAGAAAGCAAGGTAGAAAGAAAATGAAAAGTAGTGTGCATGAGTCTGTTCTCAGATAACATTAGTTACTTCTCCATATGTGGATAGCGTTTTTCATCATGAGTCCTTTGGCATTGTCTTAGATCATTTTATTGCTGAGAACATCCAAGTCATTCACATTTCTTCATTGTACAGTATTGTTGTTACTATGTATAATTTTCTCCTGGTTCTGCTCACTTCACTTTGTATTAGTTCATATAAGTCTTTCCAAGTTTTTCTGAAATCATCCTATTTGTCATTTTTAGCGCAGTGATATTCTGTTACAATCAAATACTACTTGTTAAGCCATTCCCCAAGTGATGGGGACATCCCCTTAATTTCAAATTCTTAGCCACCACGCAAAAACAGCTTCTATAGATAGTTTTGTACAGTTCTTTCCCCTCTCCTCCCCTGCTCCATCTGTGTGTGTGTGTGTGTGTGTGTGTGCATCTGTGTCTCTTTTTCTGCCTCTGTTTCTCTCTTACACTCTCTCTCGTTCATATACAGACCTAGCAGTGGTATTGCTGGATCAAAGGGTATATGCACAGTTTTATAGCCCTTTGTCTATAAAATTATTTCTTATCCCCCATCCCTTTTTACTTCCTTATAGGGTAAGATAGATTTCTATACCCAATTGAGTATGTATGTTATTCTGTCTGTGAACCAGTTCACAAGACTCAGGTGTTGCTTGCCACCCACCCAC
>NW_027185777.1:31179950-31289455 GCF_028583685.1 Petaurus breviceps papuanus
TTCCCCTCCATTATAACTCTTTCTTGGTTCTTTTATGTGAGATAATTTACCCCGTATTATGTCCAGGTATTTTTTTTTTATTATGGCTTTCAGGTAATTCTTAATTCTTAAATTATCTCTCTTGGATCTGTTTTCCAGGTCAGTTTTTCCAATGAGAAATTTCACATTGTTTTCTATTTTCTTTTTTATTTTGTTTTGTCACTTTTTTTGGCAGATTTTTTATTCACTTTGAACTTAATTCAAAATTAAAGGAAAAAACTTTTTTTCCTTATTCCTTATTATTTCCTTTTGAAATGATGTCAAATAATAATAATAGTGTATTAAAATGGTTTCCTGTATATAGAATGCTAGCTGTTAGTTTCTAACAAAAGATTTTTGTATTTTATCAAAAGCCTTTTTGTATCTTTTGATACAGTCATGATTTTTATGGTTTTTATTTATATGATTTATCATATTGTTTGTTCGTTATGGTCTAATATAGTCTTTCAGATACATCACAATGTTTGAGGCAAGAGGGTTACTTTGGATAGCATTTCCCTTTGTTACTCTCTCTCCTCCCCCGCACCCCATTTAATTGGACTATCTCATCTATAAAATGAGAGTTAGACTAGATGACCTCCAGAAACCTTTCTGCCTCCATATGTACAAGTGTATGATCTGCTGAGAGTTTAGCGTGACTAGTGGCTAGAGTTGACCTTGAAGTAAAGGACACTTAGATTCCCCACTTCTTACACATATAGACTCTTTGTGACATTGGCCTTGTCCTTTAACTTGTCAGTCCTTTAGGCTACTTTCTACAATTGCAAGTTGTTGAGAGGGTGCCAGTCTGCATTGATACAAAGAGTTTCCTCACTCACCTCATGGGAGTTCCCATACTGATAAAGTCACAGGTCCAGTCCCTATCCTTGTGATCCAGTGAACTTATTACTCTCTTCCCTTTTCCTTCCTTCCCCACCTCATCCCGTCAGACCCATTTATTTGGCTCACTAATTTATTAACCCATATAATATTACTGTTTTTAATCACTCTATGGAGATTGCCTTGAGAAAGAGGCTAGTTTATTACAACTGTCAGTGTTGATTTCAGTATTTATTAGCTTAATACAGCTTGTGCTCTTGTGTTTATTTTCATGTCAGAAGCTATATGGTTAACTTTTACCGCCATAAATTTCTCACATTCATGCAGCTTCAATGACCATTGCTTATCTTTGAAAGGGTTACTTATACTTAGCCAGTTTTTTGATTAAGTGTCTTAACTTTGAGTTTATCTGATTCCAGTTTCTGTCATTTTTTTCTTTGGAAGAAAAATTTTGTGCGGTTCTGTGATAGGTTTTTGATATGTGATGCCTTACTTCTTGTTTGCTTAAAAGTAATTTCATTGGTGTTTTTATTTTGAGCATTGAAAATATTGTCTGAGTGAGCTGAATTTGGCATTCATCATTGTTAGCTCACTTCTGCCAGTTTTTTATGTACCCCTCTTTCATTATTTTCCAGAAGTTTTCTCTTACTATATATCATTTGGCCAGATTTTTTTCTTCACAATTTTTGGGAAGCCTGATAATACCAATATGTTTTCTTCCTCTTATTTTCCAGATCTATCATTCCTTTGACAAATTCCAAGTTGAAATTTTTTGCGGGTTAATTTTTCCTTTGTTTTTTTACTATTCTGCCCTTGCTTACACTAATTTTTTCATTGAATCTTTATTTTATTTCTTATTGTTTTTTTAAATTGATACTTTTTTTTGGCATAATAGAGTCTTCATAATTATTCTTCTGGCTCTACTTTTGTCTAGGTCATGTACCATATTTGCAGTTTGGGTTGAGACAATTCCAGGAAGGATTGACAGATTGTTAAGCACCCTAACTTTGTGTGGGAGATGACCAAGGAAGTCAGACTTCCTGTATCTGAGGCTATACATTGAATCACTTATTGCTTCATCCTTTTCCTCCTTGGCTGCCAGAACATTGAACCATTTAAATAGGGCAAAGAAAATGATAGAGGAGGAAAGGGCTAGAAGAATTAATTATTTAGAGATGGACAGATATTTTTAAAATTTATGATTTATTTACAGTACTAGTATAATTCATATAGACATTTGTAAATACATATACACATATAATCTGTCAACTGTAAATTTCTTTTCCCAAGGGATTATTAGAGACATCTAGAGGGGTGCTTAAAAATTCGTGGACACTTCATAGATATTTTGTGATAAAGTATAAGAATAGCTTCTTCAATGCTATATAATGAATTGATTTAGGATACTTAATAGAGATTTTATATTTACGTACATATATAAATGTTGGGGTTTTTTTTTGCTTTTTGGAGGGCAGTTGGGGTTAAGTGATTTGCCCAAAGTCACATGGCTAATAAGTGTGTGAAGTCTCTGAGGCCGGATCTGAACTCAGGTCTTCCTGACTCCAGGGCTGGTGCTGTATTCACTGCGCCACCTAGCTGCCCCTATATACATATATTTTAAAATAATGATGAAGTTTAAATGAATATTTCTTTATTAACAGGATGGGTTGTGGCATTTATGACTATAGAGAACAAGCTCAGCAAATAGAACTAAAAACAGGAGGAATGTCGGTCTCCCCTCATGTGATTCCAGATGATTCAGATTTAGATATGTATGAACAGGTAAATAATATTTTTTCTTTTCCATGGTCACAACTGCAATTTAGAAGTCAATTAAAAGGGTTGTAAAATATTATTTAGCTTTTTGTAGATTGGCTAACAGTGGATTTTATTTTTCTCTTTTCAGGGTGTGCTTTTTTCATCTTTGTGCCTAGATCGAAATCTATCAGACATGATGCATTTATGGAGTGAAATATTTAACAAGTAACATGGCTTGATTACTTTCACATAATGTTGCCTTTTAGATACTCTAAAAGTCTAAATCCTAGGAATAAAGAGGACTTTAGTCATAGTGCTTAATCATTGATAGTTCACTTTAAAAAAATTTTTGGACTTTGGACCAGATTATGACAAATTTTTACGTAGTTTATAAATTAATACAGTATAGGTTTTCAATAAGTTTAAAATATCTTCATTTGCTCCTTACTGGCTATTAAATAGAGCAGAAATTCTAGCTTGGCTTTTAACATTCTATACAGTCTGCCTCCAAGTAGCATTTCTATCTGTTGTTCTTACTCTTCCTCTTTGTACATAGTATACCAACCAACTTGCTAGTCTCAGACTTGCTCTGCACTTTCTCACTGTGTGTTTGCCCATACTACTTCCTATGTGTAAGTAGGATTCTCTTCATCTCTTCTCTCAAGGTCTACTTCTTCCACAGAATCTTCCCTCATTCCCCTTTCTCTCAAACAACTTTATTTGACTTCACTTAATTCATTTAATCATAATTTAATTTGATAAAATGTGATTGGGGATCTTTTGTTCATTATTGGTGTAAAGTCTGATATCACTTACTGGATTGTAAGTATCTTAAAGATGAGAATTGTGTGGCTTCTCAGTGTTGCATACCCAAGCTGAACATAGATCCAATTCAATAAACATTTATTAAGTGCCTGGGATACAGGTAGTAAAAAAGAAAAACAGTCTCTGCCCTCTATAAGGTTACCATGAATCAAAATGGGGATATGACATACAAAAGGAGGTAGGAAATGGGGGAGGAACAAGGACACCAGGGACAGTTTTGTTCCCTAGAGTTGAAACCAGGCAGAGCAGCAGATGCGAAGTGGAGTGATCCTGAGTTTGGTGCTCTGTCCTCCAGCCCTCTGGACAAAGGAGAAAGGAGGCTGAGGGAAGTGGTGTCAGTCAAGCATGGAATTAGGAGCTGAGTTTTGAGGTGTTGAGCTTATCCTGGGAGGGGCATAGATAATCATTGTTGAATTGTTTTTCAGTTCCGTTATTACCTAGGGGATTGTCTTTTGTATTGACAACATACTGTTCTTTTATTTTTTTATAGCCCACACTTTGAAGATGAGGAACACTTTAAAGTATTAGTTAAAATGAGTGCTCAGGAGCTTTCCAATGGAATTCCTAATTCTGGCCATTTATATGCATCTGTTAGAGCTAGTAGAACACTTACTCCTGCTGGAGACTTATTAGAAACCTTTAATGGCATGGATCAGGTAAAGGAATAATTGATTATTCTGAATTTATTAACCTCAGTCAAGTATTTATATTGGGGCATTCAACCTCCACTTCCCACAGTAATTGACTTTCGTCAGTTGGTGTAACCTCTTTCATGAAAGACTAATCTGACCTCCATGTTGTTAATGCCCCCTTCTTTCATCTTTTATCACATTGTTTATCACACTTATTCATGCACATAATGCATTCCCTTAGTCAAATAAAAGCTTTCTGAGGGCTAGGACTACTTGGCTTTTGTCTTTGTATCCCTAGGACCTGGCACTGTGTGATTTTAAATTTTCCCTGTACTGGACTAAGCAAACTCACAAAAACTATTGGCATCTTAAATTTTTTTATGTTGACTACCAGAAATTCTGTTTTTTAAATAGCTAGTTTTAACTTTTCCCTGTAACATCTATATGTATGTTATTGCTTTGGGTCAGGTGAGACTAATGAAGCGAGTTGCAGAAATGCCAGACATTAAGCCAGTTCTAAGAAAACTTCCACGTATCAAGAAACATTTATTAAATTGTGATAACATGAGGTAAGAATTAATGGTTTCATTCTTTTCACAATAAACATGTTTTAGACTCATAAGCATATAGTCCTTGGCAACGAACTCTCTATTTGAGAATTTTTATCATTTCACCTAGAGAAGTCTGCATTTATTTATGAAATGGTGTGTTTCCCATAAAATTATTTCCATTTAGGGCTTGAACTTGCAGCATTAATTTGTGAACACCCTTAAACCACTGTAACTGGCATATGCCATGATAACAATAAAGAAGATATTTATTTTTCAAAAAAAAAATTAATGGTTTCTCAGAAAGCTGAATAAATAACCTTGTGGTTTACTAATTTTTGCTAGGTATATTTTTGTGTGTGACTTACTAATTTTTGATAAATTTGTTTTTTGTGTATAATCTCAAAAATTTTCTTGATTTCTTTCTTTTTGATGAGTACTAAAAAAAAAAAAAATCCTCCACAATATGGTAATTAACTTGAGTAAATGTAAATAGCAGTGTAGCTCATAATCAGAAGGACTTGGGGAGATAAGTTCCATTTTTGATATGTACTGACTCGACATATTACCCTGAGGAAGACCTTTATTAACTTTTTAGTGCCCCAGGAAATGGCCCAAGAACACAAGTTGTAGGATTGTGGCAAATGTGCATTGATAGAGGGAACTCCTTATTGGGAGTGTCCTACACCAATGAAATTTTAGGTCCAAAACAAAAAACACCAACACTTTACTAGATTGATAAAATATACATTTAAAAAAGAAAAGTAAAATAGACTGTTAACTGGCATATATTAGTTAAATACTTGACTATTTTGGCATTTATATTGTTTTATTGATTATGGATATTCTCATTATTTCTGGGTCCAGTTCATTGCCCATCTTCAACCTCTGTCTAAGATATGTATTCTGATGAAATAGCTTTGTTGGTGTTCCATCTAGTACTGTGGAACATATCACACTATGGACAATAAACATTGTTAACTCTTGGTTTTTTCCATGTGAATTATTATGCTGAATGATATCAAGTGATTCTGGCTTATGTTTAGTAGACTCTTCCATGTTCCAGGGCTTGATGCAAATACCACATTGTCATCTGTTAAAAAGGACATTGGGAAGATCTCATCAATCATAGAGCATCTCCCATTTGGACACTACTGAACATCATTCACAGCCAGTGCTTGATACTTTTGGCTAGCGAATATTTGTTTTATACTTCACTTAATATTGACAGTTGAAAAGTCCTTTTTCAAAACTGTTTCAGGAAATCTTATGTCAAATCAATAAGCATTTATTAAGTGCTTATTATGAACCGAGCTTTCTGCTAAGTTCTAGAAATGGTAATATAAAGAGAAAGAAAATTCAGTCAGGATACTAATATTTAAATAAGAGAATACAACACATGAAAGGAAGCTGAAAAGATGGTAAGGAGGGAGAAGGGGGCATGATGGAAAAGTCCAGAGATCTTAGCTGGAGCACGGAGGCAAAGACAGATATGACTGGCCTCGGTACTACTATCTCTTGAAATGGCAGATCTAAGAGGAATCAGTCAGTCAGAAAAAAAGGGCCGAAAGGGAAGATTGTACTTCTCTTTTGTGAGGAGGTCAAGGGCTAACAGCTTCCGGGGTAAGGTGGTTGTGGTGGCAGGATAGAGAAAGTTCATAGGGGAATTAAGGCTGGTTTGTATGACTTTAATGGATACCTAGGAGATACCTAGTTGCAAAACATTTATAGTGGCAATTTGCTTAGCCAAATTAAGTGATTTTTTTTAAAATTTTCAACACAGTATAGTGAACTCTGTGAGGTCTTTTATTCTCAGCCTCTTTCATTCTCTTGTGTGACTTAACTTTGAAGTTGCAGCCTGTTCTAGAATATCCTTTGAGAAAGCCTCATATCATTTGTAAGAAACCTGCCTATTCCCTTTTCATACTTTGCATCAAGGTAAACTATTCTTATAAAGATTTTTTTATTGCTCCCCCCCATAACAGTGAGGTTTGTGATTGCTCTTCCCTCTAATCATTTACTGTCTTCTCTTGTTCAGATATCTATTTATCCCTTAACATCTTCAAAACTGTCACCCCCATCATTTTCCTCCTTTGTGTATACTTGGTCTAATCTAGACACACTCTTCATCTTTAGGTCCTATAATGCCATTTCTACTTCCTCATTCAGCATTGGAGAACTCATGCAGCATGTTTAGAGTCCAGATTGGGTAATTTCACTGTTACAGCAATGGAGTAAATAATTTGTGATAGACATCTCAATAGATAACTATTTTTTATCTATTATAGTTTCATTCTTAGATACTTTCAGGATACTCTAGTTTAATTGAATTTTTTTGTCAAGCTTTTTATAAACTCTTTTTCCCCTCCACTATTTCTAGTTATTTTGTGAAGACTACTTTATAAACTTTCATCTTCTGGAATATTGTATAAATGAGATTACATTCTAAACTGATGTTACCTTTGTCTAACATATATATCTGTGCTTGGCAAGTAGACCAAGTATTTACTTACTGAGGCATTTTTTCCATTTCTTTTGGCCGCATAGTTGCAGTTACTACCACTGATAATAAGCCTGCCTCAGAAATGGTGATAATCTATATTGAGCTCTCTTCCTTCAGCCATTTCCTACTTTGGAACCTCAGTAGTTTGTTTAAATCGATAATATTGTTGCTGCTTTAAGTACATTATTTGTCTTCTCTTTTTTGTTCTAATTTTGCATTGATTCTGATCTTCTAACAAGTCTGTGGTTTGTTGATTCAGAAAAGACATACTTCAATAGCCTTTTGTTACCTGTAAAGATTTAGTCAGTTTTATTTTTATGTAATGTGGTGTTAACGTGTCTATCACCTCCCAGTTCTTTATGAAGAATTTTATGAAGTATTCATAACATATAGGTTATGAATTAGCCTTTTATTTTAGCCTTTGTTTTAGTGAGTCATATTTTCCAACAAGTATTTTACCATCTTCCCCTTCATCCATTTCTGTTCTTAATTCATCAAGCATTAATTTACATGTTGCTTTAATTTAGATAGTCTTCCTGTGTTATTTGTAGAATCCCCTACATTCTTGTCCTTTGCAGTCGATGTTGCATAAATTTTACTTATCTTATAAGTAATACTTATTATTAGGGCCCAATACTTATCTTAATCACAGAGATAGAGCATGGAGAAGTGTCTACTGGAATGTTTCTTCTTGTCTTTAATTTTATAATAAAGCTAAATTCATGATATCCTTTATTTACTTCTCCAAGGGGAAACTTTGAATCATCATTGCATTTAGTAGTTCCTTTAGATTTTCTGAATAGCAGGAGTTCTTAACCTTTTTTGTATCTTGGGCTCATTTTGGCAGCCACATGAAGCCTGTGGACCCCTTCTCATAGTGATAATTTTAAATGAATAAAAGAAAATACAGAAGATTACCAAGCAAACCATTTATATTGAGATACAGTTATCAAAAATGTTAAAAAGACAAATTCATAAACTCTGGGATAAGAAGCCATGCTCTATAGTGAGCAGGTCAAGACTGATAAGATTCATTTATCCCAGTGCTTATAACTGGACAAATGCCTCTTAGTATTAGCAGTTAATATTTATACACAGTTCAAAAGATAATATTCTTAGTACCTTTAGCCCACTTTTTCATCACTTTGCCACTGATCTAGAACAGAAGGAGGCTGCCAAGGATGGAAGTTCATTTTATATTTTATTTTGTGCTGTGGTCAAAGCATTTGTCACCCACCTAGTGATGGCCTACTGGTGATGAACTTCTTTCTACATAGCAAAGCTGAAGAACTATTTGTACATTCTGGCATTGGCTCAACCCAGGGTTATCACCACACCACAATGAGGCATTGGAGTTGTGCCTAATTGATAATCTACATATATGCATGCATATTTTATATGCTTATACTTATATACATATATGCATATTTTGCATTTTAAAACAGATGTTCAGTGAATGCTGTCCCTCAACAAATATCTCAGGCAGGGAAAGAAGTTGAAAATTTCATTAAAAACCTTGGTCGAAGTAAAAAGGAAAGAAAATCTGTCCGGCCCCATGTAATTGAGGTAAGATTTAATTTGCAAGCAGATTTTGTGATTTACTCTTCATGTATAATATACTCATTGGTTTGAGTTACCGTGACATATAAGAGAAAACCAGAATCATTGGTGTGATGATCCTTAATTGTAGCCTAAGAATTTCTACAAACTAGAAACCCTTGCAGAATCCTATTTCAGTAAAAGACTGTTGTTGATTTAATATAGGTCATTATTACAGTCATGTTCTAATGGTAGTTGTATGATCTTTGTCTCTACATCCTTTCTTTAAGATCAGTGTGTTTTGCTTGTATATAGATGATGTCTTTTTTTTTTTAAACATTATTTCTTTTAGCTTTTGTATTCTCAAATATTGTCCTCCCTTTTACTCCTTTGGAGATACTCAGATTGAAGTGTTTTGGGTTTCCTACTAATTATTTTTGCTGTACAAATGACAAATTCTTTGCTTTGTTCCCTTTTAACCTCATTCAAGATTCTGATTTCTCTTTTTAACCATTTGAGAACATCCTGCTGGGGTTTCCTGGGAATCCATGGGGTTCTAGTTTTTTTGGTGTTGGTCTGTTTTCTTTCTTTTGCAGTATTTATATAGAAATTTGCAATCTATTTGATTTCTTGGTAGCCATCTCTCTTTCTGATAGAAGCATCTTTCTTTTAGATTCATTTGTTTGTACTCTAGGTTTGTAACTGAAAAAAATTTTTCCCCTCAGATCATTAGTGTTTCTAGTCTTTTTTTGTTATATTTCCCTGTCACTCACCTTCTGACTTCTTCCCCTTGGATGCTGACTTTCCTCCCAGGAATTAGATTTATAAGCTGATTTAGCTTCGTCCCATATTGGAAAATTTGCTCTTCACTTGCCTTAGTCATAGCTCCAAGTGTCTCTAGGGCTGTCTGTCCCCTTGTCTTTAGGCTTGACACAATTCAGCATTCTTTTGTCCTGCTCAAATTCCCTGTGTTCTTTACTTCTCTGAGTCCATTTTCCAGTATATGCCTCCTTGCTGTCAGTGGCAAGGCAGAGTTGAGATTGATGCTTGTTGCCCCAGAATGGTGGTCTAAAGACAGGAGCCTGACAAACACTGCAAGGAAATTGTTTGGTGGGTCCCAGATTGGCCAGGGGAGAGAGGGGAGAGAGTGGAGTGAGCAGATACCACTGAAAATTTTTAGCAGGGATGTGATATGATCAGAGTTTCTCTTACCCTCCCTTCCATTAAACTTTTTTAAATACTTGGGAAAATTAATTTTTTTAATATTCATCTTTTAACTATTTTGGTTCTAGGGAGATTCTTAATGGAGGTCATCATTTGGGTGTATTCTTTTTGAGTGTTTCTTACTATTTATTATTACGTTTCCATTTTTTTTATTCCACTTTTTGTGAAATGATTTACTTTAATGAATTGATTTACCCTTGGAAAAATAAAAACAAATAGAGCTTTTTATATTTAGGAATGTTTGCACACATACCCAAAACTTAAAAATCAAACTTCAAAATAGTTTAGAGAGGCCTTTAGATTTAATGTTTACCTGCAATTCTGTGAACTCAGACTTAATTTGGGACGGGAATCTATATTCTTTGGGAAAATAATAAATGGACTAGATGGTAAAATGTAAATAAAAAGTGAGGTGCTGGGGCGGCCAGGTAGCACAGCGAGTAAGAGCACCGGCTCCAGTGTTGAGAAGACCTGGAGATCGAATCCCAGGCTCAGACACTTAGCACCCACCCAGAAACACCTGGCCATGTAACCTTGAGCAAGTTACTTAACCCCAATTGCTTAGGGGCAGCCAGGTGGCTCAGCGAGTAAGAGCACCGGCTCCAGTGTCGGGATGACCTGGATCAAATTTGGGCTCAGATACTCAGCACCACACCCAGAAATAATAACTGGCCGTGTAACCTTGAGCAAGTTACTTAACACCAATTGCTTTAAAAAAAAAAAAAAGTGAGGTGCTGATGAAATTAAGGGCAAGAAACTGATTTTCTTTCTCTTTGTAGAGGTGCTAAGTAAACCAATTATGCTGCTTCATCATTTATTACATATGTGCATTCCTTGTGTTATTTTTCATTTAATCATGTTTTAACTTGAAGACTTTTTTTTTCCAGAAACCTGTTGATTCCAGACCAATTGATGATAATTTAATAAATGGTCCCCAAATGATAAGAAAGCTAATTACTGTAAGTTAATAATTTAGTACAACTATTATGCAAGTGTGTTAGTTTATAGAACTTTGTGACCTGAATTTTTAAAACTGCTTTCCTTCATTTCTTCAGACAGTTTAGAGTAGGTTTGTCTAGAACAATTATGTCAAACTTAAATAGAAGGGAGGAGAAAGGAAGGGAAGAGAATAAACATTTATATGGTGCCTAGCATGTGTCTGGCACCATGTTAAGTGCTTTAAGGTATTATCTCATTTTTAGGATCTCCTTGGATCCTCACAACAACCCCAGGAGGTAGGTGCTCTTATTATTGCCATTTTAGAGTTAAGGAAACTGAAACAAACAGAGGTGAAGTGACTTTACCGGGTCATACAGCTGCTAGGTGTCTGAAGCTAGATTTGAACTCAGATCTTAACTCCAAATCCAACACCAATAGGGGATAGTATATACTTAAGGATTCCTATAAACGACGTATTGGCTTAGGAAACTAACTACACATTATAAATATAATTTAACATAATTCCTAATTATATTTTAACCTGGTCCAATCACTTTAGAGTGTTTCCAGAAGTGTTGTTGGCTGCCTGTTTGACACTTCTTGTTTAAAACATGGCCACATAGCATCCCATAATTTTCTAAGGACTTTATTGTCCCAAGTTAGTCTAAAAAGCTTTTGCTGCTCAGTTGAAAGACTCTACCATGTAATATTAGGACTTTCAGTTTGCTCTTATTTTTATATAACATTTATGTAGTTTTTTGTGTATATATTTACATGGACTTTGGTTGAAATTGTATTAATATTTTCTCCTGTGATTTTTTTTTCTTTAGCCCAGGATTTTTGAACCCCATATATGCAACCCTTGGCTCCTAAGAATGATACTTTTTTCTATCTTTTTTTGCCTTTTATATTTTTCTCCCATTTAAATGTATAAAATTCATTTTTGGTTCATTATGCACAGTCTAGAAATTTTGTATTCTCTATTAAAAGGAATGAATTAAAATCAATCACAGCTGTTTGCATGAATGATGTTGTTAGAGGGCATAGAATGTTTATAATGTTTTAGAAGCATTATAAATTGAGTCTTTCATGATGGTGTTAAGTGGAAGAGTTACCTGACATTAATGGGCTTTATATGAAGTGAGAAATAACTGATTCCACTGGAAAATCATGAATTGTGATGTTTTCTTAAAAATCCATTTACTTCCTCTTTACCATTTTTCATTCCACCAGATACAATCCGTCTTTATAACCCGACTAATGTATAATGTGAAAGTATTTACAGATCCTATACTTGACTATATGCCGCCATGGGGGGGAGGGGAGGAAGGGGGACAAAATGTGAAACTCAAGGAATTGTGGAATTGAATCCTGTAAACTAAAAGGAAACAAATAAATTAAAAAATAAAAATCCATTTACTTAATGTCATAGTAATTTATTTTAATAAACTTCACAGACTGAAGAAGATACTTTTTTTTCTCTTTAGGACCCTACTTTCAAACCATGTCAGATGAAGACTCATTTTATACTTCCTTTTCCTGTGAATTATGTAGGGGAAGGTGTTAGGACTGTTCCTTACACGCATCCAGATTATGCCAGGTATGTGATATAGAGAACTGCTTAGATAAATAAGACTTGTTTGCTAATGCTCGAGGAACTGATGTAGCTAGAAAGATGTCCTTTTGTTAACAGAAATTCATTATTATAGAATTCTGAAACTAGGAACTAAAGTGTTCATGAACTATAATTCATTCCATGCCCCATGTTAAAGAACTTAGCTTTCCTGGGCCACTGCCTTGCACCTGATCACTTCCTAATATGCCTCCCTTCAGAAGGTGTTTATAGAAAATTTCTGGCAGATAGAGAACATTCACATTCTGATGAATAAATATTGACTGTTAATAACAAAGTTTCTTCTCACAGTCTTCTAACTTGATGACACTGCTATTCTCTGTAATCCAACTTCAAGCTCTTAGTGTATTTTTCAACTCATCCTTCGTCCTCTCTGTGCAGAGTAAATTGCTAAATCTTTTTTCTGCTTCCATAACATCTTTTCATATCCAAGCCCTTCTCTTGGCACTGCTTTTGTCCTAGTGGTAAGAGTTCAGATCCTGGCTTATAAACTTACTATTTTATGATCCTGGGCAAATCACTTAACTTCTTAGTCTCAATTTTCTCTATAAAATGAGGACACCTCTGAGTTATTGTGAGAATCCAAGGAGAGACCCTAAACAAAGCTTGCAAATCTTAAAGTATGATATCGATGCTAACATAGCTAACACCCTAGTTCAAGCTTTCAATCTCACCTGGATTGTTGCTATTACCTTCTAATTGGTCTCTTAGCTCTCATCTGTTTTCTTCCACAGTCCAGTCTCCACAGAGCTGACACTGCTGCTATTAACTGGGTCCCTCCCCTGCTTAAGGAACTCTCGGCTTTTGTTTGGCCCATCACTATGTAGTCCCCTTTTCTAGGCCTATTGCTCTTATTGCTCTCTGTTGTGGACTGTATATTCCAAGCGTGGACTAGCTTCCTTTAAAAACCACCTCACTGTCACATCCTATAGGAAGCATATCTTGACCTCTCCCACTCCCTTCCCCCTCTTTCTGGTACCCTCCTTTTGCAATGACTATCTGTATATTTTACATTTAATTTTCTTTGAGCACAGGGGCTATGTGTGTTTTCATGCAGCACTTATAGCATGGTACCAGGACATACTAGCTGTTTAATAAAACAGATAATAATAAATAATAAACTTTGTACTTTTTATTTAATTTGTTCCAATGTTCTAGCCTGTCAGGATCTTTTTGAATCCTGTCATCCAGTGTGTTAATTATTCCTAGGCTTTGTGATTATCTAAAATTTGATAACGTTGCTATCTGTGCCTTTACCCAAATCATTGATAAGAACGTTAGGTGGCTTAGGTCCCACTACCAATTCCTGAGATTGTTCAGTAGAGTTCCTCCCAAGCTCCCATAGTCATTAATGCATATGCTTTGCCTTCATCTTTTATACTAGTTCTGAATTCACCTGTTAGCCCTTAACTGCCATTTTTATACAAGGATATTATGAGACACTTTATCAAGTATTTTGCAAAAATCTAAATATTTAAGCATACCCCAATCAAACAGACAAATGGCCTTATCAGAAAAGGAATTGAGATTAATTTGGTTTAATTTTTTTTGAAGCCGCTCTAGTGCTTATGATCATTACTTTTCTAGATACTCCATAACCATACTTATGGTAATATGACCCAGAATTCTGCCAGGAAATTGATTCATTGGCCTATAGGTTAGACACTTTGGTTCTTTGAAAACCAGAACATTTAATTTTTATCCAGTTCTTCAGTATTTCTCACATTCACAGTCTTTTAAAGAGACCACTGACAAAAGCTCCTTAAATCTTTGTTTCTTTCAGTACCCTAAGATGTACTTTATTTAGGCATTTGACTAGATGATAATATAATTAGTTCAAAAAGTAGTCATATAATAAAGATAATTGTAGAATTTTGTGATTGGGTTCAAAAAAGTCTTATCAGATACAAGATGGGGAAGATTAGACCAGACAAATTTTTTTTTATTTCTTGTTTTACTTTATTGCGTGCTCTATATTAGTTAATAATGTAATTTGGCAGTCAAGAAAGGTAATGTTATTTCATGCTCCATCCTGCTATACTTTTTTCCTTAAAGCACTGTTTAGTTCTTAGTGTCATATTTCAGAAAAGATGATAAGCTAGAGTGTATACAGAGGAAGAAAACCAGTCCGTATGAGGAGCAGGTAAAGGAATGGGAATATTTAGCCCAGAGAAGCAGAAACAGTGGGGATATAGTGTATTTCAAGTCAGCATGGCTGCCTCCAATTTTGTCTTGTTCTTTCCTTTCTATCCTCTATGTAGTTCCCAAAAGTCTTCTCAAGGTAGAGATGTGTCCATATCGTGCTCATACTCCAAAGCTTTCATTGGCTTCGTAGTGTCCTCACAATAAAATAAAACTCCTCTTGGTGTAATGGACTGTTTTGCTGTCTGCAAAAGGCATCTATGGATGTATAAGATAAAATACACAGGACTACAAAGGAATAGAGGGGTTAGTGAGATTAAAGGTGTGGTTTTTTTTTTCCCATTCGCAAGGGTTCGAACAAAAGCAGTGCTACAAATGTTGTTTCCTTTACATTTTTAATGTTACTCTCAACAAAGTACAGACAACCAACTGGTAAAACATTTAGTCGTTTGATACTAAGAGAATCAGTACTGTACTTCAAAGGCATACTGACATGCACAATTATAATGAGTCAGAGAGCCAATCATAATGACTCTAGAGCAGATTGCAGGCCATGCAATTGGGAAATGATTTAAAATTGCTACCTTACTAAATAAAAGGTTAATCATTTGGAAGAAAAAAAATGTTTTTTTCTTCCCATCCAAATTCATGGATCCCCTGAAATCTATTTATGAACCCTTTCATCTTCCCATTCCTTCACCCCTCCATTAAAAGCACTTGTTCTAAGACTAATTAGCAGAGAAGGTGCTACCCTGCAGTTTCCTATACCAGTTAAATTACAGATCTAGTTCATATACCTAATCTCTTTGTGCACTCATCAGTCCATCCAAAGTGGCTTGCTAGCTGTTTCCCAGATTTTACATCTGTCTTTGACATCTGTTCATTTCCTTAAGCAATGTCCCATCTATCATGTACTTCCTCACCTCTGTCTTTCACAAGAATCCTAGTCTTCCTTCAAGGTTCAGCTTAGGTGTCATCTCCTCCCAGGTATTTAGTTCCTTTCATGTTATTTATATTTACTCCTCCATTTGTATCTTGGATCTTCCCAATATGATGCAAGTTTCTTGAGGTCAAGAACTGTTTGTCTTATGTCTTCATATCCTTAGCACCTGACATTATGTTATGCCTTTTACATAGTAAGTTATTTTTGTTAAACTGAATACTGAACTGAACCCTCTCAGCACATAATAAAACACAGTCCTTTTCTGGTGAACTGAACAAAACTAGTTTCACATAATGATTGGATCACCATGTTTACAGTCACGCATAGGATCTCTGCAATTTTTTAGTATCATATATCTATATCTATATGTATATATATCGTTAATAGCAAGAATTAAAATTAATTAATCTTGAAATGGTAAAAGACAGCATGGCAGTGAATAGAGAATTGGCTTTGGAATCAGGGAGACCTGGCTTTATATCTAGTCTCTCATGTGTGATGTTGTCAAGACTTTGCCTCTTGGTTCCCTGGGGCAATTATCTAAAACTGTTAGTTTTAGCAAAGGTGTAGCCTCATCTGTAAGTCTTTTATACCAATGAAATCACACAGGTCTAATCCCTAACCCCCTATGTTGAAAATTTTAAAATACATTCTATATATTTTACCTTTTTTTTTTTTTAACAGACTTAGGATCCTTGCACGTTTGATGACTGCCAAGTTCTTACATACAGAAATTAGAGAGAAAGGTGGTGCATATGGTGGAGGTGCTAAACTCAGCAGTAATGGAATATTCACCTTTTACTCCTATAGGTAAATTGCTCTGACATATGTACATTACATAATGGTCATTTATAGAGATGTGGCAGTGGATGGAGTATTGGTCTTGTAGTTTTATCTGTTTCAGATCCCTCTCACATTGATAAAATGAAGAGATTTTTTGAATTTCATTAAAAACTACTTTTTAAAAAATAGACTGCTTATCTAATACCATGTCACATAGTGTAGGACTTTGGAAGCGTAGTTTACTTCTCAATGACAATCCTTCCCCTAAAGGTCTGCTCTGATGTCTTATTGCCTCCCTGGGTTCCCAGAGGAACAAGTGGAGCACAAGCTCTTCCCAGTGGCAGAAGGTCAGACATCACTAAAAGTTTGGTCAGGTGTGATCCTTTCGGCCACAGCACCTCTTGTGAAAATGGACTTCTAAGGTTGCAGTCTGATAGTGTGAGTGCAGACAGACATGGCTCTTGAAGAAGGAGTAACCAAATTATAGCCATTCATTATCTAAATTTTATGTGTAAAACATTTTTTTTTCAATCAAATTATTTAGGGATCCAAATTCAATACAGACTCTCCAGTCTTTTGAAAAAGCAGTCAATTGGGCCAAATCTGGAAAATTCACAGAGACGGATATTGAAGAAGCAAAACTTTCCGTTTTTTCAGTTGTAGACGCTCCAGTTGCACCTTCAGACAAAGGTAAGAGGAAAGTGGTGTGTGTGTTTGATGAAACATTTCTAACAAGAGTCACAGACTTTGCCGACTATCAGGTAAAATACTAGAAAACAGTTGTTCGTTTAATATAGTTTTTCCAGGTAGCAAAACATGTTTTTCATTTGGGACATTATAAAAAGTTTGCATTCCCTTCTTTCATCCTACAAAGCAAGATTTTTGATTATAGCAACCTATATCTATTAGACATTACAACTTCTTCAGGATAGGGAAGTTCATTCTCTTCATTTGTATTCTCATTGCCTGACCTAGTTATCATTCAGTCATGTCCAACTTTTCGTGACTCTATCTGGGGTTTTCTTGGCAAAGATACTGGAGTGGTTTGCCATTGCCTTCTCCGGCTCATTTTACAGATGAGGAAACTGAGGCAGACAGGGTTATTTGATTGGCCCAGGGTCACAGAGCTAGTGTCTGAGGCCAGATTTGAACTCAGGAAGTTGAATCTTCCTAATTCCAAGACCAGCCCTCTCTTTACCATGCCACCTGCCTAATCTATAGGTGTTTAATAAACATTTGTTGATTGATAAAGCTAAACTTTAAATTTAAAAATGGCTCTTCTCCTTTTGGATTCTGGATTCTGTCATTTCTTTGTTAAGTATGAGACATGCTATTGCTCTGGCTAAATGTTATTTTTTGAAATTTGGTTTTATTTTCAGGAATGGACCGGTTCTTATATGGCCTTTCACATGAGATGAAGCAGGCACACAGAGAACAACTCTTTGGTGTTAGTCATGAAGAACTTATTAATGTTAGCAATAAGTGAGTATGTTTTTTAAAATTATTCTGCATGTGATTTCCTTTCAGATAAAAAACTATTGGTTCCATTCAGTGAAAATAAGAATTTAAAACAGTTTTCATTACATGAATGATATTTTTGTTAAAATAATGGTTAGAGTTGCCTCTCTTAAACACTTGCATGGGTGAGTACTAAGAGATTGCATCTCTTTTTATTTCAGGTACCTCAGAATTGGGCAGAGCACGCGAGGATTAGCAATACTCGGACCAGATAACACGAACATTGATAAAGACCCATCATGGGTAATAAGATAATTAGTTACAAAAAAGTCTCAGAGCTAAATTGGATGTATATTAAGTAGGTTCTTTAATTATTACCCATAACCTAAAATTACTCTAATGGGTCAGAATCATTAATAACTTTTGTGCAAAATTTTTATCATGTACACTGTCTCATATTCAGAACTTAATTATATCAGAGGACACTGAGGACAAAAACTCTTGTCAATCATGAAGGAACAATAGTGATTGTGTAATATAATGGCCTAATTGAAAGGATTATAACTAACTTTAAAAATGTATAAACTATATATTTTTTTAACTTCAAGAGCAGTGTTTTTATTTCACTCTCTAGGTCCTCAATTGGTATGTCAACTTTAAACAGCTGTCACTTTTAGAAATAAAAACAGGAATCTGACCCAGATGTGCATTGGTTATCTATTTTCAGCACTGTTTTGATGAGAATGAGAGTAAACTAAAATACAGCATCTCATTTGTTTCACCCAGGGCTAATTAACCAGTAGATTTGTTTCCTTTTCTCCCTCAATCTGCTCCCTTCATATCCAAATATTGAGTTAAAGTGAGTGGCTTCTAGAAAAGGTGGAGAGCTGACTTAGATGAGTCTCTATTTGATTATCTTCTTTGGATATCTTTATAATATTCTTCAGGCATTTTTATGGAAATAGAAGTTAACTGCTGCTTCTTGTGTTAATAAAATCAAAATAAATAAGATGCATAGTGTTACAAAGGAAATAAATTATATGGTAGTTAACAAGATATTTAAACAAACCCCTTTGTTTGTGGAATGAGTGGAGTCTTCTAAAACCTTCTTTTACTCTCTACAAAATGCTAAACCTCTCCACTCCACTGTTATTTTGAAGGAATAGCAGCAGAGTATTGAAGGAGTTTAGGGATCCTTCTCTTTTCTCCACCCTCCTCTGAGGAATACTGAGCTAACCTTAGGAATAACGAGCACAAATAAAAGCTTACTATCAGTGCCTATGTCAACAAATCAGTTGCAATAGTAGACCTTTAGTTTGGATAATTTTCTACCCTGATAGGCAATGGTGGGCAAAGTTCTCATAAAATTAATTTATTTTCATCTTTCCCTACCTGTTCTTATCTCATTCTCCTGGCACTGCTAAGAGTCATATCAGTTTAGAGTTGTCATTAAAAAGCATCTACTCCATCTCTCATAAGTGAAAAAACTGGGCCAAACTTTAAGTGGTTAAGTCACTTGCCCCAAATCATGCAACTTGGAAAATAACTACAACCAAGATCTCCTAATTCCCACTTTCATATACTTTCTCCTTTTCCCCATTGTGTACTTTTCCTTTTCTTTGTCTTCCTTAACTGATCATAATCTAGGCCTCAAATAAATTTTATTTGTTTAGTAAAATTTTGTGTTCCCTCTTGATTTAAGGGAGGTTTTCTTTTTGGAGGGGAGGGGCAAGAGGACTCGTTGTTGCCTTTTCACAGGCCTTTGATTAAAATAAAAAGGTTCCTTTTTCTCCATACTTCAAGGCTGCTACGCCATAGGCTGATTTTTCCCCTACTCTACAATGTTCTCCTAAGTCAGGACTTAAACACTTCCCATCTGTGAACCACTCAAAATTGTGACCAACAATTTCTCTCTGAGAGCAAGAAAAATCCCAACTTTTTTTTTTTTTCAAATGTTACATATCCAACCTGAGTATTGTCTGGCAATTGATAAAAACATGGAACATAGCAAATTTTCAGTTATTCTTTGAAGTGACTGTACTTATAACCATAGATTCAGTATTAACTTTTTTTTTATTGTCTTCTGAGAAGTGATAATACTGTAGATTTGTAGCTAAGTGATTTTTCACTCATGTAACCAAGCCTGTTTGAGGTTTTTTAAGCTTATTTTTTACAAACATAAAATTATGATCGTAATATTAAATTTTAATTCCACTTTATATACACACCATTAGCTTGAAACAAAACACATCTACATATTCTAGCTAGAAATAACAGTTTTGATACAAAGTACATAAGAGATTTACTCCATAGTATATTCATTATTTTGCATTTGAATTATTTATTTGTAAGGATCATTAGGTAAGCAGTAAATGAGTGATATTGATAATTGGTACTTTGTAGTTAGTGATTGGAGTATTTAATATCTAACACAATACAGAAAAAAATGGCAACCTATTCCTTATTTTGCATAAAGTGCTGATACAATAACTTAAGTGTTACAAAAAACAGCAGTGACCAAAAAATTCTAAAGCATCATTACAGACACACAATGTGACTCTACATGACTATATGTTGAGAGTTAACTGTCAGTTTGCAAGCTGCAGCCAGGTACATGTTCAAACAGACCTGAATCAGAAACATCATAACTGATTTTGTACTTGGCCAAAATTTTCATCAAAGGTCGTAGTTTCAACCACCATTGTTCTTTGGGAATTCTGTGCCTGTTGGGGTAAGGGAAGAAAGCAGTTTACACCATTTCTAATCCTATATTCTATCAGATTATGATTTTTCTCTGCCTCATGGAAGATAAATATTTTCTTTGTGACACAGACATTCAAATTAAAGGGGAGCAAATTTTCTGGAAACAGTTCATTTACGGGCCATTTAGCAATTCTTTTATCTCTCTGGAAATCATGCTCCATAAAAAAATGTTATATGTATTTAATTTTGAGCTTTAATTTCTTAACCTGGGTGGCATATTTTGTCAAATTTGGTCAGACTGGATCCATCAGTACAGATGGTAAAACTGTTCACATTTTGTAATTCTGTGAAAGGCTTCAATTCTTTCTATAAATCTCTTTCAAGGGATTTCCCAAGCACATTGACGTTCCCTGGTGATTCTCATGGGTAGTATAGCTCTTCTCTTCTTATCTAAACGAATGACTAGAAAATGTGAAACTTAATCATGTCTTAACATCCCTGTTAGTAATCTAATGCATGTTGCACCCACCATGCTTTTTCCATTACCTTTCACATGCTGAAATTTGATTCTGACATTATGGTGTTCAAAAGCCCACATAGTATAACCAGGAGACTAAGATGAGCCTTTGAGCACTAAATAGCCTGCGAGTAGCAAAAGCACAGTGCAGCTTTCCACTGTCCTGCTTCATTGTCCATCTTTGGTTAGCAGACTGCATGTTTTCCTGGTCTCAGTTCATTTGTCACAAAATCATACACAAACAGCAGATCATCAACACTTAAAGGGAATCTCCCTTTTATTACTGAATTTTGAATTTAACTCTCAAGCCTTATTTAATGTTGCTAGTCAGTGGATCATTAAGCAGTTCTTTGTGGTTGTATCACAGAATCTCATATGATTTTAATATTCCATGTAGGAGATACCTTACACCTGGATTTTATGGAAATTTTGAAATCAGCAGAGAGGGATCTTATGTCCTTTCAGTCATTTAAAAATTATAAAATCTAACTTATGTTTTCATCAGAATACTCTCATGAGTTACTTGCTTTATAGTAAATAAAAAAAAAAAACTTAAAATCTAATTCTTCTCCCCATTCCTTTGCAATGTCTCAGATCTGGAAAATCAATGCCTGTATGTTTTAAAATTGTTAGTTTTACTACAGACTTCTTCTTTATGTGTTTGGTCAAGTCTAATTGTTTTTCCTGATTACAACTTCTTAAGGGCCACTACAACTTCTTCACATCAGGTACTGGGTGGCAAAAAAATCAAATGTGGGGGCACTATCATTGCTGATAAAACTAGATCACCATAGTGAGGCCAGTAGTTGACCCATTTCATATCTTGTTTCTTGTCTTAGATGTTCTCAGGATGACCTGGTTTAGCTGGATCTCATGCCAAATTGACTTCAGACTCATTTAACCCTCAGTCCAATCACACAAATATTTGAGTGTATGGTGCTAGAAATGGAAAGAAAAAATGAAAAAGAATCTGCTGCCCTCAAGGAGAGCACAAGTATGAAGCTCCTATAAAGGCTACAGAGTTTGGGAAGTCTCTCTTCTTTCCTGATCCAGAACCATATTTATAACCCTGTGCCCACCTTTGCAATGAAGTCAGTATATAAAGTCTATGACGACTTAGTTTTGAGGATCTTGTCAAGTTCTTCACCTTTTTAAGAGATGTTCAGATGACACCTTAATTACAATCGTAACACAAGGTGACCAAGTGCCCTACACAGTAATGTTTCTAGTTGTTTTGGGAGTGCATGATGAAACTAATTCTGATACTCCCTTATTTTGCCTACCTTAGGAGAATCCATGAACTCTCATTCACCTACAACTTGTATGTCTTCTGATTTTAGTTACTTATACCAAGAAACTCATACAAATGGTGGCTCATTATTCTTGTACTGTACCATTGGATAAAGACCATTAGACTATTTATAAATGTTAATTTAAGAACTACATGATTCTTAAACCTGTTCTCTTCTTTGAACCTCTGAGATCACACAAAAAACTGTCATTTAAGACTCTTCATACCTTGGCTTCTCCTACCTTTCCATACTTCATATGCCTTACTCCCTTCTGTAGACTCTTGTAGTCCACCTACCCTGTCCTCTTTGCAGTTTTCTTGAAAACATCACCATCTCCCAACTCTGCAACTTTGTATTGGCTGTCTCATGCTTTCTTCAACACTCAGTTCAAATCCTACGTTCTGCAGGAGGCCTTTACAGATTCCTAAAGCTTCTAGCGCTTTTCCCCTCAGTTTATCTAGATAGATAACAATAACTAGCATTTATACAGTTTGAAATGCTATCTAACTTGATTTTTTTCTAAATATATCTTTTATTCAGGTAATTATTTCCAGGTAGTCTCTCTCAGTAGACAAATTTTTGCTTTTGTGTCTGCAACAGACGTTTAATTTATTAGTTTGTTAATTATTTGTTGACTGCCGTTTGATTTTTTCCTGTTACTATGGAAATCTATAGGTCACTTGCCAAACCATTCATTACCTACTGGCCAAATTTATGGTGATAAGGCTTCTCTGTACTTAGCAGAGGTATTCCTTGAATAACAAGCATGGTCTACTTGAAACTATACTTAATCTTTCTAGGTTTGTTTAACTTCCACTTAGCTTGGCATAGCTTTTGAAACTGTGATAATACATTGCCTTGGGACAACCTTAGTGGAGGTTATTTACTTACACAAAATCTGTCTGATCCTTTAGTTGAGCCACAGGTTGGAAAAGAAGAGTCCGTGTGCGCATTCCTAGCAGACAAACTGAATCATCACTGTTGGCAAATACTTTTCCTATAAAAGGAACAAAACAAGTGTGTAAAAATAACTCATTATAATATTGATTCAGTAGGCAATGAGACCTCAAAAGTGTGGTGGGATATAAAAAGGAGATCTTTAGGCTTGGGTTATGCTGGTAAGTTCAAGCTATCTGGCATAGGAATTATTGATGATAACAAAAGACATATATCCTTCTGACTCTCATTAGGGTCCTTCTACCTTCTCCAATTGCTACAGTGTTAGGGAGAAATAGTTATATTCTTGTCGGTTTACTACCTTGTAGCTCTCAGAGCAAAGAAGAAAAAAAGGCTTGGTGAGACTGTTTAAGAAACCTGTCTTTTTTTTTTTATCTTTTTGGAGGGAGGAAGGCTAGGTAATTGGGGTTAAGTGACTTGCCCAAGGTAACACAACTAGTGTCACATGTCTGAGGTCAAATTTGAACTCGGGTCCTGCTGACTCCACGGCTGGTGTTTTACTCACTGCACCACTAGCTGCCCTAAGAAACCTGTCGTTCTTGTCTGATGCTCCTTACTCTTGAGAAGTAATTCTTGGAGGGGAGAGAGGCCTTGTCATATTGGCTACAATTTTCCCCTAGGTAGGAAGAGATATCTGAATTGAGTGGTATGAATCCTTTCTATTTCAAAAGTTCCCTAATTAGTGTGCATTCTGATGATTTTTTAATTTCTGGAGGACTGCGACCCCCACCCCTGTATTTCCTATCAGAGAAAGATGCCTATTTTTTAAAGTTGAAGACTCAGCCTTTTATATGTTTCTTGGAATTGAGTTGTATTTTTTTCTCCCTTCCTCTGCAAAATGTTCAGTTTTATCAAAATTGAGCTATGACATAGCTTTTAAATCTAAATAATGTGAGGAAGAGGATGAGGGAGAGCATGATAAAAGGAAGGTCTGAGTGGGGGAAGGGGTAATCAGAATGCAGGCCACTTTGGGATCGGGGGGAGAGATGGGAAGAAAATTTGGAACTCAAAATCTTATGGAAATGAATGAACACTAAATAAATTAAAATTTTAAATCTAGATAATCTGTCATTTAAGATGTAAAAAGCAACAACAATGGCAGCAGAATTGATTGGAATGGTTAAAAAAAAAGGCTTAATTTGAGAAAATTTCCTGTTAGTACCAGTGAAAACATCAAATTCAAGTTATACATTCAGACCTTGTGAGAAAAGCTTCATCTTTGCAAAATGAAAATGTGATTTTATATAAGTATGATATGCTTATTAATGTGAGATTCAGCAGGAATGGAAAAGTATATGGGAAGGATATTTACATAGGAAGGTCATGAGGCAATATCTGGGGAAAATGTCTAGAGCCATTCCTCTACCTGTCAGGTATTTACTATTTAGATTTGTATCACTTTGAATCTTAAAAAAAAAATTGTAGACTTTTCCTCTACCCAGTTTACACATTGAGTACTTAGAAATAGAGGAATCCTCATACCACTGCCTTCTCCCATGTATATAGTAGGAAGGTATGTCAGTCACTTCCATTGGCAATTTGAAGTTCTACATCTAGAAAGATGGTGAAGAACTGTGGATTAGAAGAATGCTGTTTGCTTATAAAGGTTGAAAATCCTTTTATGAGCAAAATTTTTTAAGGTAGATTTGCAAGCTCAACAAGTAAAGACTTAATTGGAAATATGGATTTCTTTAAGTGAAATCAATGCATGAAAATCATTTAGTCATTAATTATTTACTTTGTAAAAGGATGATTTTAAGAATACAATGCCAATAGTGCATTTGAAATGTATCTTTTTTATAAAAGTAAAATTTACTTGTATAAAACAAAGCACATCAGCATTTAGGAGCTGTTGTATAAGTGGGTATGAGAATCTCTGCACTGTTGAGCATTGAATAGAAAAATAAGGGTTTTAAATTGCAGCAAGAGGTATTTTGGTAAGATAGGAGTATGAAGTTTCTTATGATGAATGTCATAAAAGCCTAAAATGAGTCAATCGATAAATATTATAGAACCTCCTATGGAGAAATATAGAGGAGGTTTGTGTTGAAGGACCTGTTTAGAAGCAGGGGAATGGACTAGACATTATCTTCCAGTCCTGTCATTTTATTATTATTATTTATGTGCAGAGAAATGTAACGAAGGATTGCAAATCAAGAGACTTAAAAACAGCAAAATAAAACAGCTTAAAGAAAACAAATGTTACCTTCTTCTGTATTCCATGAGGCCACCAGAGAAATAAAACAGAAATGATAATTTTAACTATGATTAATGCATATAGAATTAAATGTATGCAGAGTAGTATCTATGTTAACAAGGGAAAAAATGAAGGGATATTAAAAAATACTACTAAAGTTACTTGAAACAGACATTCTCCTCAATAAAACAACAAACCAGTAAAACATAAGTATCAATATTCATGATTAAAATTATACCACATAGGTTGTCAATGTGAAATGAAACCATTCAAGTAGCAGGCATTCTATAAATCTATTTAATAGAGAGTTAGCAACTTGCTTCTCAACCATTAAAAGAGTACTAACATACCTTTTCGATAGCTTTCCTTCAGTTTAAATGAAATCCATTGAATAGCTTTGGCAGAAATTTTTGTTCCAAAGTTTCTATCAAATGGAGAAGGTGCTCCACCCTATTGGAGTTCAAAGTGACATGGATTTTAGGCTTTCTCCTCATTAAAGAATGATATGCTATTTTAATTAGAGAATTTTTTTGTAAGTGCTTTTCCTTGAAAGAGCTCAAATTTATAAAAAGTTTACTTATCTATGTTTTTTGAGAGTGAGATGACAGGTCATATGAAAGAAAAAAACAGCATTGACAGATAAACATTGGAACACCTAGTATGAACAAGACATGCTAGCTAAAGAGCAGGAACTAGCACAGACTGTGCCTGGTTACTTTTGTCTTTTCAATCAATTGTACCCTGTATGTGCACTTCTTATTTCTCTCATTAGAATATATATTGCATATGTACATACACATATATAATATACATAATATGAGTTAAGAAATAATACTTAATAAATGTTTGTTGATTTAACAGGCTTTCCAGATTGTTTCCCTAAAATCCTGGCTCTCTGTTTCTTTTTATGCCCCAGAACTACATAAATATACCTCCACATTTTGACAGTCTTGCCACACTTTGGGAGATTCTTGTGAAATTATTGGGAAAATTAGCTAGTGATTCCTCATACTTTCTCAAAAAAGAGATCATAAAATTTTATAGGGATTTTATACTATGGAAGCTTTAAGTCCACAAGGTAAAATAACTTATGAACTTAACCTGAGGTTTTAGAAAATAAATGATTTTGATATTAACTATAACGAACCTACATGGTTTTTAAAATAGTTGTTATATAGGAATCATTCATGTTACATTCCAGTTTAAATTACTTAAACTTAATTGTCTGAAATAATACCCTTTTATTTAAAATTTATTTTCATTTTTGCTTTTTGGAGGGCAATTGGGGTTAAGTGATTTGCCCAAAGTCACATGGCTAGTAAGTGTGTCAAGTATCTGAGGCCGGATTTGAACTCGGGTTCTCCTGACTCCAGGGCCAGTACTCTATTCACTGCACCACCTAACGGCCCCAACAATACCCTTCTTAAAGAAGACATGTATCAGTTTATTTTCCACTTAAATAATGGGAATTGATGTTATTGTTCCCAATGCAGTTTGATGCTTGATATACATGTTTAGGAAGAAATGCAAACAAAAAATATTTAGGGTAGTAACTTATCTCTTCCCATACCAAAGAGTTCAAATGAATGAATTCCAAGTATACTTGAGGTAAAAAAAGCCAACTATCCATGTGCTTTAGTTGTAAGATACAGAAAATATTTCAGACCTAGTTTTAAGATACAGAAAATATTTCAGACCTAGTTTTATTTATTATTTTGGATATTTATTTTTGATAGGTAAAAAATGGCATAAATCTGAAGAAAAAAAAAACAAACATCAGACTAGATGCTTTTAAGTCTGAGAAAGAACCACTTTGCTTAAATTATCTGGATAATTACCTAAACCCTGTTTTGCAAAGTTATAAGATTTGTTATCAACAAACAAATCCAAGGTATTGTAGTCATCTTACCTGTTGCATGTGACCCAAGACATTCTTTCTGCAATCAAATACTCCTTTTCCTTCCTCAGAATAGAGTTGATAAATGAAATCAGTGGTATAATTTTCATTACAGTTCTCATTTCTAAAATAAATGGAAAACAGTCCAGCTGGTTTACCAGATACTAAGATTTAAAGTATCTCTACAATTTACTGCTCATCTCTAGAGGATAGTTCCTCAAAGTATAGTCCAGGGACTCCTAGGGACCTGGCAAAGGTTCCTGCTCTTCCCTATCACCCAGTTCATCACTTGTTTTTCTTTGACTTTGCCATATGCTTCCAAATTCTGAGAAAACATTTTTGGATCAATTACTGTAACTATGAGAAAAAAGAAAAATTAAGTCACCCTAATAAAGTTCTTATCTAAAAAATTACCTATGCAGTGACAAATTATATGCAAATGAACAGCTGCTTTGCTATCATGTTGCACACTTTTAGATATAATCTCCAAAAGTCACAATGAAGAATAAAAAATTCAAGGAGTTGCAGAACTAAAAAGGACTTTACCGCAATAAATCTGATTTCATCAATGTGCATATACTGCACAAGGATGTATACTGCAACCTATCCTGGACAACCGTCCTTTTAAGTTTCCCAAAATAGGGACTTTCCTTCTTTTCTCAATGTGAGGATATCAGTGGATCAAGCAGTCGCATATATCCCCTTGACATGTTACCAGCCCATCTTTTTCAATCATAGCTTTCTGTGACGATATTATTTAGGTTTTCCATATACCTGCCCAGCATATTCTGGACAACAGATGCCTGTCATCAGTCAACAAATATTTATTGAGAGCCTTGGTTTTTCTGTGAGAGTAGTTAGACCAGTATTTTGAGTGACTATATATATATATATATATACACACAAAGCCTTAACAATGTTAAAGGTTCTTATGTTAGCAAAACAATGTCTTCTATAAATGAGACCATAGATAGGACCTCTTCATCTATAGAAAATGCCCCTTCAACTTGGGTGGGACTATGTGCTGGATGGATCTCCATGAGAATGGCATACACCATTGGTTTCCATATGCCCCCCAGTTGCATGCCACAATGCCTACAGGTAATTAAACAAGGTTATTAGTTATCTTTCAAGAAATTTTTTGGTTCACAGATGGGACACACCTCTTTTGAGGAGCTTTAAATAAACTGTTTGGCTTTATTGAATAATTTTTCTTTTTTTTCTAGTCAATAAGCAGTAAGCATTGTAATATTTTGTATTCTCAACTTTTTAGTCGATTGTGAGATGGCAAAAGATAGTGTTTACTATGGAAAATTTGCAAAAACTGTCCTGTTCCCTTCTCATACCCATGGGAAACATAAATACCATGATGCATGTGCAGATTATTATCAACTTTTAAGCAGATGAGAAAGATATGGGTTGGTAGTCACTGTTTTTCTCTTGATCACCTTTTTGAAGTTAGTAATGGCTAAGTAGTTTTTCTCCTGCTCCCCCACACCCACTCACTCTGTGCCTCTCAGAAACCTTGAAAATCAGTGCTTTCAAAATTATGTCACTTCAGCACAAATGTCCTCTTTGTTACTTGGTCTAGTCTAGCCATGTTGCCTATCTCATATAACTTCAGAGATACTTCTTCTATAAGCACATGTAGGACTATGATGTTAGCATGCAAAACTGATGCCTCATGTGTTCTTGATAAAATGTATGTTAATATCACTGCAGATCTTTTCCATTTTTCATTCTGTTGTCCTTCTGGCTTCAACTTTAAATATCCTTAGATGATTTTATATAGTTGTCTTTCCCTAAGAGTTTTCTTTATGCTATTTGTTTTGTGAAGCAATACTGTTGAAACATTTTACAGGTGAAGTATAATATGAAAAGAGTTGCTCTTCACTCCCATATTGCTCTGCTTCACAATTAGATTTGTTGTTGACTGTCATTTTTTTTTTTAAAGCAATTGGGGTTAAGTAACTTGCCCAAGGTTACATGGCCAGTTTTTTTGTGTGGGTGTTAAGTGTCTAAGGCCAGAACCCGGGTCCTCCTGACTCCAGGGCCAGTGCTCTACTTACTGCGCCAGCTAGCCGCCCCTGCTGTGGTGTTTTTAATGCTATTTTGTTCTTGTGGATATGGGAAATGGTTAGTACTTTTGTATAAAAGTATAACCCTGCCTTATTGCCCTTTTTTGTCAGGAAATGATCCTGAGCCAACGCTGTTCTCAAAACCTTTCCAGCATGGTAGAACCTACCAAGGCCTATATTCTGCTGGAGTAGCATTCATAAACCCAACATCACTTGTACATACAATGATGAAGCAATGAAATAGGACTTAGTGAAGGCTAGATCTTAGGTGATCAAACTCTATCCAACCACTGGCATTTTACAAGTTATTTTTCAAAGAGCTTAAAGCCCAAATCTCTAGAAATAACCTTTGAGTACCTGAGCACCAGTCCTCGTTGTATGCTAGTCTTCATTTTCTCTGTCAAATGTTCCACGTTAGCCTAGAAGGGGGAAAAAATAACCTCTCATAAGTATCTGGTTAATGTACCATCAAGTAAATAATTACTTAATTTCTATAGTCCAAGTCAGTGCTAGAAGAAGAAAACTGATGTAACACTTGAATTTACTTAATAATCTGTAACTTAAAACATTCTTATTCATTTGTCATTCATCTTCCTGTCTTTCTACATCAAAATATTATTTTGGAACTCTCAGAGTGCACGGAATATCAGTACTGGCACTCACTATACTGTTCCATTTGTAACTGCCTGCTACATGATTTCTGATAGGGCCAAATGTTATCTTAAAAACAGTTCATACATTTCATGAATTAATGCCTCCAATCCTGAAATCTTATCCCTCATTTGCCATAGGTTTTTTACCTTGATTTTAGATGAGTAATGGGTGTTATCATCCTCAAGTCTGGAGCTAAATCATAGCTCAGACTAGCTGGATAGGACGTGGGAGCAATCTACTCCAAGTCTCTTATAAAACAGATGAGGAATTGGGAGCTTCCAGGGGGATAAATGACCTCCTCGAAGTAACAAATTGGGAGAATAAGAAGCAGAATTTGAATACACATCCTTTGATTCCACATCTAGAATTCTTTCCATTGTTCCACAAATATGATTAGTTTTTTTTTTTAATCAGGAAGCAGTCAGCCAGTACCTTGTATTAAAGTAACACATGTGACCATGGTATAAGTATTTGCTTTATACAACTAGAATAAAACAGTAATTTTAAAGTTTGCCCATTTTCTTCTATTCATTTTTTCTTCCCCACCTATTTCTATTTTAACAAAATAAAATCATAAAACTACCTTGTTTCACTTATGCATGAGACTTCTAAATGATTTTTTTATGCAAGTGTCTTCATATTATTAGTTTAATAAGTAAATAAAAATATCTTCTTAAAGACTTTTGGCTGTAAGGGGAAGGATTCTATAATTTGAGAAATCATTTTCTTCAGATTAAAACATGAGTTTGTATATATCCATGTATGTTCTAAACATTTAATTCTATGTTCATAAGGATTTAAAAATGGAGATTAGTCTATCTGTTATGATGGTTCTCAAGTCAATAGTTTAATAATGTGCATGTAATCGGAAATATTTTTTTTTCTTTTACAGAGTCCTGTAAAATAAATAGCCTGATTATCAGAGGAAAGCTAAAAATTCAAGCTTTAGTTTCAGAGTTGGTGAGTAAATTCATCTTTCAAGTACCTAACTGGAGAATCAGAAGTACAAACTATACAACTATATTCCCTCTGTCTATTATAAAGTCAAGAATTTGAACTATAGAATACATTCCCTGTAACCTATTTTTCCCCCACTGCCAATTTGATACTATATTTGGTTTAATAAAGACCAAGGGTGAACAGATTTCTGTGATATTAATGCTACTGAAACTGAATTCATTGTCTATTAAATGTAAATTAAATTAAATGTATTAAATGTGTAAGGCTTTGGGGGCACATGAATCATTATACTATTACTTATATACTACTCAAGTTGCAGTTTAGAAGAGAGAGGGTGGAAAGTGGAATATGAACAAGACTATACTATATATCTAACTCATGACCATAGAACAGAGTTTTATTATGACATTGCAAAATTCATTTTGGGTTGTCCCTGCCTCCTGGGCTCTTTTTATTTCCCAAATAGAGTCTCACTTCCTCTAATTCTATTATCCTTTTATTCCTCTGTAGTAAAGTAAAAAAGTTACCTGATGGGTATGATCTGGTTCTTGCTATGTAATTAAAGATTAAGCCGGTAGGGAGACTCTGTAAGATCCAGTGGTAGATATTTAGAGACCAACCTTGTCCTGATCTTGATAAGACCCCTTCCTTTTCTTATGGGTCTGTGGGTGGAAGGAAATCCTTGTGTGGAGGATTCAGAGTGAACCACCAGAGGGCGCTTTATGACTTTATATGACTTTACTATAACAGAAGGGTATGGACTTGGAGAATTACATATTGTTATAGACGAGATTTTTCAATGGAGATAGACTAAGGGCTCTCAGGTTTTTTTCCAGAAGCGAGTAGATCCTGAAAAGCTTTACTTATTCCTCATCACCTCCCCTTATCTCCGCCAATACTACACACACATACATGAAATAAAAGAAGTCCATGTCGCTTAAAACTGCTACATACCTGTAGTTCTCGGATGTCAAACTGTTCTTCAAAAATATATGCTATATCAGCTCCAGCAGAAAGGCCACCCATGCTGGCCAGATATCCACAGTAGCCACCCATTGTCTCGATGATGAAGACCCGCCTCTTGGTTCCACTAGCTGATTGCTTGATTCGATCACAGGTCTGTTCATAAGATGAGGTGTTAATTAGGGTTTCTGAATGAGTTACTCCTTTACATTGAGTAATTATGTGTAGCAATAGCCACCTTGTTAGCATTTTGAACTTTTAAAATTGTTTTAATATTTCATGCTCTTCAAAACTAATAGTTCTGCTTGCCCACTGATGGGCACAAGTTCTTCTTCCTAGAAATTCCTTACCTTCCCTACAGCTTTTTACAATTTCTTTACAATTACCTGAGCCTGCAGTTTATGAGAATTACCAGTATAAAAAAGAGGAGTTAGCATCAGGGTTAGTATTTGTAGGCAGTTGGGGCTACTCCTATTGCTTACAGCAAAATGTTGAATATTAAAGTTCTGGTCACCTATTCTGTGGCATGGCTTACTTTGTTATTTTCATTTCTTCATTTGTACATGTACAAATCACATATATATGTATATATATATAAAATTTTAAATTCAGTATGTTCTCAGAGCTCTGGTAGTTCTGAATCTATTTCTGGAATGTTTGACCATGAATACTTTTATCACAGCTAGCAATTAGTTGTGCCAGTTAATCTCAGTGTGTTAGCTTTATATTTAATAACCATAAAAAGAAAGTCTTCCAGACTTTCAGTAATCCAGTTCCATGATGAAGCATACATTCTCCCTTCCCTATCTTCCATGAGAATTTGTGTTCAAGTTAATACTTTGGTATGAATCTTTTTCCCCCTCATAACCTAGTTCAGTTTTTATTGTACTATACTATACTTAATGCAGAATGTTAATAAGGAGAATTAGTCAATCATTTTCTACCTCTTTTGTGTAAGGAATTGCTGAGGACAAAGGGAAAGGAACCAGGTACCAAAGGGCAATATTTTCAATTGGGGATTCCACCTGAGTAGGCCAAATGATATTGGAAGATAGTATTCATTAGCATAAAAGCTTTGCTTTTGGTTTCCTGGACTCTGGGTGAAGTTAAGAAAATAAAGGGGCAGCTAGGTATCATGGTGGATAGAGCACCAGTTCTGAAATCAGGAGGGCCTAAGTTCAAATTTTACTTCAGACACTTGACACTTACTAGTTGTGTGACCTTGACCAAGTCATTTAACCCCAGTTGCCTAGCCATGTAAACTTACACACTCAATTGGATATAAAAATCTATCTTATCCTACAGAAAAGTAGGAGAGGAAGGGGTTGGGGTAATAGAAGGGAAGGAAGAATGGGCAGAGGGGTAGTCAGAAGCAAAACATTCTTGAGGAGGAAGAGAATAGAATAAATGGGGGGTGGGGGGAAAGGATGGAGAGAAATAAATACAGTTAGCAATACTGTGAAAAAAATTTTGAAACAAGTTTCTCTGATAAAGGCCTCATTTCTCAGTCATATAGGAGAACCTAATCAATGATCAAAAGATATGATCAGTATTCAGATGAAGTAATCAATACTGTCTGAAGCCATATGAAAAAATGCTCTAACTCATGATTGATTGGAGAAATGCAAAATTAAATCAATTCTGAGGTACTAACTCATACCTATTAGATTGACGAATAAGACAGAAAATATCATGTTGGAGGGGATGTGCGAAAAATGAGACACTAATGCACTGTTGGTGGATTTGTGAACTGATCCAACCATTCAGCAGAGCAATTTGGAACTACACCCAAAAGGCTATAAAACCATGCATACCCTTTGACCTAGCAATGCTGCTAGATATACTAGGTCTGTATCCCAAAAGAGATTAAAAAAAGAAAAAGATCTATATGTACAAAAATGTTTATAGCAGCTCTTTTCGGGGTGGGGGAAGAATGAGAAATTGAGGGGATGCCCATCAATTGGGGAACGGCTAAACAAGTTGTGTTATGTGATTGTGAAGGAATAACTGTTGTACTGAAATGAGCAAGATGCTCTCAAAAAAACCTGGAAAGACTTGCATGGGCTGATGCAAAGTGAAATGTACTGTGTACATATTTACAGCAGTATTCTAAGGTGATCAGCTATGAATGACTTGGCTATTCTCAGAAATACAATGATTCAAGACAGTTTTAAAGTATTTATGATGAAAAATACTTTCAGTCCCCAGAGAAATAATTTATGGTGTCTGAATACAGATTATTGAAGCATACTTTTAAAAGTTTTTTTTGTATACATTTTATTTCACAATATGACTCCTATAGAAATGTTTTGCATGACTACATGTATGTAACCTATATCAAATTGCTTGCCTTCTCAATGAGGGGTTGGGGTGGGGAGGGAGGAAGAGAATTTCGGACTTAAAGTTTTAAAAACAAATGTTAAAAATTGTTTCTATATGTAAGTAGGGGGAAATAAAATACTAAATATACACAAATAAATGAATGACATGTAAACTAATGTTAGGTTTTGATTTAGCTCACTGAGTCTGACCTCAGTTTAAAAGGAAAAAAAGAAACAACCTGATTTATGAGATCCACAGGGTTAGAAATAAATTATATATTCACTCACATCTGCAACATATAATGGGAAATGCACATTATTTCTAACCAACATTATACTGAGTCCACATAAAAGGGCTTCTGCCAAAAATCAGCATAACTACTATCCACATAAGGATTATCTGTGTGGTATACCTTGGGAGCTATTAGTTAATGTGGCATTTGGGCATCCTGGCAAAAGAGTGACCCCTTACTACACAGCTGGAAGACTATGACCCCCAGACCACACAATGCTGTGGCAAAAGTAGAACACAGTCCTCATGGCCAAGTTGTGATTCATCTTACAGTTGAAGCCATGGTTCCATGCCATGAATCTAATTACTGTGCCTAGGCCATGTCCTCTACCTAGTAGGGCTTATGATCACACCAGTGTATTTCTTCACCTGTACAAATGATTAACAAATGACTATAAAACAAATAAACACATAGAAACCACCATGAGCGAAATTATATAGTTAAGAGCCAAAGAATCTTAGAGTTAGAGAAACTAAGGCCTATTTAATCCAAATTTCTCATTTTATAGATGAAACTGAGGCCTAGAGAAAGTGAGCTACACAAAGGCACACACAGTAGCTAAAGGCAGAACTGCACTAAGCTGGCTGACTCTTAGCTTGGTGCTCTATCATACTACTAAAGTATTATAACATTCTTCCAAAATATTTGTGCAAAACTGTCCATCTAAGATGCCTTCTCAGATTTCTCATAACAAACTGACCAGATTAGAATAAAACTTCATTGAACTAAGCAGGCTTAGTTGCCAGAGAGTATAGTGTAGGATATACATAGCCAGATGCTGGAAGGATAATTTGCCCTTTCTTTTCCATGACTTTCAAGCCTTTTCAACAAATATTTATTGTTAAATATCATCAGGAGCTAAGTTTTGAGTTTGGACAAACACAACCTATCTGTTGAACTAGATGTTGTCCAATGGCCTTTCTGGCTCTATGTGCTTCTGTATATAGTCCTGTAACCTCCAAAACCCACAACCAAATTGGGCTAAAAGCCTGAAAGACGGGATAACAACTAACCATCCAGTACTAGGGGAGTTCTCAACAGGGCTTACAATATTTATAGAAAATGCAAAGTAGAATAATCTCCTGAGGAAGTACACTGGTCCTTCTGACTGAACCAAAAGAAACTAAATTGAGAAAATCTTTGAAAATCAACATCCTTTTTGAGTTTTGCACAGGGAGCATATTATTGATACAATTTCTTGCTTCCAATTACCCTTCTCCTTGTACATGGGGTATACGCCACTGGTAGAAAAAGTCTTCAGAACTATTCACAATGATTGCCACATTAGTGCGCTCTATAAAACAAGGCCATTGTACTAATGTCATTCAGACTCAGTAAATGGCTAGCTGTGGTCTCAAAATCCAGATTGGGGGTGGAGACACCAAGTACATCTATTTGTCACTATCTATGTTCCATATATAGTGTGTCTATGTACTGAAGGTCAGAGAAATGGATTGTTGATAAACTGCTCACCCAAGGTAAGGAGGAGTGAGCTCATCAGAATGACTGAAATGTGCCAAGTGATGGCTTAATTAACTCCCAGTAGGTGGGTATTCTCAAAGTTTTTTCTAATTTAGCTACCATATCTAATCTAATGGACTTAGAGCTTTTTTCTGCAATAAAATGAACTTGCTTTAGTTATTAGATCCATGACCTTCCTGTGAGGAACCACTCATCTATTCCACTTGGTTTTGTTTTGTTCCCCAGCCCTCAAGGAAAACCAGCTGGTTTTTTTTTTTCAAGAAAAAAACATCAGATATTCTTACACAATTTGTGGATAAATATTGCCCTCCCTTTGCTTAAGTAACACAGAAGTGTTCATTCCCATGTCTATGTCTGACTTATTATGTATGCTTAATACAAGACTAAAAACTCCTCTTGAAAAAGCGTTCCTGACCTAGCTAGATATGGCATGACACTAGGTACTGGAGAAGGAGGGAGAAAAGAACAGCAGATTTAGTTTGCTAAAGTCCATAAATATTTAATATTTATCTTTTGGTCTCAAGGAGTAGCCTTGACAAATTAAGATGGCGTGGCTAATGTGAGAATTTGTTTTGCTGAACTATGAACATATGTACTGAAGGTATTTGCTTGTCTTTCAACAAAACTGTGGGGGAGGGGAGATAATGGAAGAGGGATTCATTTTTTTTTTTAAATCTGTTACCTGAAAAAAATCAACAAACAAAAAAATTTTTTTAAGAAAAATTAAGGCTCTAAGACTTCTTAACTGGTTATTCTTATTATAGTAATAACAAATTGACAAGAACACAGAAATGGTCTTCTCTTACCTCCACAATAGCATTCAGGCTAGTGTCACTACCAAGGCTCATATCTGTGCCTGGTACATTGTTGCTAATAGTAGCAGGCAAAATGCACATAGGGATGCAAAATTCCTTATACCGGGGACGTGCCTCAGCTAGCTGTATACAACTCTCATAACCCTGGAGTAGCAGTACAAATATCATTAGCAATCCACACCATGCATTCCATACTTATCAGTTACTAAGTGGTTATATGGTGGTTCCTTGCACGTGAGGAAGAGGACTGGCTTTTTCTGGTGGCAAATACATTTGTCTCATGCAGTTCATAGGAGCAAAATGAAATCTGAAAAGAATATGGAGCGGGGCAGTGAAATCTACAACAATGCACTGAGGTGTCACATTGGCACAATCCTTTTCTGAAAAGCAGGAGGTTAGTGAGAATTGGCAAATCTGAGATGGAAGCATGAGTGACAGAAGAGTTAGTGCAGCTATTCTAGGAGGTTAAATTGGTAATGTGATTCTATATTGGACTTTTTTAAAGGAAGAAAATCAGATTGAACCTTCTAATAAAAGTTAGCAGAGCTAAAATTTAACAAAAATTAAAAGCAATAAAATACCATTCTTCTTGTTGCTTCAGGATAAAGCAAATTCTTATCAATACCAAACAATAACCCATCAACAACACTGCAAAGAGGCCAAGAAGAATGGGATAGATTGCCTCAGACCTCAGGCATCATAGACACACGTGAAAAGTTAGCCACATTCCTAATTCCATCATTGCCCAAAAGTAAATGATTTAAAACATACATTTACCAAGCATGCCAGTATACTTTAGACCAATTAATTGTTTATATGCTCTTCTTTCTCCCTGGGATGATTTCCATGGTTACTTCTTTGAAGCTGTCCAGGAGAAGCTTTCTCCTTCCTTGTAAGAATTCTCTTATTTCTACCTCTCGATAATTTACATCCCTTGCCTGGGTAACTAGCCTATATGAATTTGGGTGGCTTTGTTGTCCAGTTGTTTCAGTCATGTCTAACTCTTGATGACCCCATTTAGGGTTTTCTTGGCAAAAGGTAGTAGAGTGGCTTGCCATTTCCTTCCTCGGTTCATTTGACAGATGAGGAAATGAAGGAAATAGGGTTAAATGACTTGCCCAGGGTCACACAGCTAAAGTGTCTGAGGCAAGATTTGAACTCAGGAAGATGAGTCCACCTAGAGACTCCAGGCCCAGCACTCTATCTACTGTGCCACCTAGCTGCCCCAGGTTTGCATGAATCCAATTATTCACCTTAAAACCCTAACATACTTTAAGTTTTGCTGTCAAAGGGACCTAAATGGAATTATCTACTATTGTGACTTTTTGGTTAGCACCTCAAGAATTTCTGATTAACATTCAAATAGAGAATTAATAAAGAATATTTAGCCAATTAGATCCACTTATGTTAACATTAGGGATAATTCCTTCATTGAGATTTGGCTTGAGTCACTATAAAATCTTTTATAGACAAGGTTATGGATAAGTAGTCTTTTCTCACCACCACCAGCATCAGCACCAGGGAGAAATTAATGGATATGACCTACCGTCAGTTTGAGATCTTCTTCCACGAAAGGATTGATACTTTTCTTTACTGACTGCTGTCCCTGCATGTTATCCCATGATTGCATTCACTTAAACCAATTTAATATGAAATGAGGTATATTTGGGGTGGGTTTTTTGGGCTTCCTGTGATTTCCTAGTATGAAAAATGAACTAGTATTACAAAACTAGTACTGGATAAACTATTATTACTTTCCAGAGGATATATAATTTATTTTCCAAGAAACTAAGCCAGCGTTCTCTTACTTCACTACAGAACCATCCAGCAAATTTAGGTCAGCTTGAATGGACCCTTTGTTTCATAGGTTACCATGGCCAAAGAATTCATTACAAGTAGCCAGCCTATTGCTGATGAGCCTCTTCGTATGTATCTACATAGGTTGGTCCTCAGAAAGTAGATACAGTCTGTTTCCTGGAGCATACTCAGAAGTAGCATGGCTTTCCGAGATCACTTTCATACCATAATGGTATCAGGCTAGAACCCTACGGAACCTTCCAGTGCCTTTTTCATTAGTGTAAGGGTGAGTGTCCTTCCCTATCACTCAAGATGCTGGAGTGACATGAGGAAGGAAACCACGCCTTTGAACAGACTGCTTTTTGAAAAGGGTCCAATTGTGACTTCATCAAACAAGCAAAAACAGGAGCCTGCTTAGGCTTGTCAAGCCTGTCATTTGTAGTCCCTGAAATGAAAATTAAATTTGTTTTTATCAACCCTTGGAAGCCACTAGTAATTTTTTATATTGTTACACATTCCACTCCCCCTTGACTCCCATGAGACTCCTGGAAAAAGGAAAATTTTCAAACAGCATAGCATGCTCAAGGAATGAAATAGTGGTGGGTGGGTGAGCACAGGTCACTTAAAGCTTATGGTAACTTCTATAAAAAGGACAAGCTTTGCCATAAGTTGGTTGTACTGCCAATACCAACCGAAAATGTTTTCAACATGTCTAAGGAAACCCAAATGTTCTTCATTTATGTATACTACAGAAGAGATCCAGTTTAACAAAGAAATAATTTCAGGTCTGAAATGGTTATGGGTACTAGCTAAGGTTTCAATGATACTCAATAGCAGCATCTAATATATTTCAGTGTATTGGTGCTGTATACTAAGGCAAAATAATGTATTTGATGAAACAAAAATGTTTCTATTATGGACTTCATACAGTTGTTAGAACTTCCTAAATAATCTTTCTCAAATATTACAAGACAGATACTTGTAAAAACTGTAAAAAAGGCCATCTGTGCCTTTATGACACACATACTGGGAAATCTATTTTCCATAGAAACATCTATGAGAGATACTTATAGTTGGAAGATGGGTAAAATTGTTGACAAATAAAAAACTGACTTGTAGGGGCGGCCAGGTGGCACAGTGAGTAAGAGCACTGGCCCCAGAGTCAGGATGACCTGGGATTGAATCTGGGCTCTGATACTTAGCACCACACCCAGAAATAACTGGCCGTGTAACTTTGAGCAAGTTACTTAACCCCAATTGCTTTAAAAAAAAAAATTGACTTAAACACAAATAGCAGATTAAAGTTTGTTCCAAGACCTCAACATTTTTAATATTCTATGACTGTTTATTCCTAGTGGGTACCAGTTTGTGCCAGAAAACCAATTAGGGAGCATCAGAGGGAGGAAGATAGATTCTGAAAGACAGATGGTTTATCAATGATGGATTTTGGAAGGCCCTGGCTGACCGCCTTCCAGCAGCAAATGCCCACTGATAATAGTAGCAAAGTAGCAAAAAAAAAAAAAAAAATCCTTAGGACTACAAAAGTACTACATCAAACAGAAGGCTCCTCTTGCTGCACCACACTTAGTAATCTTATTCCTCACAGCAGCTACTAATGGGAGCAGACTCTATCCTGTAAGTGAAGACTCCAGCCCAATTTTATACTTGTTAAATGAGCCATAATAAAATAAATATTGCTAATCTAAAAGCAGTCAAATGACCTGGATTCAGGGAGAGATTAGGTCATCTCTTCACATTCTAGAGACACATCCCAATTCCTGTAAAGTGAAGACTCTGGCCCAATTCAATACTCCTTAGATGAGCTTTAATAAATTAAATATTGCTTATCTAAAAACAGACAAATGGTTTGGGTGCAGGGAGAGACTAGGTCATCTCTTAATCTAGAGACACATGCTTCTGGGCTTATTGATTTTTCAAATGAATATAACAGCAGCTAACATAGGACTCTTATTTAAATGAGATCATCAAAATGTGTACAAGTAGAAAATATTTCCTTTATGACAGATTGACCTAGATATTGAAATGATGCAATTACTAAGCCAATATAATTCCTTGGAGCCCAAGGTTTCTGGGCAACCAGAAACCAGAGGTAAAATTACCTACCATATGATTTGTACCTACTACTCAATTCCATTACTTCCTCAAAAGATGAAATTCTCAAACATGAAAACATCCCCTAGCCCTAGGTAGTTGAAAATAATGTAAAACTGATTTTTAAGAAGTCTAATCAGAAAAGCAAGCTGTACATAAGATACCTACAGTTTCACCTATAGTCTTCTCTTTTCTAATATGTGTGTGTGTGTGTGTGTGTGTGTGTGTGTGTGTGTGTGTGTGTGTGTGTATATAAACTCCCATTCTATTTGGTATTAAGTTCAAAAGAAGAAAAACTAATTAACTTTCACTTAACTCTATGAAATAAAAGCATGTACTGCCATTCCCAGGTTACAAACAAGGAAACTACAAGGGATAAAACAGTATAGTAAAGATAGAACCAGAAGTTCTCTGGGAATTTCCAACTTACAGTGTTATGCATTATTTTGCAGCTGGGGACACTGCCTTTTGTTGTGACTCAATCCTGAGTTTCTTTCTTAGAAAATAACTGCCTTTCATAGGTATTACACTCAGCTCCTAACAGATTGAAGTTAAAAGTCAAAATCAGGGTGGACTTCCAGAGACAGAGCCAAGGTAGAAAAGCATTCAGCCAAGCTCTCCCAATATTCCCCTCAAAACAACTTTAAAATAATGCCTCAAAATGAATTCTGGAGTGGCAGAGTCAACAATTGGTCATAATGAGACATTCTTCCAGCCCCAAACAATATGAGGGAAGAGAGAGAAATCTGTGATATGGGTTGTAATGGGAATGTAAATTTTTAAGATCTTCCCTGCCCCTAGGCTAAAGTGTACCTGGAGCCTGGGGTGGGAGGCTTGTTTTTCAGTAGATACTTTTTGATTGGGCAGTGAGTCAATAAGGTTGTTACATTCTCTGAGCCAGGAGAAGGCTGTATAAGCCGTGATGTATAGCTTTGTTTTGGGGCTCACTTTGAGAAGTGTTCTGTGATTTGATCAGATGAAACTCTGGGAAGCCATTGTCCAGAGCCCCCCGGCTTTGAAAAACCCAGATGTTGATTTGGTATGGATATATAATGGTGGGACAGTTTGGAAAGCTGTCTACTTGATCTGTTTCTCTGTCTTGATAATTCTGTCTGTATATTCTGAAGTTCAGGGTGCTGACCTTTTTCCCCTGAACTAGGTAAATGATACATATTTGACTGATTAAAGTAAGCTTGTTAACCCCTTTTGAGTTGCTTTCCTTTATCAAAGCAGATCCAAGAACCTGTGTTGGCAAACACCCTGGGGCTGCTGGGGTGCTTGCTGCTACACGGGTGCAGGCTGGCCCAGAGCCCACATGGTTGAAACACCAGTGGTGGGACTAAGTGGTAGAGACAGAAATAGCAGCAGCTTTGGGAGCTCTCAAAGCAGAGAGGGTAAGGGGGCCTGGCAGCTAGACAGAAGGAGATTAGAAGGTACCTGTACTAGCAATAGATGCAGGACTAGACATTGTTCGGCAGCTCTATTGCCTATATCCACTTCTGGGTCATAGTTCAAGGGCAGAGAGGAACAAAAGGGAGTAAAAACACTGAAAGGCAATATCACTTCCAGGATCAAGTGAGAATGAATCCTTCCTGGGGAAAGTGCCAGAGTGCAGAACAAGATAGCAGTGACCATACCTCTTCTCAGATCATATCACTCCGGAAGTTCTGAAAACAGCAGTATGAAAAAGCCTGACACTTGAGACAGGGCCTTCCCCCTCACCCCTAGCTAGGAACACAGCACGACATTAATATAAAATTCCAGATCAAGAAATACTGTGGAAAAACGAACAACAAAATAACAACATAAAGAACCTGACTATAAAAAGATAGTATCGTGATAGGGAAGGTCAAGACACAAACTCAGAAGAGGACAAAGAAATCAAAACAAACTACAAGCAAAACCTCAAAGAAAAATGTGAATTGGACACAAGCCCAACAAGAACTCTTAGAAGACCTAAAAAATTATTTCCAAAATAAAATTAGAATTGTAGAGGAAAAATTAGGTAAAGAAATAAAAGCAGGGGCAGCTAGATGGCACAATGAATAGAGCACCAGCCCTGGAGTCAGGAGTTCAAATCTGGCCTCAGACACTTAACACAAAAACTAGACTTGTGACCTTGGGGCAAGTCACTTAACCCCAAAGGCTCCTCCAAAAAGCAAAAAGAAATGAAAGCAAAGGAAGAAAATTATAAAAAGACAACCCTTCAGTAAAAGAGGCACAAAATTGTTTTGTTTTTTAAATGAAGAATAACACCTTGAAAAAACAAAATTGTCTAATAAAGGTACAAAAATTCACTGATAAAATTAACTCCTTTTGCTTTATTTTTATTTTGTATTTTGTTTACATTTTCTTTTGCCACATGACTAATATGCAAATATTTTTGGCATGACCTTGCATGTATAATAGAAATCAAAGTGCTTACCTTCTCAAGGAGGGGAGAGGAATGGGAGAGAATTTGGAATTCAAAATTTTTAAAAGATGATAGTTGAAAATTATTTTAATTGGAATTGGAAAATATTTAACAAAATCAATGAAAAATATTTTTTAAAAGCCCAAATAACATTAGTCCCTCTGGAAAACAAGGCAGAATACAGGAGAACCACATCTTATCTGCATGTAAAAGCCACTTCAACTTCCATACCCCAAGACATCCCTGAACACAATGACTATACTTCAAAAACTTTACTTGAAAACAAAAAGTCTGAATTTTGAAAAGAAACTTTTGATTATAGCAGAAGCAGTAAAAGTTTATAGATAGAGAATACTGTTTGCCATTTCTTAAAAGTATTAGAATGTAACCAGTTAAAAAGCCATCTTTAAATGTAAAAGTTACTTCAAGGTTCCCATGATTAACTCCATGCCCCCCCCCCAAAAAAAAACAGCTAAAACCTGCCCTAGCAAATAGTAGGCACTTAATAAATGCTTTTAATTAGTTGACTGATCTTATTTTTAGCATCACGGTGTCTCAATTCCTATTGCCATCCATAGCAGTGTTTCCTGTCACAGAGGTACTGAAAAAGATTGGTAAACAGGAGTTTAAATACCATCCATCATTAACATTTGACTACAAGTTTAGGCATAAAGACTATACTCCTACTGTCTCCAAAATGGAATAAGATTCTCCCAAGGGTAAGGAGTGAGATTTCCATTCAGAGGAGCTTAGTGTAACAGAGGACTAAAAAAGGAGATAGGTTCAGTAGGGAAAAGAAGAAGATTCTACATCTCCAATGTAAATTGGCTTCTTAGTCACTTTCTTGGTAATACCAGTTTACTTCCTCTTTACTACAATAACTAAAATGTGCTCTTGCCTAAGCCACTATTGATCCAAGATTGAGACAAAGACATTTTAGTAGTTGCTGTAGAATGTCTACGCTGAGCTGGTAAAATCTTCTTGCCTGGTCTCCTTTATGAGGAATGCTTGAGGTTAGAGATTTAGTCTAGAGCTAAAGTTTTAAGTTTTGTAGTTTTGGGTTTGTTCTTGGCCCATCCCCCTCACCTCCCACTTCTGTGCAAAAGCTAACTGGCCAAGCACAGATATAAAACATGAGCCACAAGGACCATGGATAGATTTAAGGGTGTGTGTATGTGTGTATGTGTGTGTGGGGGGGGGGGGGGGGGGAGAGACATGTCTGTGAACTTACAAGTATCACCAAACTGCCAAAGGAGTCCATGACACAAATAAAGTCAACACCATTATATAAGCTATTGTTCTGTTACTAACATTCAACTTTAAAGATCATCAAATCTCACTTCCTTTATATATTTTTTCCCTTTACATTTAAAAGGCATACTTCTCATATATTATAAATCCATATTAACTTTCAGATTAATGCACAAAAACATCTTATTAATGTTAAATGATTTTAAATTAACTTCAAATTTACAATGTTTCTGTACTTGAAGTTTATTTAGGCACAATTTATTAAGCATTTCAGTATGATTTTATTGCAAGTAATGCAAAGAGAAACACCATTCCCTCAAGCAAGTGGCAGGAAAGAAGGAATAAAAGCAATTTTTAGGTCATGCTTAGTAATTTTAATAGATGGATACTGGCAGAGCAATGTAGGAAACTCCCAAGTGGGAGACTTTTCTAGGGTTAGTTAGTGTCCTGAAAAGGAAATTCATCCATGAATATTGCCTGAAGATCTCAAGTTAGGTCAGTGTGGAAAGATTATCAAAGAATAGAAAAGCAAGGAGCATGAACTTTACTTACCTGGCTTAAGTTGGGCTTCAGTTTTTGTGGAAAAAATCCCCACCTTTTATTTACCAGTACTAGGAATCAGTCTGATGTCAAAGAACACTAAATATATAAACCTCAAAACAAGATCTAGGTTCCTTTGCAAAATAAAAATCAGAATTTTCAAGTACAAATTAAGAAGGGAAAAGTGCATTATAAACTAAAAGAAAAATCCAAAATGTGAAGAGATAACCACCTACATACTGAGTTTTGCCAAATAGGAAGTGTTTGGAGTATGCCTTTAAGTCATCTAAACTAATCAAAGTAAATTCTAGCTCCAGATGTGAAATCATCTGTTTTTCTTTCACATTTTCATTTTACAGTGGAAGAAACTAAGTGTACCCAGTCAAAATCAAAACTGCAGAGGAAACAGAAAGGCAGTTTGGTTCAAAGCACCAAATGATGAACTCTTAAGCTCATGCAAACCTCCATGGTCTCAGTATTTTAAAAAAAATCAGGGGGGGGGAGGAGAATTCATACATTGGGAACATTAACACTTTAATAATAAAGGTAAATCCAAAATAGAAACATATGTCTGTAGGTTTCATAATGATTTTTGAAAACCAAAAATTAACATTATTTATGTTGTATTATATTTTTATTTATCTTGTTAAGCATTTCCCAATTACTTGTTAATATGGTTTAGGTCACCCATGGGAGTTGCTGCTACTAGTCATGAGTTTGACATCTCTGGTCTAAACTCTATTTTGACCTACTTCTATTTTATTTTGTAGGCTATAAAAGAACACTATCACTAAATGAATCATTCCTGGAAAATATGAACTACATAATGTTTTATAAGCTATGTAAAAAATGTGTGTAGTCTAGTTAAGAAAAAAAAAAAGACCATTTCTGTAGACTAACCATTAAAAAACCCAGATGCATTTGTCAGTAGAAGGACCCAAATGCTGAAGCAGACTGTTTCCAGTACACTGGTATGTAAAAGAGGTGCCTCCAATTTCACCATTAGTATTAGCCTGAAGGCTGAGTAGACATGCACAGACTTACATCAGTGATAGTGTTCAGAGCAGTATCTGCACCAATGCTGAAATCTGAACCTGGTACATTGTTGGATACAGTTGCAGGAACCATAACCATAGGAACACAGAATTCCTCATATTTTTCACGGGCAGCTGACAGTTCCAGCAATCCCAGGTAGGCCTATTGGGTGAGGTACAGGTACAGTATACACAATTAGGGATGTTAGGGGGAGGAAAAAAGTGGACATCATTGGAATAATAGAAGCACAAGAAAGCCACAGGGAGAGCCACCTCTACCACAGCACAGAAGTCACACACTGAGATACCATGGAACCACTAAAAAGCAACATAAAAATGCATTAGGAAACATAAAACAGAAATAGTATTTTTTAAAGGAACAATGACAGAGCCACCCCAATCCAGTCTCATCTCCTATATAAAAGGATTAAAATCTCCTCTCAAAACAATATAGCAATTTTTCATATATAAATTAATCTAAAATCTAGGAAGAAATATGCTTTTTTTAATTTAAGACTGGACTCCCAACATGTATTAGGATTTTTAAGACTGTCTACATTCTATGATGATCAGTGAATTTCCGATTAAAGAAATACAACAGAATTCACTGAACAAAATAGTTAACAAAGGCTCCAGAGACCAGAGCTCTGACTGGCTTTCTTTCCTATAACTAGGAAGATAAATAAACCTGGATGTTTCTTGCATAGCAAATTTGGGATTTCATAGGTCTTGGAAACTGATGCCACATCTATTTAGCAAAACTTTCTAAAGTGAAGTCTGTGTCCCTCATGTTTAGTGAACACTCCTTACCCTTCAACCCTATGGCAAATCCATTGGAGGATATGGATAAGAATCCTTTCTAGGAGGACTTGGCATTGTTCAATAGGGATCTGCAAAATGAAAAATACCATCTACTCCCAGCATTAGGCTCCCAGATCCACTGGAGTGACCACTGTCTTTTGCCTCACATTTAGTAAGTATAGGATAAGTATAGGATTGGGATGGAAAATTTAATTGTATTATCTCAACTTTTGAAGGATTTCAAAGACAGTATTATGCATGCTTGGAGACATAGATTACAATACTTAAGACTAAGAAAGCCAACAAGCAAGCGAATAGAAAAACAGAACAATGTACCTCAAATCCACCAATAACCAAAAGAGCATTGATATTATGTGTACGCATCTGTTCAGCAATCTTCTCCAAAAGCTTTGCAGGAAGAGTACTAAAAAGAGTTAAATCAAGAAGTGAGGTCAAACTCTAAATATCTGAAAAACTGGTGAAACATTCAGGTGGTGACCATGCCTGAGCAAAGTCAGTGATGAATATGACTTCAGCATCTCCTGTCTCCCTTCACCACCAACCACAGTAACAGTTTCAATAAAAAATAGAATGGTTTTCTCACATTTCAACAATCCAAGAAAGTTAGCAAACAGATACAAACATGGCATCCCTAAGAAAACTACTCCAAGAAACAGCAGCAGCCAGAAATCAAGGACCACAAGAATGGGTTTTCAAAAAGAAATGCTAAGATATTCTCCGGATGAATGAGGAAATTTGACCCTAAGTGGACCTGAGTCTCCTGAGCTTCCCATATTGCACTTATAACTAAATTACAACCATTTATATCTGCTTTTCCTTTCATGGAGCCTAATCTATTTCAAAAGATATCACTATCCTAATGGATGCCAGATTTGGACCATGATGCCAGATATTTAGACCATGTGTGTCAAAGAAAATGTCAAGGTTTCTTTTATGTTCGTGTCACAAAAAAGTAGGACTAGTTACTATATGAAAATGGGGCAGGACAGGACCACAAAAATCATGCCAGCTTACATTAAGGACACATTGTGAAACTTCAGATCTCACTTGTAGGTGGCTTTGAACTGAACATGTTCAAAGCTGTCACGACTTGTCCACAGCTTCGAATTGAAATCACGTCTAGGAAACTAGACCCTGAGAAATGAGGTTGAAGAGTTCTTTGGCATTACCAAAGGTCCAAATGAGAGCATCAGTAAAGAGGCTCTGGAGGAGTCATTGTGGCTTTGTGACATTCAGTCCACAGAGCCTGAGAAAATCAGAAGACATTCAGAGGACAGGCAAACACTACAGGTGGAATTATACCTAGATCTGGGAGATACTTAAGAGGCCAAAGCAAAGGGCTGAGACAATTCTCCTGTTCTGATAAAACTCATTTGTCCAGAATCCAAATAGTCAGAAAATTTAAGTAGCTAAAATCTTTTTTCTTCCCAACATTCACATAATTTTACAAATGATATTTTAATGACAACCTTGAAGCACCATCAAGATCTTATAGTACCTTCTTAATCCTCAAAAGATTAAATTATGTTCAGGTTTATTTCATCGTGTTAACTACCTTTTTTGTACTCTGAACTTTTTGAAATTGGCTACACACATATGGTGGTAGTTCCCTACATTTTTTGTACTCTGAACTTTTTGAAATTGGTTATGCACATATGGTGGTAGTAGGAACACTCATTAAGGAGAATATATACAGCTAGATCCTGAATAATAATGAACAATGAATCCCCCAAAGTAATCACATCATTTGAATTCATACTACAGAATTCCATTGGACTGGAATCAATTCTCATAGTTTACATAATCATAATTTTGAACAGTATGAAATTAGATATATGGGACAAATTCAGAATATTTCATCATTCTCACCAATTTGGACCTAGCTATCATTACCCAGAATACAAATTGCTAACTATAAATGAATAAATAGAGATTTTCTCTAATTGAAGACATATCTCCTTTTGGGGTTACTCAGGTAACAACTCTGAAACCTGGTTTACATTTCCCCAGACACCTGAGCAAGAATGCCAGACAGCCTATTTTGTCACTGCATATGCAAGTCAATGTTCTTACAGTGTTTAATTCTTTTAGAAAGTCCACAGTGGCTGCTGCATAATGAGGCAACATAGTTTAACTTAGATCAAAAAATTTTACTTTTATGTTAAAAAGCCAAAGGGTATTTATTACTGCCTTGCATTTTAAATGCTTGGGAATATTGACCTCTTATAGAAGGAAGGTATAGTTCCAATAAATTTTTCTCCTTTGTCTTGCTTTGATAAATACTTGAGTTTGCTATCACAGTAAGGATGGTGAATGGCAAGACATTCCTCAGTCATGAACAGCTAAAAGAAGCAGGAGAGTATGGCCACTGATACTTCATGTAGGAAGGGACAGTTAGTAGCCAATTCAGTGGCTCCTTCCAAAGACATTTATGGATAGGGAATAGAGAGTGCTGAAAAAAAGACATGAATCTTCAGTACCCTCATTCGTTTTAACAACAGGGTTCATTATAACAATACCTAGCTTCTTCAATGTGGGATCAGAAAGAGCCAAAATGGAAAAATTACCGTTTTGTGCCAAGAATGGATCCTCCTTGGCCAGTCCAACCTCCAACAGCTCCCCAGGAGATTTCTTTTATCTAAAATGTAAAAATCAATTAACCTCCAGATAATGAAATTAGGCAACCTTTAAAAATAGTTTGGATTTTGTATCATGTTGCAGACAAACCTTCCTCCTTTCTTGGTACTTTCTCATAAGCTTGTCAGACCACAGCTCCATCTCCTTTAGTGGTTCCACTCTTCTTCCTCTCTCCCTCTCTCAGTCACAAAGTCTCATCTACTTTCCTGCAGCTTTAGACATCACCTCTAGGCAAATGACTCACAAATCTATGTCCCCAGCTCTGAATTTTTAAAATTTTTTTTAAAAGTTGTTATCCTGAGGTTGACAGATATCAACAAACACAAGCATTTCTCTATACCAAGAAGAGAGGATTACATGAAACCAAAATCCCTATGATATTCAGTTGCTTCTCTTTTCAAAATCATACAACAAATTTCAACATAATAATTTCAGAGATGTCCTACTTTCCAGTTCCAGCTCTGACTTCTTCCTTTGGCATCCGTCTCATTTTTCCAATAGCTTGCTAGACATTCCTGTCTGGATGTCATTAAAACTCACCAAAACTCAACTTTTCTTTCCTCTTCCTCAAACATGCCCCTCCTCTTCTTACAGCTTATTCATTTTTCTGTTTCTACAGATTGTACCAACACTCTCCCAGTCATTCAGGCTTGACTCATGCATGACTTTTTCCCTCTCCTTTCCTCTCTACGATCTGGGTACCTCTGTAGTATCCGTCCCCTCCTCTTTTTTCATACTACCACCACCCTCATTACCCTCACATTTGAATTATAGCAGCAGCTTAACCTATCTCTCTAACTCTCTCTCCAATCCATCCTTCACATAGCTGTCAGGATAAATTTCCTAAGGAACAAATATGAACTCTCTTATTGAAAAGCTTTAGGTGGTCATTACCTGGAAGATTATATATATATATATATATACACACTTCTTCCTTTGTCATTCAAGATGCTCAATAACCTTGCTTCAAACTACCTTTGCAACCTTGTTTCATATTAGTAGCCTTCATATACTCACACCCTAGCCAAAGTATTTTGATAGTCCTCTTCCAATCTCTTCCTATACTCTTCTGATTACCCTATACTTTTGTGTCATCCCCCACGTCTGGAAAAAACTCTTTGCCTGCTGAATTCCTTCCTTTCATATTCGTCTCAACACGTGTCTGAAGACTTCTGTCCTGTCAAATACACACAAGATGCCTTTGATTCCCATATTTTCTGTCTTTCCTCTTCTGTGCACTTTTCACTAACTTCTCTATTTGTATACATGCTTCACATCCTTATTCAAATTTAAGCTTTTAAAGGCAGAGACAATCATTTTTTATCTTTATATCTCTAATATAAAAAACTGGTGCTTCCCCCCTCCCTCCCACTATAGGTTATTAAGAGATCTTTGTAGGGGAGGCCAGGTAGCACAGCGAGTAAGAGCACCAGTTCCAGTGTTGAGAAGACCTGGAGATCAAATCCCGAGCTCAGACACTTAGCACCCACCCAGAAACACCTGGCCGTGTAACCTTGAGCAAGTTACTTAACCCTAATTGCTTAGGGGCGGCCAGGTGGCTCAGCGAGTAAGAGCACAGGCTCCAGTGTCGGGATAACCTGGATCAAATTTGGGCTCAGATACTCAGCACCACACCCAGAAATAACTGGCCGTGTAACCTGGAGCAAGTTACTTAACCCCAATTGCTTTAAAAAAGAAAAAGAGAGATCTTTGTTAAATTGAACAGAATTAGGGAAATAAGAATAGCAAAAGAAACTTTAAAGCGCTCGTAAATAGATCTACTCTGTGGGCTTAGATTGAAATAAATCTAAGCTATAAGTACTATTTCTATAGCTACAGGAATTCAGCAGAAGTCTAAAACTTAGCCAAAGAAGCCATTTCCTCACATTTGCTTTATCATTTTATTGTAAGGCATTTGAATTGTCTATAAGAAAATACTACATTGGGGTGGCTAGGTGGTGCAGTGAATAGAGCACTGGCCCTGGAGTCAGGAGGACCTGAGTTCAAATCTTGCTTCAGACACTTAATTACTAGCCTTGTGACCTTGGGCAAGTCATTTAACCTCAATTGCCCTGGCTCCCCCCCTCCAAAAAGCAAAAAAACAAAAACAAAACTACATTCTTACAACTTTATATGAACCAAGAATATTGGCCGAAATTGATCTTTTCTTAATTAATTTTCCAAAAAGTTCTGGATTATGTCAGCACATGAAAATGTCCAAAGCAATGCTAAAGAGCTGGGGATAGGGAGGTGGCTAGGTGGCACAGTGAATAGAGCACTGGCGCTGGAGTCAGGAGGACCTGAGTTCAAGTCCGGCCTCAGACACTTAACACAGACCAAAAAAAAAAAAACACTAGCCATGGGCAAGGCACTTAACCCCAATTGGGGATAGGGAGTCTGATATTACACACACATTAAAACAAACAAAAAAATCTATACATGCCAATAGATTCTAGAGTAAAATCTGTCATTAAAATAGATAAGACTTTAATACCCAGTAGGGTTTTGGGGAAAGAGGATGCAGTCAAGAGATAAAGTTCCTCAAAAAGAAAGTCATAGTGTTTTTAATTAGGATATCACTCAGGTGATAAATGATTTAAAAATGGAAGGGACCTCAGAGGTCATCTACTCCAACACTATCATTTTACAGAAGAGGTAACTGAGGCTCTCTGACATTAAATGATGCTCCAAAGATCATACAGTAAGTGTCTAACATAAGATTTGAATCCAATTCCAAAATGACTGTTTTTTATTCTAAATTTAGAAATATGCAACATTAAAGTTGTAAGGGACCTTAGAGATTGTCTGATCCAACCTCTTTACTTGATGGAGAAATAATCTGAGGAAGAAAGGGAAAAAGGCCTAAGGTTACAGAACTGTAAAGACAGAGGGATTAGAAACCAAATTACCAGATTACCATTCAGGTGCTCTTTCTTCTTTACTACTCTGTCTCCCAAGTCATTAACACAAGCTTACAAGGAAGGCACTTCCCTCAAAATGACATCTCTGACATTCTTGCCTTCAGTGGAAAAAGACACATCACATCCACAGTTGAAGCCCCACAAATGGTATTTACATACACTAGAACTAACCTGATAACCCCTAGTAGTCTGTGAAATACGGCTAGAGAACTATATCCTGCCGCAGACAATGACTAGATGACTCTTGGAAAGGTGCACAAAGTCAAGTGGGAATAAATTTGAAAAAACCTCTATAATCTCATAGGTAAATGGGTGAGACTCAGGAAATTACAACTTCTGGAGAGTGGATACAACTAAAGCTGAATAAAAGGGCTTACCCAATTACCCTGGTTTGAGCCATGCATGACATTGAGACTATGTCTTCATATGGTTTACTTGCTTAGAACTCCAACAGATACAGCTTCCTTTTTGGTAATCTGCTAACAGACTTTTTACACAATGAAGACAATAAACTGACCTCATCTAGGTAGAGCTGTATTATTCTACCTTGGTGAAGATTTTAGATAAGAAATTTACTCTGGGATCAGGTTCTAACATGTCTGTACGAAGGAATAATCTACCTTAAGACTTTCTATCCATTGAGCAATTGCTAAGTCTTTTTAATGTTGCAGTAGCTGCATAGAGGTGAATGTCAAAAATAAAAAGGGCTTATTTTTAATTTATTAAAAGTACTATGCATGCCAAGGATTCAGACAATGCAGAAATTTAGGTAACTCAAAGAATGATTACTTGGGGGGAAGGGGGAGGTAAGATATTATTAGTACTTTATAGACAGCATTTAAAACTGACAGATTTAGAGTGACACGAAATTCATTTTTATCTGTCTCTGATTAGCTACATAAAGCAATAGTGAATGCAAATTCTAACTTAAGTTTTTTGATGCTAAACACAGCCACTAAAACTGTCAAGCATATAAAATCAAGGGCTGGCCACCAGTGGGGCTCTTGGTTTGTGGAATACTGAATTAGAATGTGTGGCCATTCCTAGGACAACAGACCTTTCAGAACCTAGGTGAGGTTCTCCCAGGTGATGGTTTGACACGGACTTTGAAAAGTAACTAAAAGAGGGAGACACAGACAAAATGGAGAACCTTGAGACTAACACAGTGAGGGATAGCTAGGTGATTATCATGGATGGAACACCAGCCCTGGAGTCAGGAGGACCCAAAGACAAATCCGGCCTCAGACACTTACTAGCTTTGTAAACCTCATTTAACCCTGCATGTCTACAAAAAAAAAAAAAGAAACTAACATAGTAAAGTTTCTTATTTTTTTATTATATAAAGAAAAAGAAGCTATTTATAATGAAGATCTATAGCTTCATTTACAATCCTTTTTCTGTTTTGTTTTGTGTTTTTGTATGTGAAAATGCCCATATTCACTGTTATTTGTCAAGGTCAGAGTAATAAAAAAGGGAACTAAATATGAAGGAGCTTGCTTCCAGAACTCAATATTTTTTTCTGAATAAAATATAATGGTAATTCTCAAGACACAGAACCACTGATTAGTAGATCAAGGAAATGTTAACAGTACCACCCATGTTACATTTATTTCATGAATTTATTAAGGAAAATCTGAGCAGTACTCTTTAGGACTCATGAATGGGTCTGGAGAATGTTCTTATCAAGGTGGGTAAAGGGCTGATCAAGCTGAACCAAGCTCACTGGAAATAGGATCAATGCTACTTGGAAGGATATACTTTGGGTAGTTAGCACAGTGCCTGCCACATAGTGCTTAATATATATCTACTGAATGAATGAATGGATTAGGAATATCACACAAAAATCTATTTCTGTTTAGAACTGCAGAAACAATACTTAAAATGTATTTAGTTTTATCTAGTTTAAAGGAATAAACCTATCTGTCCTTGTTTGAGAATCGTGATGGAAACATTTACCAAATATCTATTGTGTGTTAGACGTTGTGCTGGGTGCTAAGGATACAAAAAATAAAATTAAACAGTCCCTTATTACATCCTTTGCTGGGGATACAGCCTGCATTCAGATAAGTATAATACAAAGTAGGGGGGATTGAGGCAAAGGGGAGAGAGAATGTTGTGCTCTAGGAATATCTGAGGAGAGAGACAATGCTAAATGTTGCAGAGACCACAGAAAGCTAAATAAATCAGGTGGTACCTGAGTTAAGCCTTCAAGGAATAGAGTCGTTATGAAAAGTGAAGATGAGGAGAGAGGACAGCAGTCCCAGGATGGGAGGCTGGATTTTGCAAGAGCAGAGAGGCAAGAATCCACCTGTCAAGTTTAGAGAGCAGCTAATTCTCCAGGTTGCCTGGAAAATAAAACTGCCTGGAGAGGAGGTAGGTGATTGAAGGCTGCAAAGATATATGAGAGCAGATTATGAAAGATCGTAAATTCCAGGCTAAAGGGATTTGTATTCTATCCTTGGGGCACTGGGGAGCCATAGAAAGTTTTTTGGGCAAGGCAGTGACATGGTCAGAGGCTTGTGACTTAGGAAGATCATTTCAATAGCTATGTGATAAGAGAAGGAAGATACTGGAAACAAAGAAGCAAATTAGGAGGCAATTATAATTGTTCAGGTGAATTGTGATGAAGGCTTAAACTAGCGTGAATGGAATGAAAGGTACCAGATACTAGAAGTATTTATTGTTTGGGTAAAATCAATGGCACTTGGCAAAATGACTTGATGTAGTCAGAGAGGAAGAGAGAAGGCCCCAGGATGGCATTAAGGTTTAAAACTTGGGTAACCAAGAGGACAGTGATGTACAGAACTTGCCAATGGGGTATCTAGGCAGAATGCATGTGGTGGTGTGGGCTGGCAGGTCAGGAAAGAGTCAGGGCTCAGTAGATTTGGCAGTCATCTGCACAGAGATGATAAATGAGCCCCAGGAAGCAGATGATCTCACCAAAGAGAGGAGATAATGGCAGCTAACACTTATACTGCTTACTATGGGCCAGGCACGGTGCTAAGCATTTTACAAGTATTATCTCTTCTGATCCTCACATCAATCCTGGGAGGTAGGTGCTATTATTATTCCCATTTTACAGAAGAGGAAGCTAAAGCAGACAGAGGTTAAATGACTTGCTCAGGGTCACAAAGTTAATAAGTACCTGAGGCCAAATTTGAATCCAAGTCTGATCCAGTGTATTATGTAGGATCTAGGGAAGAAGTCTGCCATCATAAATAGTCTATATAATACCCTTTACACAGAATCTTACAATTGGAAAGCCCTAAGAGGATATTCAGGGGAGGCTAGCTGGCGAAGTGAATAGAGCACTGGCCCAGGAGTCAGGAGGACCTGAATTCAAATCTGGCCTCAGACACTTAACACTTACTAACCGTGTGACCTTGGGCAAGTCACTTAACCCCAATTGCCCTGCCTTCCCTCCTCCAAAGGAAAAAAAAAAAGGATATTCAGTCCATTAAATTTTTTAAAATTTCTACCATTTAAAATTTCTGGCTTATACAGAGTATCAGATTTTGCTTAGGTGTTCCACATATAATCCTGCATGCAGTTTTCAGTAAGTATTAGGTAAATGTAGCAGCACTGCTCTGTCCTCTGGCTTTCAGATTAAGTGAGTGATCCCTGCTCCTCATTCAGAAAGCTGTTTAAAGAGAGGCGAAGTGATGTTCAGAAGGGCTTCAGAGTTCACAACAGTAAGAAGGAACAATGCTGCTTTCAGGACTCTTGTATATGAGTCCAGTGAGGACTCCTGTAAACATTCTGGTAACCAGGAAACCAACATGCTTGCTGGCTCCCTCTCCATGAGCATTCCTCAAACAGGAAATAAAAGAAATGAATGAGTACAGCCCTTCAGCTTATGGGTCACAGATTGCCTCTGAGGGAGGGATGCGGTAGGACTAGGTTAAGGAAGTTTGGGACAGAGCAGCCAAGTGGCCCAGGAGATAGAGGACTGGGGTGAGGACAATGAATTGAGCAAGACCTACATTCAAATCCAGACTTAGACACTTACTAGCTGTGTGACCTCGGGCAGGTCACTTACCCTCTGTTTACCTCAATTTCTTCATGCATAAAATGGGGATAATAATAGCATCTACTTGTGAGAATCAAATAAGGTAGTGCTTAGCACAGTGCCTGCTACACAGGTAACACTATAGAAATGTTAGCTATTACTTGCTACTATTACAGTAGAAAGAGCACTGGGGTTATCAAGAGATCTCAGTTCTAGTGTTGGCTTTACCACTAACCTCTTTGGGCCTCATTATCTATAAAACAGACTAGTTGACATCTAGGTCCCTTCAATTCAACATTCATTAAAATACTTTGGTTTGTTTCCTTGTACTTTATTCAATTCCCTGTGACACTCACCTGACCTTTAGAAAATCCTTCAAATCCATTACTGACAGCAAGCATCTTATGACCCTCAATGATGCCCATTCTCACTGCTGAACGGACGGCAGCATTCATCCCTGCAGCAGGAGCACCCACATTCATAACAGCCACAGTAAAATTGCTCTGCAAAAGAGAAAAAGAAATCAGCTTACCAGACTTTCAAGAACATAGCAGAATAATGTTAACATAGTGCTGTAAAGAAAATGCTTTGGCTGACATTGCTGAAATAAATGGGAGTGACAAAACAAGCTTGGGGGAAAATCACTGGTGGGATCTGCCAACTTCACACTAGGTCCAGAAAAAAGCTTGTTGATAGCTATTAGAAAAGATGGATTAAGCCCAGCTATCTAACATTCTAATATTTCGATATACCTCTTTGTCCATTTCCAATGATTTCTGAAGGATAAATTTCAGAATAATATTCTCGATCATAGCCAACCTCAATTGAACCAATAACCATCAGCCTTGGGTTAATTAGTCTTTATGTGAGGAAATGTGCACTAGATATAACTAAATAAAAACTTGTTTGGCTAGAATTCTATTTTACTTATATCTTAAAAGAGCTCTTTTCTATTTCCATATTAAGAATTAGCAAAGACTTTGACGATAGTGCTTTTTTTTAACTAGTCAACAGCACTTGGCTAATACAGCCATTTGCCACAGAGGAAATCCTGCAAACACAAAGAGCTGATAATAGATTGGTATTGGAAAGCTTCCCAGCAGATAGTTGCTTACAATGTGGTCACAAATGAGTCATCTAACTGATGAGCAAGGTATCAGAGATGGCCAGTAACACAACAATATCAGAGGAAAGAGATTTTGGTCATTAGGAAAAGTGCGTGTTCGGGATTCAGATACATAGCCTCATTTATCTGTTAGGCTATTTCTAGTTTATAGTTTCTTATTGCCTTATCAAGACTTGCACAGTCATACGTCCCATGACATTCAACGTAATACAATTATGATGCTGCATCATTCAGTTATCACTGAGTCATGCTTTAGAACAAGGTCTGGTATCCATTATAAAACCATGGAAGTAGCCATAATAATTTGCTTTTAGAAAGACTTTAAAAAATGTATTTGTAAAACTTTATCTATCAACATTTACAATCTGTATCACTGATCATTCTAAATGCACGTATCTTGGCTTCTGGGAAGTTTAATAGTATTTGTTAAATGTAGCCGAAATGAAATATTCGATACTGACTTACTTTAACAACAAAAAGTATAAAAATTTCTTGTTAATGGGAATCTGGAAGCATTTATTCATTCAGTTCTTAAAATGGCACTCTTCACAAAGGCATTACAGAAGAGGATATCTTCTAATCATTCAGCTGTAGCAGAATCAGATTTCTAAGAAGTTACTAAAAGTCAAAAATGACTGCTAAATTAATAAACTTGTGTTAACTCTGTGCCTCTGACTTCTGATATGCATAATGAACTACAGGTGATATATACATAACATTTCTTATTTATTCACAGCTAATGAATGCTTCAGTGTATCCTAACATAAGTCCAATATGGTTACACCTATTTTAAAACACTGAAGTGATTTTTTACACCTCACACAACTGGCTTAATGTTTGGCTTAATTCCACAACCAAATAAGAACATAGGCAAGAGGACTTTCATTTTCAGTAAAGGAAGGACAGGAAACAACCATTCTCAAGCACCTGTTTTGCTCCAGGCACTGTGCTAAGAGCTTTACAAATATATTCTCATTAGATCTTCACAACAACTATTGTGTTATTATTATCATCCCCATTTTATAGATGAGGAAACTGAGACAGGCGGAGGTTAAATGATTTGCCCAAAATCACAGAGCTAAAAAAGTATCTGAGGCCAGATTTCCTAATACCAGGCCTATCACTCTATCTACTGTACCATACTAATTAACAACAAATAATTTGATATTCTTAAAAACTGTCAAGGGGCGGCTAGGTAGCGCAGTAAACACAGCATCGGCCCTAAAGTCAGGAGGACCTGAGTTCAAATCTGTCCTCAGACACTTAACACAAAAATTAGCCATGTGACCTTGGGCAAATCACTTAACCCCAATTGCCCTCCAAAAAGCAAAAAACAAAACAAAAAAATCTGTCACTGGGATGGCTAGGTGGCGCAGTGAATAGAGCACCAGCCCTGGAGTCAGGAGGACCTGAGTTCAAATTTGACCTCAGACACTTGATCACTCTTACTGGCCATGTGGCCTTGGGAAAGTCACTTAACCCTTATTGCCCTGCCTTCCCCCTCCAAAAAGCAAAAAAAAACAACAAAAACTGTCACTATGTTGCAGTTTCTATCAGTTTCCATCAAATAGACTCTACCTCAAGAATAATTCCAAGAAGAATTAATTATCCATGGATTCTAGAAATTCTTTCCATATTCAGTATCCCATAGCTCCCAAAAGTCTAAATGCATATCCAATGTGGTGGTGTTCTCAGGCTTCCTTCATGGATTGAACTTTGAAAGCTTATGTCATGGAAGGTACATACCAAGCTTTCCCCAAAAACATCCTTCAGTACCTCTGTCCAAGAAGGGCTCAATGAGCTACTGGTTCTGCATGGCACTGCTTGGTTATGAAAAAAAAAAAAAGCTTAGGTATTAACTTGTGAGTGGATTTTTTTTCACGGTACCATGAACCATATAGCTATTAAATTATTTGGCTGGTTTTAACTGAAAAAATGTCAGTTGTTTGTGCTGTCAGGGCTAAGGAAAGGGAGAGGGCGGGAGCTGGTATTTCTTGGAATGCTTTGATGAAAGGAAAAGGCCTGAAGGAAAGTCATTTGCTGGCAAACTATCCTAACTTTCCATTTATAGTAACTACTCAGCTTCCTAGTATGAAATTTCAAGTGAGAAATAAGATACATTAAGTTAATAGGCACCTAGGTGGTGCAGTGGATAGAGAGGTGCTCCTGGAGTCAAGACCCTGATTTCAGTGATGGCCTTAGATACCTACTAGCCGTGTGACCCTGGACAAGTCACTTAACCTGTTGGCCTCAGTTTCCTCCTTTATAAAATGTAAAATGTACAACTCCAGCACCTCCCTTCCAGAACTTGTTGTGATGATCAGATGAAACAATAATTGTAAAGTGCTTAGCACTGTGCCTGGGACACAGTAGGTACTACTTAAATGTGTTAGCTATTGTTACCAGTATTATGAGATATGGCTCAATGACTAGAGTAGCGAAATAGAGCTATAGTTCCTTGTCACCAAGGCTGTTTGTTTCTATTAACAGAAAGGTGGTACCAAACACAACTCCAGCACCAAGAAAAACCAGAACACAGCATAGATGAACACTGTAGGTTCAATCCCCATGGCAATGATTATGATTACATGGTAGGACATCAGATATCGAGCTGAGAGACTAGGGCTACAAACACTTATTTTAAAGTTCAAGAAAGGAGAAATCCTATCAAACAGGTGGAAGGACTGAGAGCTTTCCTTTAATGGGGGCTCTTCACCTTCTGTGGCATGAGCCCTGTCAGCAGTCTGGTAAAGCTTATGGACCCCTCCTCAATAACATTTTAAAACATATACCATAAAACACTTAGCATTATAAAGGATAGCAATTATAATGAAATTCATCCTGCATTGATCTGGTTTGTTCACTGCTTCAATGCATTGTGAGCTCCTTCGAGAGCAAGGATTGCTTTTTTCTGCCTTTGTTTGTATCCCCAGAACTTAGCACAGTGATAGACGCATAATAGGTTCTTGATAAATGCTCGTTGGCTTGACCTGAGTTATCCAGATTATAAAATTAAGATGCCATAAGTACTAGGTAAAGAATCCCTATGGACTTAAAAAAGAATCAAGGAGTAACTTCAACAAACATAACATTTTCTCATCATGTTTGCTCTCTTTCTTTCTCTCTCCCCTCCCAAAGTAGACAGTTTCTAGTTTATGATCTATTAGATTTCTTCTATAGCAAAGAGAAGGTAACAACATAATAAGGAGAATAGAAACATTCCTTATTTTCATTATCCCACCACCACCTTTCAAAACAAAGGGGGAGGTACCCTGTTGGAGTCTGACTATAGCTTGAAGCATACTATTTTTTTCCTTGCTTTTTTGTGGGGTTTTGTTTCCTCTTGTTCTCTTTCTTCTTTCACAACATGACTAATAAGGAAATATGTTCTAACATGATTGCACATGTATAACCTCCATCAGATTGTTTACCATCTTGGGGAAAGAGGAGGGACACAGAAAAAATTGAAACTCAAAATCTTACAAAAAAGGAATGTTGAAAAGTGCCTTTCCATGTTCTTGGAAATAATAAAATACTATTCACATTAAAAAGAAAAAAAGGAAAGAGGGTACCTAACTTCCTAGAGTTAAGGATACTTGCCTTGTAACCAAGTTCACAGAGTAGTTCCATTCCCAACATAATTCCCATGTGACTGTTTCATCTGTCCAGTCTCCCACACCCCTGACCATGGCGATCCTGCTCTCCGCCTTGGCCTCACAGACCACCTACCTTTGGAAGCTCTGCATCTGACTTTTTTTGAGAAAGCATTTTATAGGTATTCAGGTTGTTCTCAAAGCTCCTAAAATAAAAATAATGGAGAATTCTATTTATCTTTATTTTAAAATACTTGAAAGACCTACCCTCCAAATCATACTAAGGATTTTTCAAACACATTATGTCATTGTAGTTAGGTGGTACAGTGGATAAGAGTGCTGGACCTGTATTTGGAAAGACCTAAGTTCAAATCTGGCTTAGACACCTACTAACTATGTGACCCTGGGCAAGTCACTCAACCTGTTTACTTCAGTTTCCTCAACTGTGAAAAGGAGATAGTAACAGCATGCACTTTCCAGAGTTGTTTCAAGGATCAGATGAGATAATATTATAAAATGTTCAGCGTGGTACTTGACATACAGTAGACACTCAATAAATGCTTATCTCCTTCCTTCTCTTCTGACCATCCCTTTCCTTATAACAATAGATAATAACAGGACAAGTTCTGGGTTTTATTTTTTAGTGGTGGTGGTTGTTGTGACTGTTCATTTAAAAATTCTGTCAAAATATTATGTATTCACAATGGGGGAATGAATATGTATAACCTATATCAGATTGTTTGCCATCTTAGAAGTGGAAAAGGGAGGGAAGGAGAAAAAATCAGAATTCAAAATCTTATAAAAAATTTTGTTAAAAGGCAGAAAATATTTAGAAAAATATCCTAAAATTAGTCTTACAGAACTGTAAGAATCTTTAGAGGTCATCTGGTTCATCCTCCTATTAACAGATAATCAAAATAATGGGCAAAAGAAGAAATGCTTTGTGATTCCCAAATTTGAAAAGACCAAATTCCTACTTTGTATAAAAATTTTTTTCCCACTGTCTTCTGTATGTTTATGAAATACATAGGGTTCTCCACAGAGCCTATATACAATTTAAATGCCCTGCCCTGCCCCTAACATAGTTCTTACCCTATCCAGCATTGACAGGATTATAGCTAAAGAAGGCATCTTTAAGTCACCTACTCCAACCCCCTCACTTTACAAATAAGGAAACTGATTTGCCCAAGAACATACAAGTATTAAGGGGCAGGATCAGAATTTGAGTCCAAGTCCTCTGACTCCAAAGCTACCACTGTCCCCAGTTCCACAATCCCAGATCTCAATCAGGCCAGCAGATCTCCCATCCTGGTTTGAAGGGTCAAGAAATAACTCTAACTCATCTTCCAGTATGTGATAGAAAAAAAGGAAGAAGGCCAAGATGAGGCAGAACCAACCAAAACCCAGGGAATGCATTGGAGTACCAGGAATAGAGAACCTGTGACCTCAAGATCACATGTGGCTTTCTAGTTCCTTGGGTGTGGCCTTTTCACTGATTCCAAACTTCACAGAACAAATCTTCTTAATGAAAGAATTTGTTCTATAAAACTTGGACTCAGTCAAAAGGCCACACCCAAGGACCTAGAGGGCCACATGTAGCCTTGAGGCTGCAAGTTCCCCACCCCTGTAATGGGGAGCCCCTGTTATGTTATGGCCTCAAAGAGCTGTGATTGACTTTGCAGTTATGTACCACTGTAGAAGGACTCAGTCAGACTCAGTCACTGACTAGTATTGACAGCAGCCCTGAGACAGGAGAGAGGCTAAACCCTAAATGGAAAGGGGTCTAAGGAACACAGTGGAGAAAAGGACTCACAGAAAGCAATGGTGGTGGCTATGACAGGAGGGGTATCAGAACAGTCTTTGCAAAGGAAGTAATTTAATGTAATAGCAAAAACAGTATTTGCTCAAGGTCACCCTCCTCCCATTCTGAGCAAGTCCCTTACAACTGTTGCTTCAAAGCCCCATTTGTTTCTCATTTGTCTCATTCATAATCAATATAAGAGCCACATTTCCAAAATCCCTGATGGTCATCCAATGTCTGCTGGAAGACATCCAGTAAGGAAGAACTAACTACCTAATAAGACAACCTATTTCATTTTTAGGTTACTCCAATAACTAATAACAAGTTTATTTCACCCAGTGCAAATTTGAGGTATAAACTCAGCAAGGACCCTGGCTGTGACTCAAGATTTCCTTCTCTTGGGGTGACTAGGTGGCGCAGTGGGTAGGGTGCCGGCCCCAGAGTCGGGAGGACCCAGGATTGGTTCTGGCCTCAGACACTTAACACCCACACAAAAAGTCTGGCTGTGTAACCTTAACCCCAATTGCTTTAAAAAAAAATTTCATTCTCTTCTACTTTTCATTTACTCTCTATCTCATTATACTTTGGGACTTTTTTAAGCCTCTTCCTTTTACTCAAACCCCTAGGATAACCCCACCCTTCTCATCCACATACTTACAGCAAATAACTTAGGCTTTAGTTAAGTTCTCTAAGATTGAGACCATGTGAATAGGGCTCCTGTAAGTCCCCTTGAAATTTCAACAGTATCATCCATCCTCTTCTCCTTCCCTCATTTCCCTTCTTACTATTTGTCCCCCTGATGCCATACCTAATGATCCATATCTTTTGACTGATAAATCAGTCAATGTCTTTTCTGAAGAAATATGGATTGCCTATAAACCCTCTCCATAGCTTGGATTCATAGAACAACTCCTCTTCCACATAGCCATCTCTCAAGTCCTGGAAGACCTATCATTCTGCCATTTTTCAATTCATTTTCCAAAGCCTTGCAACACGAATACTACATATCTTAATTTCAGTATAACTTGGCTTTCAGGTAATTCATATCATACGATTCAACTAGTCATTGTTTGGAAAGTCATTTATCCTTTCTGACACCAATTTCAAAGCACAGCCATGCAAATCCCATGTAAATCCACAGGGAATGACTATGGGAACCATTAAGAGTGAGACTTTTTAAGTGCACAGTCTCCTTTCCTGAGAGCCCTGGCCAGGGACAATATTTGGCTCTTCTATACTCTCTCCAAATCAACTCACCTTCCTCGAAGCTTCACAGCCTCATCAAATTGTCTTTTATCCATTGCCTTCTGAACTTCCTGAGTCTTAAAAACAGAAAAGGCAAGTTTAAAAACTTCAGTGTATAAGACATTCCCTGAGGTGGTACAGTGGTTAGAGCACCAGGACTGAAGTCAGGAGACTCATCTTTTTGAGTTCAAATGCAGCTTCAGACATTTACTAAGCTGTGCAACCCTGGTCACAGGGTTTGCCTGTTTGCCTCAGTTTCTTCATCTGGTAAAATGAGGTGGAGAAAGAAATGGCAAACCACTTCAGTATTTTTGCTAAGAAAACCCCAAATGGAGTCACAAAGAGTTGGACATGTTTGAACAACAGCAACAAAAAGAGAAAACAGTTTGTTTCCTTTTTTTCACTTTTAGAATGTAATGTAGGCAGGTTTGGTGGTCTAGATATTAAACATCTAGATGAGGCAATATCAGGTTCAGTTTATATGCATGGTCACTATGGTCATGTTGAGCCTATACGAATAGATGCAGACAGCCCACAAACCTTTCCATATTATATATGAGTGAGGGATGACGGAGTAGCTAGCATTCATGACCCCAATGTAACTCCACTGCTACTTTACCTGACTCATGAGGATTCTGAAAAATATCAAGTGCTATTTAAATCAGAGATGAGTCTCATTATTATCATTGTCATTTGGCTGCCTCCCTGCCCTTGTCCCCAAGGGAGCAGGCAGACAGCGTCACCTGTTTTATTTGTACCTTGGTCTTCTAAATGTCAGTGGACAAGGATCTGGGCCTAAGATTTAATAGGGAGATCCTGGCTGGCTGGATTGCATTTAGAAAACTTTTGGTGCTTTCAGTGAGCTCAAGGTACCCCTTCAAGTTCAATATCCATCATTTTCATATTGCTTTCTGCCCAGGAACTGGCTTTTTTTGGGCCTACTCAACTCTTGATAATTAAGAGCTAATATTGTGAAAGGATAGGGGCAAGAATTATACCAGATGAGGAGGGATGGAAGAGTTGCACCCTGTACCAGTAAAGAGAATGTCCATGCTGGTAAGACCATGGACTTGTCCGTGTACTGATGGATCAACTCACTTAACAGATTTGGATAGCTCTGGGTGGACTTCTTCAAATATTCTCTGACTATGAGATGTCTTACTGTTCAGACGTCTCCTCTCTCCTAATTCCAATACCACACAATTTAGTGCCTGATTATATACTGCTTCATGCCGTGTTCTAATTGTTTTGTGTGTGCATTTCCCAACTCCCCAGCAATATTCTAAAATTCCTTTAGGGCAGAGCCCTTGCATACTTTTTTTTTAATATTCTTTCAGCGCCTAGGATAGAACTGGTGCTTAGTAAATAATTGACTCATCAACTTGGAAACCCAAAGATGCCAAGAGAAGACTCACTAAAAAAAAACCAAACCCAAAACAACAAACCAACTAATTTAGACGAGGCAATTAAAAAGTGTCACACAGATTGTAACTAAGAAGATGCAGATGAAAATTACAAAATTAAATAAAGTGATATTAATCTCTCTAGTTTCACCAAAGATTAATTAAAAATGCCAGGCCTATGAAGTGGTTGCATTATTTGAATTCACATTGCATATTTCCATTGTGGTGGAACCAATTACCATATTTTTTATAATTATAACTTATAATAGTGATTTCAAGTACATGCAACCACTTCACAAGACTAATTATTCACACTACTTGGGACCTAGCTATGTTTCACTATGAAACTGCTGTTACTATATTTCCTTTAGACCACTAATTATCTTGAAACCTCAATTCACTTTTTGTTCATTCAGTGAATAATGAGGCAAAAAGGCTTCACTTAGGCTGTTGTTCTGTTCAGTTATTAACAGGCACTAATTGTTACCGATTACCTTCCTAGTCCAATCAACTAACTGGAAATACCAGTTTGGCCCCATCCCAAGAACTTACCAAATGCACACACTCCATCAGGGGCAGACGCACAGACTGGTTTCCACACAGAGACACAACACACGCCGGGGTATTTGGTGTACCCTCAAGAAGGGCCAATACAGCATCCACACCCATGCGACTAGCCTGGAAAGGATAGAATGTAGCAAGCATGAAACACAAAGATATCATATTAAAATGGATATCTGGGGAAGAGTCAATTAGTATCTTCTAATAATAAAGATCTTTGGAAGAAGTCTACAATCTCTAATCCTTACCATTTTTTTAGACTAGACATCTCCATGAATAAATGAATCATAGGTACTTGTTCCTTTTTGTTTGTTTTTTGCTTCTTGAAGGGGGGAAGGCAGGGCAATTGGGGTTAAGTCACTTGCCCAAGTGTCTGAGGTCAAATTCGAACTCAGGTTCTCCTAACTTCAGAACCAGTGCTCTATTCACTGTGCCACCTAGCCACCCCAAGGTATTTGTTCCTGATACAAAATACTTGGATAGTTACCTGCATTCTCACTAGACCTCCCTCCTTTAATTGTTTTAGAGTCTTTTTTTATGACAAAGGAGAAAATCTCAATTACACATTAAGGGCTTCTTTAACTCCTCTCTAAAACCTGCCAATTTTGATTTTACCAAGAAGGATAGGCCTCACTCAAGATTCCCAATATTGAGAAAAATAAAGCAAACACATGCAACCATGAATCCTCATTCTAGATAAATTCTTTTATTCTCTTGTCATACCTTTCATCTCTTAAAAAGCCCTTAGCTGGCCTGTTATAGTGATACCTTCTGGGCTCCATTCTCTTTGGTACTCAAGCTAGTGTGGTAAACGAGTAAGAAGGCCTTTTAGTACTCTTTTGGAATCTTTAGGTCTGATTTACTTTTCTTAAGCTGGCTAGTCTCAAACTGACTTTAAAATAAGCACAAGTGGTCATTAATGTCTCAGATGACAGAGCTCCTAACCTGAAGAGAAATGGAATAGTCTGCACTTGGCCAAATGGTCCTATAAGGGAACTTATCCTGAATATCAGTCAGTAAATCTACTATTTAATAAGTTGAGTTCTGGTTCCTTTGAATATCCCAAAATGGACTCTTTTCTTAGAGACATACCAAATAAAAAGGGTTGATTACTCCTACAAACTTACCAGAATCCTGTCAAAAGCAGAAGGAGTTCCCCCTCTTTGGACATGTCCAAGGATTGTCACACGAGTATCATATCCCAGTTGTTTAACTACAAGCTACAAAAAAATTCATTAGATCAATGAAGAAACACAACATTGCAACAGGGAGTTGTGTGTTATTGAATAACATTCATATGAATAACACAAGACTAATGTGTATTAATAAACATACTTTACATCTTATCTGAGGGAAATGTGTTTTGTTTTTTAAACTCTTTTTTTCGGGGTGGCTAGGTGGCACAGGGAATAGAGTACCAGCCCTGGAGTCAGGAGAACCTGAGTTCAAATCTGGCCTCATACACTTAACACAAAAACTAGCTGTGTGACCTTGGGCAAGTCACTTAACCCCAACTGTCCTCCCCTCCCAAAAAAAACCCCTCTTTTTTTTTCTGGATATAACTGAGGAAAGTTGAATCTCTAGTTTTCACCTTCTGAAGATGCTAAACTAAAAACCTATTCAAAATTGTTCTTGAAAAATAATTCACTCTCCAAGAAGGTAAAAAAAAAAAGTTGTATATTTTTAAAAGTTCAACAGTTTATATTAAACTATTCACAGTCTAAATGAGAATTAAGAAGGAGGCTTTGGGAATTTTTTTTCTGATCATCTAAATTGCCTTACATTTTAAAAGCTATGTATGAGACAGTATGTTATAAGGAGTTATAAGGAGTATGGCATTCAACGAGAGCTAGGCTTGGCATCAGGAAGACTTATGTTTGAATCCCAGCTCTGATACTTATTATATATGTGACCTGGAACAAATAAGTCACTTCATCTCCATGGCCCTCAATCAATGCCATAGAATTTATTTTCTAAATCACAGATGCTGATGAAATCATAGACCTGTGCTTGAGGCAGCACAGAAAAACTGAAAGATCACTGTACCAGAAGTCAGGAGACCTCAATTCTAGTTCCTAAAATCCACTACCCACTAGATGAGCAGCCTTGCACAAAGGACATCATTCCAGTTTCCTCAGTCGGGAAAAGACACTAGTCTGGTTCTGTGCTGGGTTCTTTCAAGCTCTAACAGTCTGATTACAGAATACACAATTACCTCAAATACAATGGAATAGGATAGAAAACCAAAACAAAGCTTTTAAAAATGCCTTTGAGCTTTATGTAAAAATGATATTCTTTCTGGGTGTGTCTGAAGTTAGAATCAAGTGTTTTCTGGGTGTCCTTCAACTATAGGAATGTTCATGTTTAAGAATAGTAGGACCCAATTTATAACAGCACAATTGATGTTAAAAAATAAAGTAGGTACTTGGTAAATAAATACCTGTTGATTGTTCATATCACTAACAAAATCAATGGAAGTACAACCTCAGTGGAACTGAGTACCTCAGTAGGTCACTGAGGCGGAAGGCCAGATCCTCCCTTGTGCCCCACCCTGCCCCATGGCAAAAAACCACTTTCAAGAGCTTCTGTAGACTGCTTCCTTAAAGAAGCTTTGCAATAACATCAGTCCTTTGAGATGAGCTAAGAAGCCTCAGGGGAGGCAGGTTGGTACTGATACATGTGTGGTACTAGCCAGGGCAGACCAACAAAAAAGCCTAGTGTTGCTGGTTCCTTCTGCAGAGTTGCAAATAATATGGTGATTCACTTTCAATAAACTCAAGATGGCTTTATTCCCAGACAAGCCTCTTAGTTGGTATTCCAGGCTAGAAGGTAACCACAGCCAAGTGTTCCAGCAATACAATTCAATCCAACAAGCTCCACTTTTGTTCCAGACAAATACTAATTGTGTGACCTTGGGTGCATTAGAGGAAGGTACCTAGACCTCAAGTGCATTAAGATTTAGGTAACTTTCAGACTAAGTCGCAAAAAAAGGAGCTGACCTACACTGGTAGGGGGGAGGCCTCTCATCTGGGAGTTCCCTATAGCAATAGGTCTGGTCCTTATCTGTAAAATGGGGTTAGCAATAGCACTTACTTCACAGTGACCTGGAAGTGATTTGTAAAACTTAAAGAGCTATATAAATGTGATCTATCATCTATATCTCTACTCTTACATGGCAGACACTATGCTGGGCACTAGGAATGCTAGGATACAATAAAGTCACTGGGTGCCTTAAAAAGAATAATTTCTTTGCTGTTAAAATCTGTACTTATTCCTCAGGTGGAAATTCTAGTTATAAGGAAGATTATACTCTTGTGAGTACCTACCTTTATTCTTAACATGCATTGTTCTATTGTTATAAAATAGATGTCTTTTACTACCATTGGAAGGTGCTATTTTTGTGAGGATTTACATAAATAAATATTTGTATTGATAATTTCTCAGAAGCATTACAGTAAAGGCCAACAACTTACATCCTTAACCTGCTCAGAAGTAATAGGTTTATTATGGATATCAATCGCTCCTTCTGCAACAATTATGATGTTCAGCCTCTTCTTGCGGGCACGGTTCTGCGGGAAAAGAAGGTTAAGTATTTTTCAAAGACCTGAACCAAAGAGAACTATCGATTCCCCTGTCCCACCTTTCAAAAACAAATTCAATTAACTCTTCTCTACTAAAAGAACTGTTTCTTCCTCTCCCTGATCCCTCCTTCCTTTGGACTGCAGAAAATAAAGTCACTGCCTGTTTTCTATGGTACATTCTATGTATGTTGGGGGCCTGAGGAATCTTTGTGGACAAAGCAGAGGTAAAAAATTTCTAGGATTGGAGGCAGACTAGAGATGATCATGGTCTCACACACTGCTTTTCTCAAGTTGTGTTTTTTATTGTGCTGTTTTGGGGAGAAAATTGCGGAAGGACCCCACTGTTCACCTACTCATTCAGTTACCTTTTTTCTAGCTGCCCTCCATTTTCAATCGTTTTCTCCAGGTGGAACAGTGGATAGAGCACTGGACCTGGAGCCAGGAGAACCAGGAAGCCCTGAGTTCAAATACAGACACTTCTTAGCTGTGGGACCCTAGGCAGTTAGGTGGAATAGTGGATAAAGTTCTGAGCCTGGAGTCAGGAAAACTCATCTTCTTGAGTTCAAATCTAGCCTCAGATACTTACTAGCTGTGTGACCTTGGGCAAGTCACTTAACTTTGCCTCAGTTTTCTCATCTATAAAATGAGATAGAGAAGGAAATGACAAAGCACTCCAATATCTTTGCTGAGAAAATCCCATTTGGGGTCACAAATAGACATGATTGAAATGAGTGAAAGAACAAAAATTTCCTCCAAAATCTCTCCAACAACCATCTTCTCTTTTCTATTCTCATTGATATCACCTTTACACAAGACTTTACTTCTCACTTGGACTACTGAAAAAGCTTCCTTGCTCCAGTTTCTTCCTTCTCCAACTCAGTCTACCCACTGCTCCAGATTAATTTTCCTTTAAGATAGCTCTTTTCCCATCAATCTGATGCTAAAAAACTTTCAGTGGCACTCCACTGCCCACTAAAACTTCTTAGCATTGTGTTCAGGGGCTTTCACTTGCTTTTACAGTATTATTTACCTAAACACACATATATCCCTGACTTGCCAAACTGGATTACCTTCTTTTTCCCAAACATGACATGCATTTTCTTGTGCTATAACATCTTTCTTCATGCTTTTCCTTATGCCTAGGGATACCTCCCCTACCCCTCATTTCTACCAGTCAATATCCTATCAAACCCAGGTATTCAGATAGTACCTCCTGTATAAAGCCATAAAGAAATTGGATTCCTCTTCCAAAATGGGATTTCTCTTTTATCCAAATGCCCTGAGCACCATTATGTCTTTCTCTTATAGGACTTAACAGTATTCTACTTTGTAGTACAATTAATCTGTGCCCTAGACTTATTTCTATATTCCCTCTTTTCCCCTTATCTGATAAAAATGTTTAATTATAATTTGTATTCACCTAGATCTCTTTCATGCGAAGGGCTTAACATAGTGCTTTGTTATGCATGTGGCAGACATTTAACTAATGCTTGTTGGATGTGTTAATGTTGTCAAATTCTGCCATTTACACCCTTACAACTAAATCAACAAATGTTTCTAGAGTGAATTATGTATGAGAGATATAATGAACTAGCCCTCAAGGACCTTAAAATTTAATGGGAAGGGGGCAGCTAGGTGGCACAGTGAATAGAACACTGGCCCTGGAGTCAGGAGGATTTGTTCAAATTTAACCCCAGACACTTGACACACTTGCTAGCTGTGTGACTTTGAGCAAATCATTTAACCCCAATTGCCCTCCAAAAAGCAAAAAAAAATAAAAAATTTAATGGGAAGATAAAACAAGCAGGCCAACACACACACACACACACACACACACACACACACACACACACACATGAAAGGAAGTCTCAAAACTTGACAAAGCAAGCCTGTTTTTCCCATAAAATGCTATGTTAATAGTAATGCCAGTTCTTAACTGAGGACAGGGAATTTAAAATGTAGTCTATAAAAACCTACTTCTAGACATAGCTAAAGTGGAAATTATATAAACACAAAAATTTAAACCTTGGGACCATTTCCAGATTGTAAATGTACTAATTAAATCAAGCATGCATGATTCTAAGAAAAATCAAAACTACTGCAGACCACAGGGCAGAATTCGACAGGGATACATATTCTATTTGAGTTGCATAATACACACCTCTACCCCCAAAACACACACACTCACTCTCTCTCTCTCTCTCTCTCTCACACACACACACACACACATCCACAATGTAAAGAGAAATCTACCCCTTCAAAAAAATTAAGCAAACTTTGTACTTGGGAAAATTAAGTCTGATACAAAATACTAAAATATTTAATATTAAAATCAGATCTTTATACACACACATACACACACACAATCTTAGCATATAAAAATATCTCTACTCCCACCATACTTCTTCACACTACTCCAAAGAACTCCTCCACCTCCCTTTCCTGCACACTTTAATGTACCATTTTTATACTATAAAGTGTCTCGTGGCTAGGTTTTAACTAGTGAAAAACCTATAGAATTAATGTTCTATAGACCTGGAACTCATGATATACATTCCAGTCATTATTGTAGATAGTGAACTCACTAAATCCTTTTGCAAATCTCTTCAGTACTCAGTATATTTATAAAATAAGTGCTGTAATAAAGTATTGAAATATATTAAAATAAAGAGCACATAAGAAATAACAGGCAACTAAGGCACATATTGTGCTTCTGTTATCAGAACTACATTGGGTTTATCCTTTAATTAAATCCATTAGTTTAACAAATATTCTGGAATACAAACAAAACTTTCACATCACAAAAGGAATGAAAGATACTCTACAAAGTAATTAATGAGAAGTCAATAAAGCTGAAAGCAAGATTAACCATAACCATAATGAAAAACATAGTTGATGGATAGATACCATTTCCCTAGTAGCACTAAAGAGGAATTAGGATATGAAAACAGAACAGGCCCATTCTGGCTAGGATACTTAGACATATGTCAAGCTAATGGAGAGCCAAATGGATTTTCAGGCAAAATCTGGTTTTCACGGGCCCTAAACCTACAGGCAAAGCACATTACCTAACCTAAATGAATTATTGGTCCTTCTGGGGAAATGGAAATGTTTTTTCTATTTCATTATAGCAAGTACCACTCAAACACATGAACCTTTGAAGACAAAATGTACAGTAAGTGTCATTAAAATGATGTATCACCTCTGATAGCTTAACGCATAGTTGCCTCTCCCAGCCTTCTTCTGGTGGGTATTCAGGAATAAATACCCAATCTGCACCACAAGCCAGGGCACTTACAAGAGCGAGATACCTATTCAGGAAATATCAAAGGCAGACATTACACCTTGTAGGTGACATTGCACTGAACTGAGAATTGAACAGAAGAGAGCAGATTAGACAGCATTTGGGAAAACTCCAATTATATACCCTTGCTATGTATGCAGGAGGGTGGAGGGGGGAGGGAGAGGGGAAGAAAAGACTCCCAAACCATCTTTTCCCCATCAGTTGTCTTTTCCTGACATGCTAAATGACTTGTGAACCACAGAAAATCACAATCCCCAAAGAGTTTAAATTGCAACTAGGGGCAGCTAGGTGGTGCAATGAATAGAGCACCGGCCCTGGAATTCAGGAGGACCTGAGTTCAAATGCGGCCTCAGATACTTAACACAAAAACTAGCCGTGTGACCTTGGGCAAGTCACTTAGCCCCAACTGCCTTCCAAAAAGCAACAAAAAAAATTGCAACTGATTCAATAGTCATGGAAAGACAGATGGCAGACCTAATTAGTTAGATCCACAGCATATTATAGACTCAGAATTTCAGAGACCTAAAATGCAACTAAGGAAGGATCTATTTGATGCTATACCCAATAAGGGGCCTTTACCTAAAGACCTAAAATGAGGGAGAATTCACTACTTCTTGAGACAAACCCATTTTCTTTTTAGACAGCTCTCAGCATTACTAAATTTTTCTTTGAATTATCAGTGATGTTGTGTACACAAAGTAACATAAAAAGTATCATTTAGGAACTGAGTAATCAGAAAAGAAGGGCTTATCATGTATTGAGAGTGAGGTATAACAGATGGAGAACCCAAATATTGCACTGGTACCCTGACAATGTGTCAAGACCTAGATTCAGGCATCAGACACATTGGGCAGAATATTTAGGGAGGATCTATGAAAAGATTTGGACAAAAGTGACACAGGATGAGAAGGTGTGGGTGGGATGTGATCTACTCTGATGGAAGGAACACCAAGTTCACCAAGATCAAAGATATTGTGAAGTAAATATACATTGGGCACTAATAGAAACAGGGTGGTATTATGGAAAGTATACTCAAACAAGAGTCAGGGGGCAGCTAGGTGGCACAGCGGATAGAGTACTGGTCCTGAAATCAGGAGGACCTGAGTTCAAATATGACTTCTGACCTGATACTTGACACTTACTAGCTATGTGACCCTGGGCAAGTCACTTAATCCTAATTACCTCACACTGCCCCCAATAAAACAAACAAGCAAGGGTCAAGAGTCCTGGATTCTAGTCCTGGGTCTGCCAACAATTAGAAGTGTGTCACTGGGACGTCTAGGTGGCACAGTGAATAGAGCACTGACCTTGGAGTCAAGAGGACCTGAGTTCAAATCCGACCTCAGCCACTTCACACACACACACACACACACACACACACAAAACTAGCCATGTGACCTTGGGCAAGTCACTTAAACCCAATTGCCCTGCCTTCCTCACTTCAAAAAAAGCAAAAAAAAAAAAAATGTGTCACTCCATATCTCTGGGGCTCATCTATAAAATGAAGGGGGTTAGACAATGTCCATAAAGCATATTATTTTCTAAACACATACCCACAGTGTCTTCCCATAACCTCCAGAACAAAGGTCCTCTGGTGACTGTAACACAAAAAGATAGGGAATAGAAATATAATTAACCTTAACACTGGAACGAACACCAAACAGAAAGGTAGAGGAATAAGACAATACCTTAAAATAAGACTACAATTCTACAGCTACTAGAGGTATATAAACTGGTCACACAAAGATTCATTTTCTACAAATGTTAAATCAGAGTTTATTCAAGTAGATGCTTCAAAGCACCTGGAATGAAGTAGTCTCTCACATCATTGAAAATTACTATTTTTCTTCCATCTGATACAATCCTTCTATATAACCTGACTAATGCCTAATGTGAAAGTACTAGCAGATACTATACTTGATTGTATGCCACCATGAGGGTGGGGAAGGAGAGAAAATTTGAAACTCAAAGAATTGTGGAAATGAATCTTGTAAACTAAAAGTAAACAAATTAATAAAGACCAAAAAAAAAAAAAAAAGAAAATTGCTATTTTTCAAAACATTACTTTTCCATTTTGAAAACACATTCACATGTGCTGTAAGGATGTGAGATTTTTAAATTATTTCTAGAAAACTTTCTTATGGTTATTTAAGGGGAGTGAGCAAACTTGGATAAACAGACTTATTTCCAATATAAAGAACCATTAATTGGACATATTCTCACAAAAGGAACCCAGAAGTAAGGTGCCTGGGTGACTGTAAAAATAGAAGAAAATCCTGGGGAAATTCTCCTAAAAATGAAGGCTTAGAGACTAAGGAAAAAAGGGAAAATCAATAAATAAACCACAGATCCATTTTTTTACTCTCATACTTTCAAACACTCAAGTTGTTACCAGGATATCATGAGTCCTGGGCTATTTAGATGCTCCCTTCGTAACCTGGCATTTCAGTTTGCTTAGGCATATTTTGCCAACATTCAAATCTGGGCAATTATTTTCCCCAGTTCTGTTCTCCCTGCTCATTTCTTTCTAATGTTTTACCTCTGGGCAGTGGTCATGATGGCATCCACAACTTCAATGATTCTGTGCAAAGCAGAGTCGGTACCAATTGTCATGTCCGTCCCACAAAAGTCATTGTCTATGGAGCCCACCATCCCCACAATGTTGAGGTAGGCATACTTCTTCGCGGCCTCTTTTCCAATTTTACCTGTTTAAAAATAGACAGTGTTCATGGTGACTACCATTTGATGTTCCAGGATCAACACAATGTTTAAAGAAAAATGATCTTGTGTGAGAAATGATGTACCCATTTTGGTTATTAACTCATCCTCACAAATTTTTTGAATAATTGCTCATGAATTCAGGGGAAAGAAGGCTTGTCAAAGACAAAAAAAAATATTTTCACAGAATGAACTGCTCCTTTAGACTGATATAATAAAAAGAACACAACCTGGCTGAAAGAACTGACTTCAAATACTGGTTCCAACTCTCACTATTTTCTGTAAAGCAAGCATCCTGTAAGTTCCAATATGCTGTCTAAAGAACAGTCTTATTACTCTGTCATCTAGCTTGGGGGGATGTGTAAGAATCTATACTCTACTGGAATGGCCCTAAAGAAGCCAGGGTCACCTCTATACTACATGGGACATTAAAACAGGACTTTAGCAGAGATTATTAGTACATACTATACTTTAATAGGTTTTATATTACTCAAATTTGAGATTACATATGTATATGTGAATATACTTAGGTATTTGCATCTGTATATGTGTAATATATATGCATACACACACACACATACAGATATATATAATGGGCCTGAGGTCAGGAAGACTCATCTTCAAATATGGACACAGACACTTACTAGCTGTGTGACCCTGGGCAAGTCAATTAACCTTATTTGCCTCAGTTCCTCATCTATAAAACAAGGTAGATAAGGAAATGTCAATCCACTCTAGTATCTTTGCCAAGAAAACCCCAAATTGGGTCACAAAGAGTCAGATGTGACTGAAACAAATGAACAACAATGAAATTGTGGGTCACAAAGAGTTGGACACAACTAAAATGACTGAACAATGAAAAAATATATCTTTCTATATGTGTGTGTGTACATATACATACATATCCACATACATCTCAAGCACAGGTTATAAGAAAATAAATTCCATTGTATCCCATAACTAGAATTTTTAGAAATTCTCCTTCAGAACTACTAAGAAGTTCACAGCAAAGGAAAGTCTAAGCTTAAGTTACAATCCTATCTATCATTTGGTGAACTACCTTATTTAACTAAGAGGTTTTAAAAGAATAACCTAACTCAGTGGGCTAAATCAAAGTCCTGACAGGTAACATAACAAAACCTACTTCAAGTTACCAAAATTTGCCAAGCAGAAAGGTCACTTTTCTCTGAAGGCAATAGAAGACAACAGGAAGGTTCCAACATACCAGTTTGGGCTAATTCTTGTAGGAGTCCACTCCATTCTTCACGGAAAAGGTTGGCTCCAGTTAAGCTTCCATCCCCACCAATCACACACAGGTTAGTGATTCCATTTTGAATCAAGTTATAAGCTGCTTGTAAGCGGCCTTCCCGGGTACGGAATGCTTGGCAACGTGCACTGCCAATGACTGTTCCTCCCTGGAAGAAAAAAATCATATCCATTTACCCCCTTCCAAATAGATGGACAGAAGTATAGAAAGATACATGCCTAGTCCCACATATATATATATATATGAAACTATCAGAGATCGTGAACATCTCTTCTTTCTGGTCAGCCATCTGAAGGTGGTAAGAAAGATATGTTAATTCTCCCTGCCTAGGTTCTTGAACTATACTATGATAAAAGACAAAAGCATGGGAGTTGCCATTCATTTATTCATTCAATTCATTTATTCAACCAATAATTAAATGCCAACCAGGTCCCACAAATTGAACTGGGCAGGGGAGATATAAAGATAATAGAGATAAGCTCTCAAAAGGAGCTTAAAATCTTACTACAATATAATTGTTCTGTTATATGGGGTTTATTTCTGAGGAGGGAGACCAATTTTATCTCTGTGGAAGACTCCCAGTGTGGAAACTCTCTCCAACAATGCACAGGCACAGTTATCTGTAACTTAGTCGTAGAGTTGCCTGAGGCACTAAAATGCACTCAGTTTCTTCCTCTAGGTCAGAGGTGGGCCTTAAACCCAGGTCTTTTGGAGCCCAAAGCTGGACCTCTAGGCACTATGATACTACCTATCAGATTATAGAATGGGGAAATCTGAAAACATACACAGATAAGTAGAACAGTAGCCAAATTCAACAATGGGGAACAAAACAATAGATGCTGTTTCTTAAAGTATATATAAACCCCCAAAGGGCCTGCATATGCTCAGTAATAATAAAGATAGTGCAGAATAATAACACCAGTGCTTGATGAGCATATTACAAGAGCACTGAAAAGAATTAAATCCCCTTCCCGAATTGTATATTATGCTCTGTTTTAAGGGAGCGTCTTATTTAGGAAATCATCCCATGACTGAAGCTTCACATTTTGCAGTCAGGTCTCAATGTAAATTGATTTTTTAAAAAAAGGGAAGGAAGGTGTATGCTCTGATTTTTGTTTTTTGATTGAACTTTTTTTTTAATAGAAACATATTCAAAAATCTAAATTCACAAAAAATATGAAAAAAAATTATTATAACACAAAAAGATTCTTCACTTATAAGATTTACTTAGTGCCTCCTTAAAATACTGAACTACCCTGTACATTTAACATGATTAAATTTTTTTTTAAGCAATCAGGGTTAAGTAACTTGCTCAAGGTTACACGGCAAGTTATTTCTGGGTGTGGTGCTGAGTATCTGAGCCCGGATTTGATCCAGGTCATCCCGACACTGGAGCTGGTGCTCTTACTCACTGAACCACCTGGCCGCTCCAACATGATTAAATTCACAATAATTAAATCTGCACATGAAACTTTTCAGGAGTACCTCTGCACAAAGACAGGTCCATTTTGCTGGGAGAAAGCTGTATAAGGAGATACATAACTTCAACCACTCTTACAATTGTGTGGATGTATTTATTCATTCATACATAAACACAAATACCAGATATGCATAGTATCTAAAAACTGACTTTTAGAAACATTTTACTCCTTTCCAAACAAAAGTTGGCATGATAACATCTGAAATTTAAAAAACAAACAACCCAATATTAAATGGCCTTTCTGCATATGTACTGCATACTATCAGTCTGCCCCAAGGTAAAGGTTCAAATTTGCTCAGAAATAATTTTTATTACCAATAGCACTTCCCTGGTAGAGTTCAGGTGATTGTTTTCTTCTGATAATGGTAGTAATCAAGTAAATTATGACTGTGCAAAGCAAAGGTGAATTTCAGGCAAACACTTCCCTGGTAGAATTCAGGTGACTGTACTCTTCTGATAATAGTAATAATCAAGTAAATTATGACTAAGCAAAGCAAAGGTGGATTTCAGGGACTAAATTAAAAGGTATTTAGCACAGAGGATACAAGTTTTCTTGGTTTAATCATTGGAGGATCATGAAATTTATAATGTTGAAATAAAATCTGTAAGCTATAAATACTCCAATTGCATGGAAATCATTCATAGTCTTAAGAGAAGAAAACCCAGAATGGTAAACTGCAGTTCTGCTAGTTTCACACACACACACACACACACACACACACACACACACACTCTCTCTCTCTCTCTCTCTCTCTCTCTCTCTCTCTCTCTCTCTCTCTCTCTGGCCACAAGTATTGCATAGTTCAATGCTCACTCCTCAAACAAGATGGAAATGCTGCTGTTCTTATAAGTTTATTATAATCCAGTAATAAGGAGATGTTGGAGAATAAAAACACCACTCTATCCAATAATTTTTGGTCATCAACATTTAATTCAATAGGGCAGCTAGCTAGATGGAGGGCATGTAGACACAGAAATGTGTCTAAATGTGTCAACAGAAAGGGGGAGGTGTTGAGGACCACGGCCAGTGATCCTGATGATAAGATCCTGATGGCTGAATAAGCCCTTCTCAGCATAAGACCCTGCCAAACAGGCCATGATCGGTTCCCCATCCTCCAGGAAGGCTCACAGGCATGGGCTTCACATCCCCATGAGAAGTGTGGTATGCACTCCCGGCTTGGGTACAAGGACACTCACAGTGTTCTCAGGGGAAACTAGCATAATGTAGCAACGTAGTATTAACTAGAAGCCTTGGGACAACTCCATTCTGTTCTAGGGAGGTTTAGTGAGGTTTGGAACATCCTGCCCAGTACTTGTACCCTGATAATAAGGATAGAGTGCACAGCTGTCATGTATGAGGTGAATGGGAACTAGAGCAATGGTGTAATCCCAAAGACAGTGGCTTATGATGACTATGCAGTTTTACACTATATACACTGGACTCTTAGCTGAATAAAGTTGACTCAGTTTTCTACCATACTGGAGTCCCATCTCATTTATCATTGTCAACCTCTGGGTAAGTAATCCTTTATCTATCTTTTCACCTTTTTCTTCAGCTTTTCTTTCTCAGATCTGCTGCTAGCCAGCAGGGCTCCTCTCTACCACTATCTCAGACTGCCACAGAAGGGCAAGGGTCCCTGGGTGGGCTTGGCTCCCCACAGGGCATGACTAGGAAATGATGGGGTAGAGGCTCTGAGAAACCCCTAGAACTCTGATTGAATTTTCCCACTTGGTGAAGCATTTGTCTGAGGCCATAAGCCTTTCATTATTGCTAGGCCCAAATCTGTAACTCTTAACCTAGCCTAGCCTTCCATAGTCCAGCTACTTCCCACCCTAGAGCCTATCAAAATATCTATACCCTTAAACTAGCCTAGCCCTCCATTGTTGGTCACCTCCAGGTAGCCTTCAGCTATTTCCCACCCTTAATACCATTCCTGGAGTCTGACCTCAAGATCCTCCTTAGATTCCCTCCCCAAACCCCTCTTCTAGACCACCCCTAGATCCCTCCCACCATCTTTCTGTATGATCCATCTTGCCTCTATGAAGGTGCTGAAATTAATCTAGCACAGACTCAGTCTGTGTCAGATTGTTCTGATCCGCTTGTTCAATACAAGCGTCACAAATATTTAAGTTCCTTAAGAGTCTACCATTATGGCAAATTATTAATAAACTTTGTTTTACTTTGACTGAGAGAAGGCTTGAGTTGAATTCATTCAGCAGGACCAGGTGTGTTGGTATTGTGGGGTCTTGACCACCTCTAAAAGCCTAAACCTCAATGGAAAGAGATATTCACTGAAAGTCAAAATCTTTACATTTATAAGGGATTATGGAAAACCTGAGTCACATGAGGCACATTTTAAATGACTCCAGGCAAGGGACTAGATCAGGGCTTAACAAATCCTAACTGGCAGATGAACAGGAAGCTGGGCAGTTTTGGCAGGTAATTAAAAATGAAAACAAAAAAAGTGAAAAATATATTTGGCACATAAATTTGGGGAATTTGTTAATGGTTCTAAAGCAAATCTGTCAAGTCTTACAATGGACTTTAATATTTTTATTTAATATTTAATTGTTGATAACTAAGTTGTTTAATTATTTAATTATTAATATCTAATATTTTTATTAATATCTCAGCTCTTTGTCTGCTGAGGTAATTCTTTTTTTTTTGTGGGGCAGTTGGGGTTAAGTGACTTGCCCAAGGTCACACGGCTAGTAAGTGTTAAGTGTCTGAGGCTGGATTTGAACTCAGGTCCTCCTGACCCCAGGGCTGGAGTCTATTCACTGGCTCTATTCACTATGCCACCTAGCCACCCCTGCTGCTGAGGTAATTCTTAATCACTCATCTCTAGTTTATTTCTAGTTAATTCTGATGCTTATTTTAGGAAAAGTAAAAATGCTCAAGTAATGTAAAAGAAATTTTCTCTCCATATTGCTGAAATAAGAAGTTTCACAATATTATAAGTGCTATAATGGTTAAAGTGCCCAGTAATAGCTAGATATATACAAATACAAAGTTACATACCACTTGGAGAATGCTGGAAACACATTCCCAGGTCACTTCAACGATATTATTGCCTCCATCTACCATACCTTGATAACCCTAAGAAAGAACACATGGTTTTCAGATTAAAACAATGGATGGTGAATGTTACAATGAATTTAATGCTTAAATGGTACACAATGCAACTATTAAGTACAATCAAGCTTCTGAGAATTCTAGGATAGAAAAATACAATCATTAGTTAAAAGCAATATTACAACAAAACTCCATTAACAAACTCTGATTGGAATTTCACTAGGTTGGTCTTTCGTTTACTTTATTATCTAGAAATAAAATTTAAATTAGTACTTAAAAATGCTGACTAGCCCTCCATCAGTTAGTTTGAATAAGTAAGGTTTCTTGAATTTAAGGTTTTTATCCCATCAGTCTAGGGGATTTTTTGGGAGGGAGAGAAAGGATTTATATACTTTGAGACAACAACACTAAAGACTATGACTCAGGGGTGGGGAATGTGGCCTCCAGGCAGCAGGTTCCCTACCCCCATTGTTATTAGATGCCCTCCAAAGAAAACATGAGACTGCAGAAGCAGTAAAGAGTTTATTTTGGACTAAGACCATACTATATCTGATAATTCCTTGGGAAGCTGCTCATCTTTTTATAGGACTTCCTCTTCCATGCTTCTGTGACATCCTCTCTCCTCCTTTCAGCTATCTCCCCCCATTAGAATGTCAGCACCTTAAGGAGGGGATTGGCCTCCCTTTCTGCTTGTATATCTATTTCCAGTGCTTAAGCTAAGAAGCGGAAAATACTATAAAGCTGAATAGACAAAGTTAATAAAGGTAGTTAATCGGTAAGTGGTCCTTAATTTTGATCACATTTTATTCAACATTTGACCTTCAGGTTACAAAAATACAAAATTTAGAGCTGGAAGGGCTCTTAGAATCATCTACCTATCTGTGTTGCGAAGTCTGCCATCTTTCTGGGCTCAGGATTCAATGTTCTCCTCTATAAAATGATGGGGTTAGACTATGTAACCTCTAAGATCTCTTCTTAATTTCCCTGCAGCTTTTGAGAGAGCTGAACACTACTATCTCCCTCAACTCTCCCCCACCTCATCCTCCATACTCCTGTGACCCTGGATGTAATACAGGGTTATGTCCCAGAACAGGTATCAAACACGTTCTCCACAGGCCAGCTGTGACCCCCAACCCTCCCAAGTGTGGCCCCAACCAGATTAAAATGTCACCAGCAAAGATTGACAAAAGAAATAAAAATGTAATAAAATGTAGGAAATATTACATTATAAAATGAAGTCATTATGTGGCCTGCAGGGTTCCTTACGTGACCTCCATATTTGAGTTTGACATCACTATCCAAGACCCTCTTTTGTCTATAATCTCTATAATCTCCCTTGGTGTTCTCATCTTTTCCAGTGAGTTCAGGTATCATCTATAGACAGAAAACTCCTATTTCTGTACATTGTACCCTAATGTCTTATTGAATTCCAGCCCTACATCATCAGTTGCCTTTGAGACATCTCTTCCTAGCTAGGTGATGGAGCGCTGGACCTGAATCAGGAAGACCTGAATTCAAATGTGATCTCACACACTTGCTAGTTTTGTGACCCTGGACTAGTCACTTAACCTCTATCCACCTCAGTTTCCTCAGCTATAAAATGGAGATCAGAATAGCACCTACCTCACAGGGTTGTTGTGAGGATCACATGAGAGTTGTGTAAAGTGCTTAGCATAATGCCTAGTACATAGTAGGTGCTACATAAATGCCTATTCCTAATCTCTTACTAAATGTCCTATAAACATCCCAAACTCAACATGCCCAAAACTAAAGTGATTCTCTTTTTCCTATCTCTTTACCTGCCCTTCCTCCAAGCATGCAGATGAGTGGAACAAAATATAGTTAAAACTCAAGATTATCTTTCTACCACCATGTGACTGACTACACTATTCAATAAACTCCACCGGCTACTTGTTACTTTTGGAATCCAATATAAACACCTCTATGTTGCACTTAAAGTCCCTTTATAACCTGGCTCCAACAACTCTTTCCAGGCCTATGATACTTTAGTCTTCTTTACTCACTGTACAGTGGAACCAAACTGTCCTTCTGGCTGTTTCTTCCCAGCTTTCCATCTCCTTATCCTGGGACTGGCTGCTCACCATGTCTAGAACGCACTTTCTCCTTACCTCTGCCTCTTCAAATACCTAGTTTTCTTCAAAACTCAGCTACAAGTCCATCTCAGACAAGGGATAGTGCTAATTGTCCCAGCTGCTAGAGTTCCACTTTCCCCACTCTGCGCCTGCCCCCAAATCAATGCTTCCCTATTCAAGGCCGTCTACAAAATAAAGGCTATAGTCAAATACCCAGCCTTTCTCCAGGAACTCTCTTTAATGCTCCAGGCAAACTGAATTCTCCACCCTTGGTAACCTTACCATGTTTCCTGCCCTAGCGAGGGTCAGGTTGTTTCCCAAAAGCAGAAAGAGCGGTACTCCACCTCTGCCTTCTGGGTTCCTATTCATTCTTTAAAGCTCCACTGAACTTCTATGGGAAGGTGATGCCCCTCTTCTTCCACCTCCAGACACTATAACATCTGATGCACTACCAAGAAGCACTGTGCATGAGAATTGAGTATAAATCTTGTGTTCCTGCTAAACTTAAAACTCCATTGAGAGGCCTCATTTCTATAATATACAAAGAGTTGAGTAGAATCTATAAGAATACAAGCCACTCCCCAATTGATAAATGGTCAAAGGATATGAATAGGCAGTTTTCAGAGGAAGAAATGAAAGATATCTATAAACAAATGAAAAAATGCTCTAAATCACTATTGATTAGATAATTGCAAATCAAAACAACTCTGAGGTACCACATCTCACCAGCCAGATTGGCTGACAAAACAGGAAAATGATAAATGCTAGAGTGGATGTGGAAAAATTGGAATACTAATGCATTGTTGGTGGAATTGTGAACAGATCCAGCCATTCTGGAAAGCAATCTGGAACTATGCCCAAAGGGCTATAAATAAGTACATACCCTTTGACCCAGCAATACCACTTCTAGAGTTATATCCCAAAGAGATCAGAGAAATGGGAAGAGGACCAGTATGGACAAAAATATTTATAGCAGCTCTTTTTGTGGTGGCAAAGAATTGGAAATCAAAGGGATGCCCATCAATTGGGGAATGGCTGAACAAGATGTGGTATATAAATGTAATAGAATACTACTGTCCTATAAGAAATGAGGAGCAAATAGACTTTATAATAACCTAGAGACTTAAATATACTGATGCTGAGCGAGAAAAGCAGAACCAGGGGAAATCTGTACACAATCACACACACACAACGTATGTGTGATGACTAACTTCAATAGGCTGGGTTTCTCTCAGCAATGTAAGGTTATAAGACAGCTCCAAAGACTCATGATGGAAAGAGATATCCACATCCAGAAAAAGATGTGGGGTCTGAATGAAGATTGAAACAAACTACTTGCTTTGTTTCTTTTTCTTGTTTTGTTTTGTTTCCTCTTTCCCACTGATCATTCCATCAGTTATCATCCTTCTTTACAACCTGACTAATGATTAATGTGAAGATATTTGTAGATCCTATACTTGATTCAAGGGACTATGGAACTGAATGTTGTAAACTAAAAGTAAATAACCAAAGCAATTTAATAAAAAAAAAAAAACTCCATTGAGAACAGACATCTGTCCTATTTAAACTTTCCATTTCTCCCCAGACTAACATGGTGCTCTGTTCACACTATCAATACACAAGCACACACACACACACACACACACCCTTTTAACCCCATATATATCTTTTTTTTTAAGCAGTTGGGGTTAAGTAACTTGTTCAAGGTTGCATGGCCAGTTATGTTGTGTGGGTGCCAAGTATCTGAGGCCAGAACAGATCCTGGGTTTCCCGACTCTGGGGCCGGCACTCTTACTCACTGCACCACCTGGCTGCCCCTCATATATCTTTTTATGCATTTAAAAACATTATTCTGAAAGGGGTCCGTGGGCTTCACCAGGTTACCAAAGGGATCCATAACCCAAACAAGGTTAAGAATTCCAACAATAAGAGGCGGCCAGGTGGCTCAGCAGTAAGAGTAAGAGCTTAGAGTAAGAGCACCAGCTCCAGTGTCAGGATGACCTGGGGATCAAATCTGGGCTCAGATACTTAGCACCACACCCAGAAATAACTGGCTGTGTAACCTTGAGCAAGTTACTTAACCCCGATTGCTTTAAAAAAAAAAAAGAATTCCAACACTACAGATAATAGTTAATTGTCAGTTTTTCAAAGAAGTTTTCACATAATCACAGAAATCCTGTTATGTAAGAAATGGGAGGGATTACCTAGTTCAGGTGTGGGGAACCTGCAGCCTCAAGGCCACATGTGACCTTCTAGGTCCTCAAATGTACCTCCTCTTTGACTCCAAACTTCACAGAACAAATCCCCTTGATAAAAGGATTTGTTTTCTCTTGAACTCAGTTCAAGAGCCACCTGGAAGGTCACAAGTGGCCTGGAGGCTACAGGTTCCCCACCCCTGACCTAGTTCAACTACCCTTATTTTACATGAGGAATCCAAAGCCCAGAGAATTTACCAAGATTAGAGCCTTAGTGTTCATTTCATTTTTAAAAAATTCACAGCACCCCCCACATACCAGAATTGAGGGAAACAGGGAATACTTCAATGGCATCCCAAGTCAGAACTCTGGATGCATTTTACCACAGAAACACTGAATAAGTGGTAGCTAGATTCTATTTCAGGTGTGTTACAAGCTAAATAGATTGTTGCAGGCGGTGCTAGGAACTCAACAGGCATTTACCTCATTGCACTAATGAGAAAATACTAATAAGAAAATACTTAAGAATTTCAAATATCTTTATTTGCAAAGGAACTTTAGAAACAATTCCATTTGCAAGCTAAGGGTTGTCTTTTAACATATACTTAGGCAGTTTCCGTTCAGGAATGTAATGTCTGTAAAAGCCTAGACAGATACCACTAGTTGGTACAATTAGGAAAGCCACTGCCATTATGAAAGAAGCCTGAATGAAATCAGTTATGATTTGGGAGACCCCCATAACACTTTTGCGCTAGTTACTATAATAGAATTCTCTTCAGTGAAGAGGGAGAGTGTCCAACACCCTGAGACACTCAACCAGTACAGAGCATGCTCTTTTCAAGCTCTATGGGCCAGAAATTCTTAAATAAGGAGTTATGAATCATAAGGAAAAACCTCACTCATGGTGTTGCACTAACAGTTTAAACCAAGAATCGAGCATCCCTTCTGACCAATGGCCAAGACGTTATGCCCCAAAGGCTCTCAGTTTGGAAGTACAATTACTCCCAATGTACCAACCACGCTAAAGAAATCTAGACCATGACTGAGGAAAAGGGAGAAGTTAACATATAGGTTTACATAGTCTATCAGGATACGTGGATGAACAAGCCACTGAAAGAGGAGCCTAATCTACTTATAAGTACTTCTGGAAGTGAGCCAGATATGGAAGGGACTTATTAGATTCTCTGACCTTTATAGTCAACCAGTTGTAGCACATACCAAATTTAGAGATGAGCACATAGTAACAGCATATGTCAAGATCTGGAAAGTTCACTCTCCAGAGGAGAATTATAGCTGTATTAGAAGAGAATTAGCATATAGATTCAGAATATCTATTTTGTAATAGGTATGGCTAAGGGAACCTGACATGTTACTGGCAAGACCAGCAGAAAAATGTTACTTCTAGGTCCAAAATTTTATGGTGGTTTTTTTTTTTTTTTTGGGGGGGGGGCAGAGGTAAAGTTTATATCCAGGAACTAGTGTAGAAACAAGCCAATTCAACATGTCCTTTCCCCCTATCAGTTTAAGGGTAGTTTCACAAGAAGGTAAGTTCTTACTGTATTTAAAAGTATTTGGTGCCATGGACAGTGTTTGACCAACACACTAACGACATTTTTTAGGATTCTGTAATGGAATACTGACTACTAATTGCCCTGCTAGAAAAGTGGATCAGTACTGGGGAGGCAGACATTGAAAATTTCTGGCTCTCATTCATGCCTTTTACTAATCATTCACCACACGTAGATCTGTCCCTGTTTTATACTTGTCTAAGTTTAAACCAGGCAGAACTGGTTCAATCAAATAAAATGCCAATTCTTTATCAGGACTATCAATGCTTCTGGATTAGCATACCAATCACATGCTCTCTAGTAAGACAAGATCATAGTACTTATTACAACTAAAATATTGATCTCTTTAATCTGCTGGTAAACAAGAAAGATCTAGGCAACATTAGAAGCTACAAAATATAGATAAGGTAGTTCAGTAGAAAAAGTACTGGATTTAGACTCCAAAGTCCCTGGCTCAATTCTCAATCCTTTTCCCATGGTACCAATATGACCTCAGGCAAATCACTTAAATTCTTTGTGCCTCGGTTTCTCCATCTGTAAAATGGGGGTGGGGTGGGGAAACTAGATGATCTCTGAGGTTCTTTCTAGGTCTTTTTATTCTTAACTTTTGTTTTTTATATTCCCTAAATGTTCCCCTCTACCACCTCCTAGAGAGGCATTCTAGAAGACTATTTAAAAAAATAGAGGAAGAAGAGAGAAAGTCAGCAAGACCAACCTATGCATTGAAAAAAAAAATTAAGTAAAGTCAAAGTTCAACACCTATAGCCTTCCTGTCTCTGGCAAAGGAGGTGCTTTATCCTATCAAGTTTGTTCTTCAAATTTTGCAGCATTCACTTTTGACTGTTCTGTGGTGTTGCATATACAGCCAGTCATTAAAGGAGTGAAAAAATATTCATTAAGCACTTACTGTGTGCCAAGTGCTAGAGATAAAAATGTAAAAACAAAGATAGTCTTACCCTCAAGGGGCTTATAGAATAGGGAGACAACATATAAAGAGGAGAGGTAGCCAGGGAGGGGTCTTTTGGTACCTCCACACTTTTTTTCTTTTTTTTTTAATAAAAATATTTTTACAAGGGATGGCTTACTAGGTTAGATAGAGGGAGAAACATTTAGAAATGAAAATATAAAAACAAAAAATAATAAAAATGAGATTTTTAAATTAAATAAAAATGTGATCAAAATTCTTTAAAATAACATTGACCTACCTACGTCTCTGAAATCCCCTACAAATGGTATACATTTTCCCTGACCCCATTTCAATTTGTTCAAATCCTAACCATCCTTCAAAGTCCTCCATAAAGGCTTCCTTGGTTTCAGCTAAAAGCTGAATTTTCCTCTTCTGAATTTCTGAAGCATTTTGTATCTGATGAATTTCTCATTCAAAATCTTAATGTGTATATCTCTTCTTTCCTATTCAATTTGTAACCTCTTTGAGTGAACTGTGTTTTATTTATCTTCAAATCTTCCATGATGTGCATGCAGTTGGTAGTCAAAAAATGTTTGTTGAATTGAAGGTCATATCTCAGATAAAAATATCTTCTAATGGCTTGTACAATGGATACCCTCATATGAGCACTTTCTTATTAGCCTACAAAAGACTGTAGAATTGCCTTCATTTGCCCCTAAAATAGTAGGGTAGTTTTCCAATTCAACTACCTTACCGGCCCTTGTATCTCAATGTCTCATATCCTTGGGTAGAAGGTAAAGGATGGTATAAATTGCTACTGAGCTAATTCCCTGCCCCATATATTCATAAAAGGAAAGGTCAGGGTTCCAGGTCTAAGAGAATTATTCCCAGTGCCTTGTTGGTAGGAAAAAAGAACTGGGTTTTGTAAGATTTGTAAAGAAAAAAACAATTACTTGAAGACTCTAAGCAGAACCATCAAAATCCTCAAGACTGGGCGAGTCAGGACAAACTGTTTCAGAGAGGAGCCTGGTGATAGTTTTCGCTGTAAGGTCACTGTTCCTAAAGATCTTCCACCTTCTCTCTTGTTACTAGCAAGCCTATCCCTAAACCTTAAGGAATTCTAACCAATGCCCCTTTCACAGAAGGCATGAAAGTTACAATGGGGTAGGTTTTAGTCCAAAATAAGGGACTAATAATGAAAGTAATTCAAAAGAAATGGAATGTATTGCCCTTGAGAGACAGTGAAGTAATGAAAAATATTTAGCACAAGTAGGATGATGTCAGAAATGTTGGCAAAGGGATTCTGCAAGCCATTAGAAGTCAGACTAGTTGAATCCACCTTAAAGAATGTGGATTGTATATCTGTTTTGCCTACCTGGTAAGAAGCTACTATGAGGATCGAAAGAGGGAAATACATGTCTACACTCTTGGAAAACTGTAAACTACCATATCTAAAATACTAGTATTGTCCAGGGATAAAAGGAATTTAATTCCTCTTTAGAGAGATTTCCATAAGTTTTTAAACACAGGAGTTAAAAATGTAGAGAGAAACCCAGGATTAGGGAGAACAAGCTAATATGTCTGTGCCATTAAAAAAAATACTTAAAAACCACACCTAATATGGAGACAAGAGTCAGAAAAAAGATATTTTTTAAAAAACAAGGGGTCAGGAAAAATTCCAAGTACTAAGAGTTTATAGCCCAAAATTGCCAAAGAACGAAACAAAACTTTTATGCCTATTTACATTCCTCAGTGGGGGGAATAGGAAGCAGCTTCAAGGGGAAAAAAGCATTTTGGATATTGACATGCAAATATTGCAACTTTCATTCAAAAGGCGATTCACAAAACAACTTGGAGAAGAGCGCAAAGGAATCCCAAGCTCAGCAAGGTGCCAACTACTTGTTTTCATGCCAGTGAAGTGGCTCAGCAGGCACAAATGGTGGTGCCAGGTCATAACAGCAATTGCTCTGGGAATGGAAATTCCCAGTCTAAGGCAATCTAGGATCCAAAGAGCATGAAATGGCAAAACAGAATCCTGAAAAGTCTTCGATTAGATTTAGCATTTTGAAGTATTCTTTTCCTTTCAGTTTGGTTTTAAAAATCAAAAGTTATATGGGTCTGACTTAACAAAAAACATTTTTGCATTTTTGACACCTAAGCCATAGGACTCTAAAAAGACTGTGCAGTATTAACAAGAGGAGATAGTAAACAGTCCTGGGGATTCCTTCCCCTCCCCAAATATTTTTTCCTTTCAAGTTGACAAGACATGTACCTTATTTATTCATTGGGTCTCTAGTTAGTACAGGATAGAAGTGCAGTGGCCACACATTGGCCCTTCTCAGTACTGATCTTTAAGGAAGCTTTGCCCCTCTCTATTTCTCGCTTGGGTGGGTCCATCTCTCCATAGGCAGCCTGGGCACTCCCACTCCTGAGGACTCAATATATTGATGGATATCAGATTTAGCCCTACTGCAGGTCTGAGCTTCCAAGTTCAAGAGATCTGCTCACCTCAGTCATAAGTTGTACAAGCATATGCTAATAGACCCAATCTGATTTAACAATTTAGAATATGCATATAAAATGTATATGTGTATATATCTACATGTGTATGCATATATAAATGTAGATATATACCAGATATAAGACTATAAAGGTGTATCTATGCATATATTTTATATTTGTGCCTTTATATATTTATATCCCTTCAAAGAGGAATATATACACATGTATGTAATATATACACATATGTGTATGTAATATATACACATGTATGTAATATATACACATGTGTGTATGTAAATATACATGTGTATATATGAATGTGTGAATGTATGTTATTTGGATAATTGTCATTATTAACCAAGAAACAGTGAACATAGATAAAAGGAATGGATGTTAGACTAACCTCATATATAAAATACACTTTGGCTCCCACATAGATTCCCATCCGCACTACAGCTCGAACAGCAGCATTCATTCCTAGGAAGGAAAAAGGTAAAGTTCATTCAATTCATCCAGGCTTGAATCCAAAAGATCATCACATACCCCCTAAGAACTCCAAATGTCGCTGTTTAGAGTTCCTAGAGAATTATCACTGGTTCTGAGACAATACAGAACATTTTTTTTCTTCAATTACATTTAGTCAAATTGAAAGAAAATAATGTGGATAATGAGAGCAATTATTTCCATAATTTGGAGGATAATATAGCTCATTTTCCATCGTTTTCGTCAAGAATTAGTTAGGCACAACCCCAAAAGTAATTGTTATAATTCATATAATTAATGGGTAAAAAGAGTGGTAAACGGTAGTAATCACACAAATTTTAGTGCAAAAGAAATGCATTATGGGTGTTTAAATGAGATTGCCTCTATTTTCTCTAGACTTTACAGCAGATAGAAGAACATTTGTCAAGTCCTCTACTGCTTGTAAGTGAATTCTATGATAAAGAGAAAAGATAAATCCTTACATATATTTGCTGCACAATTGTTTATTAGTTAATTAGCCAAACCTTATCAGGAGATTGAACATTAAAAAAGGCTCTAAAAACTAACAGAAAGCAGTCTTAACCAACTATTTGAGTAGTGACAAGTTGGCAATGTGACCTGCTAAGCAAGTAGTCTCCTAAGTGAGAATTTCTTTTGGACATCCTTAGTCAAAGTATATCTAAACTCTTTGAACCAGAAGTCACTCGGAGTCAAACCTAATAAATGAAGATTGGTCAAAGTAAATAATGTTGATTTGAAAAAGACTAGGTCTCTTTTCTTGCCCAGGCTGAAAGTTTTGGGGATCCTCACTGGCCCAAGCCTTCTCTGACAGGCACAGGAGATTTGACCTGCTCGCGTTTCGGACCTGTATCATTCACTTCTCTTTAGGCAATCTGGTGGCCCTTGCCTACTTAGCCACAGGGTGAGGAGTTTGTCACACTACTACCATATTAATTTCAAATTTAATGCAGACACACCCAAATGGCTTAGCCCACTGCTTCTCTGAACTGCCAAGCTCAAGCAATCTGTCAGCTTCATCCTTCCGATAGCAAGAATTATAAGTGTATGCTAGTTACCAAACCCCACTAAAACTGATTTTCTTGCACTGCTACTATGTTGACAGACAGATAAAACAGATATAAAAATAGAGATATATAGATATGTGTGAGACTATAATCTCCTTAAAGGCAGGGCCAGTTAGGGAATGTGGTCTATAGGAAAGAGTAAGTGGGCCAGTTTGACTAGAATGTACTGTGGAGCTCATGAGAGGGGATATATATATAAAATCAACCTAGAAAGGTAGGTTGAAGCCAGAGAGTGAAGGACTTTAGGTGTCAAAAAGAGGTAATATTTTATGCCAGTGGCAAAAGGGAGTCATTGAAGCTTTTTGAATAGTGGAGTAACATGATTGGATGTAAGCTTTAGGAACATCAGTTTGGCAGCTGTGTGGAGGAGAATGGACTGGAGAAAGAATATGCAGGATGCTAGAAAACCAAGTAGGAGGCTTTCTGTAAACAGTCTAGGTGAGAATTGATTTAGTAATGAAATGGCTTTTTGAGTACAGACAAGTCTAAGTAGAATGAACAAGATTTAGCAACTGATTAGACATATGGGGTAGGTGAAAAGTCAAACATGACTTCTGAGTTTCAAAATGAGGCAACCAGAAGAATAGTGGTAACGTTGACAGAAAGAAAAGGTGGGAGGAGTAGTGGGATTTAGGGAAAAAGAGAATAAAATCCATTTTGGACAGACTGACTTTGAGAAGCCTATGAGACATCCAGGTAGAGAGGTCTAGCAAGAAGTTGTACATGTGGGACTAGAGCTCAGGAAAGAAGTGACAAATGAATTTGGGAGTCACTGGTAAAGAGATAACTGAATGTATGGGAGACCACTAAAAGAGAAGGAAGAGAGAAAAGGATCCAAGGCAGCCCTGAGGCCCACCAGATTCTTGTACACAAGTCATCTCTGACAACATATAAAGCCTTCTTTTGACTACCACACAGCTCTCCACTGTCTGATACATTGCTAACAATGTTGATTTCTCAGATACTGTAGGGTTTCACAATCTGAAGCCTTGTCTATCCACTAGAGAAATATTTGTATTAAAAAGATAAACTTTTGTGTCAGGGAGCAGTTTAGGATTGCTGAAATCACTAAAACAATTTTCCAAATGCAGTCAAACCCATCTTCCTCTTCATGTCCAGTTCTGGACCTTCTTAACAAATAATTGACATATTATTATAATTTTATGATTTATATTATAATAAAATTATTTGTTAATAAGGCCATTATTAGTAAGGATAATGATCCACATTCAATACCTGCCCAAGAAATACACTGCAATGTGCTAATTATTTCCTCTATCTCTAATCTATTCTTTCTCTAAAACATGATTAATACAGTGGCCAAAATAATTTTTCAAAAAATTTCTAATTAAAAAATTGCTTATCACCATGTCATTTTTCTGCCTCCAAAACTTCTTTAACACCCAATTGACTATAGGATAAAAATACAAACTCCTTAACTTGCCATTTAAGGTCCTCCACAATCTAGTTCCTATCTGCATCTCTAACCTTATTTTATATCATTCTTTCCAGGTTTTATATATCAGACAAACCCCAAACTAGGTATTCCTTGCTGTTCTTTGACCTGCCATTTCCCATTTCTGTCCATTGACAGAAAATGTACTCATTGTTTGAATGACACTTCCTGGTCAAAATCCTTTTCTTCCTACAATAATAACTTCCTCAGGAGCTGCTTCTTCCATAAATCATTCTCCACATCAGCCCATCCCCAAAGAGTAAGTGTTCTATCCTCCCCAAAATGTTCATAAAACAGTTTATCTTGGCCTATTCTTTGACCCCATCACTCACTGTCTTGTCTTATACTCATCTATCAACATGTCCTCTCATCCCCAGAGCAGACTTTAGAGCAGGGATTCTGTAATTTTTTTCATTGGAGAATCTTCAGCTCCTAGTAACATGTTTGAATTGAATTATTATTTCCTACTCTATTTCCATACTTTTCCTTCATAATCATTATTTCTACCTTTAAAAATTAAAAATTTTAAAAATTAATGTTTGGATCCCTTTTTTAAAATCTACAGTTTTCTACTTTTTGTTCATGCAGTAAGTGTTTAGAAACTTCTCAAATACTTTATTGAAATCAAAGGATCCAGGTGCAGTGAGTAAGAGCACTGGCCCTGGAGTCCAGAGGACCCAGGATCAGTTTGGCCTCAGATACTTAACACCCACACACAAAAAACTGGCCGTGTCACCTTGGGCAAGTTACTTAACCCCAATTGCTTAAAAAAGGGACCTTATGTGTCATCTAATTCAACCTTTCATTTACAGATGAGAAAAGTGAGGCATGAGATGTGAAGGGGTGTGGTCAACAAGAGAGTAAATGGCAGGAAAGAGCCAGAATTCAAAGTCAAGTTTTCCAACTTCAAACTGAGTGTTTCCCAAACGTTTACTGAAATGAATTAAATTTAGTTCATGCCCTCCCTATTTCTGACAAGTTCTTTAACGTCCTTTTGAGTAACTTCTGAAATCCTTAAAAAATAATAATAAAAATGAAAATCTTTCTCTAATAACTTTTAATGAGGTCCAGATCATTTAAAAATGTAAATATGAAACTACAATTATATTATTAATCTAGCATTATATATAAAGAATAACTGGCCTTAAGGTTATTATTTAATATAAATCGCTATTTTCTAAGAGGACAGATTGAGAATTAAATTCAATCTGAAATATGAAATTCTTGGGACCTTTTACTTTATAATTCCTTCCCAAAGCAGATAACATACAAATTTAGGTGTTATATTCAAAGTAACATTTTGGGGTTATTAAAAGATCCTCAAGAAATAATGTCTCATTCTTCAATTAGAGGGTTCAAGAGATTATTGTTAATCTATTAGACTCTGAAAACCAACAAATATAGTGTGTCACTTGTATGTCCCTTTTAAAGTCAAAGCTTTTTGCTAGGTCTTTGGTATATTTTTGTGTGTGTAGTAGGAGAGGTAGGGTGTCAGATGACAAAAGCAATAAGCTTAGTCCTGCAACCAAAGCTTCAACCTCCCAAAGCTTTTAGCTTCCTTAAACTTATGAACACAGGTCAAGGTCAGAGCCACTAAAAGCCACTTCCCCAGAAATATCTAATTTCACTGAAAAGGATTTCATATCAAGCAGAAGTACACTCTATCTATTAGATTAGTTCACTGTTAAAATCTACAAAAACAAGTTGATTTTTCCTCCAAAACAAATACCATTTTCTTCAGTAAACTTAGTGCTGCTATGAAATTCTACAGACCCACACTACATTAACTCAAAAGCAAATGGGAACTTGTAATCTAATTAGGTCTATTGAATGAACAATCTTAAATCAACAAAAAGCTGTGCAGAGAAATAAATAAAGTGGTCATCATAATATAGGGTGTCTCCAAAGTCACAAAGCAGTTTTAAATTTTAATAGCCATTAGAAATAGCTAATATACAAATATAAAAAACATGTAACATGCATTTTATATGAATATATTTAAAATAAGGACCTAATAGGTAAAATGATTCATGATACTAAACAAATTAAGTATTCAAGAGCTAAAAAAAAGAGATGAGTAAAGAAGAGATATAGGATCTGGTCTGACTTTGTCATTTCACCATGAGAAAAAAACAGTTAATAGATGAAGCTAATAAGTTAGATGCTTCTAGGAGGTGAGTTCTTAGCTAGGTATTGAAGGAGATCTTCTACATATGACAGAGAATTCTATTAAGCTCATGTGATAGTAATGGCAATTAAAGATTCCCCTGTATTGGCTTGGTTTTCAAATTGATTGTGTTAAAACCCAGAGTTTGTTAATCCCACCTGTGGGATGGGCTTGTTGATGTGAAAAGAAAGTCCTGAATTGGGAGGAGCTGGTGACGTAGATTTGGAGACACAAGAGAGAGGCAGAAGATCTTTTTTGGAAGCAGCACCTCGTGGAGAAAGAGAGACTAAGAGAATTGCTGGTGGCCGCTTTGAATTGCCCTGTGAGACCTGCCCCCTGAGCTGCCAAGGACTGAGGAGACATGGCTGTTTTGCTGGTACTTTGTCTGTCTGTTTTGATGTTATTTTGCCAGATTTGTCCACTGGTGAAAGACTGTCCTTTTGTTGAAGAAGTCCTGGAACCTGGCTGTTCGCTAAGAAGGCCTGAGACTGTCCTGCAGACAGAGAGTGAATACTGTCCACTGGTGAGGGACAGTACTGTTGTTGCAGGGGTCTGGAGACTGTCCTGCAGACAGAGTGAATACTGTCCACTGGTGAGGGACAGTGCTGTTGTTGCAGGGGTCTGGGAACCTTTCTGTTGGTTCAGAAGCCCTGAAGAAGGATTTTCTTGTTGTATGTTTACAGAAATCCTGGGAGAGGGCTTTGCTAATGTGTTCAGGGGTTCTAGGACTGTTCTACAGACAGAGGACAAATTCATGAAGGGACTGGCAATGTATCTTATGGCCTTGCTAAGCCTTGTCTCCCCAGGAACTAAGATTGCTGAGAACTTGCCTCGTGTCAAGATGAAGAAAAGACCTCCATTTGGGTATTAAGTGCTGTGTTTAAACTTGATGTTAACTCTGGGGTAGATTCAATTGTGATCCAGGGGTGGGGAACTTTTGACCTTATGTTTGGAAACTAATCTCCATTTGAGAAGAGGGGCTTTGTGGTGGACTTAATTAAGGTATAACCTAGGGGTGGAGAAGTATTTAGAACAGAGACTTTGTAATTGATTGAATGATTGGAAGATCCTGGGGTGGGGTAGTACTTGGAGATTATTTAATCACGCTTAGTAAATGCTGTATTTTGAATGATGTCATGTTTTGATCTTCTCTGTTCTTGGTTTGTCACTGAATAAAATAGAGAGCACCTATGCTGGTATTTTGAACCTGGGAAGTTGCCTTTGCTTGATATTACATTACAGCTCACCAAAAGAGCAATGAAGAGGAACCAAGCAAGAGCTCCCCCAAAGCCAGGGGAATTCCCCCAAAGCCTTCCACTACTGATTTTCATGCACACATATTTCATAGGAGCTTATGATATAGAGTTATAAAGGACTCTGAAGTTCTAGGCTATTGATTTTCTAAATCAAGAAAACCCCTGGATCCCATAAAGATGAACATCCTTATCCAAATTCACATGGGCAGTCAAGTAGCAGAATTGGGATTTAGATTCTGACATCAAATCCTGTACTTTTCTGAAGCCAGTGGAGGAAGGGTCAGTGCATTGAATGATGGTTATTCTCTAAGTTTATGTCATTCATGATATGGTGAAAAGAGCACACTAGATTTGAAAGAGGACCTTAGTGTGAAACCAAGTATTAGCATAACACTTGCGTGATTTTTGGTAACTTGCTTAAACTCCTCTTGGCCTTAGGTTCCTTAACTGTAAAAAGGAGGAAATTGGATTTGATTATTATCAAATTTATGATCTTATGTACTGTATCTATATGTGTATAGACACACACACACACACACACACATGCACACACACACTTTTACTGTTTACAGGATGTGTAATTTTGCTGGTTTACTTTTTCCATGAACCCAAATAACCTTCCTCTGAATTAGCAGATGGTCTTTGAGAGTTATTATGGCCAAAAATTCATCATTTGGATATACAGTACATCACCATGTGGTACCTGAAGCCAGATGGCATGCTCTTTGGGAATCTGTAATAGTAATGGAATTTAAAGATCCCCTGTATTGGCTTGGTTGAGTATTAAAACTGAGAGCTGGTGAATCCCACTTGTGGGATGGACTTGTTGATGTGATAAGAAAGGGCTGAACTGGGAGGAGCTGATGACATGAATTTAGAGAGACACAAGCAGAGAGAGAGGCAGAAGAATTTTTTTGGAAGCAGCATTGAGGAGACAGAGATGGAAAGGATTGCTGCCCAGTACTTTTGAGAGCTGCCACCCAGAGCTGCCAAGGGACTGAGGAGACATGGCTGTTATGCTGGTACTTTGTCTTTCTGTTTTGATGTTGTTTTGCCAGATTCGTCCACTGGTGAAGGACAGTCCTGTTGTTGCAGAGGTCCTGGAACCTTGCTGTTGGTTCAGAGCTCCTGAGACTATTCTGCAGACAGAGAGTTAATTGTGTCCACTGGTGAAGGACAGTGCTGTTGTTGCAGAGGTTCTGGAACCTTGCTGCTGGTTCAGGGGTCCTGAGACTGTTCTGCAAACAGAGAGTGAATTGAGCCCACTGGTGAAGGCCAATGCTGTTGTTGCAGAGGTTCTAGAACCTTGCTGTTGGTTCAGAACCTCCGAAGAAGGATTTTCTTGTATGTTTACAGAAATCCTGGAAGAGGGTTTTGCTAATGTTTTCAAGGGTCCTAGAACTGTTCTGCAGGCAGAGAATGAATTAATGAGGACACTGGCAATGTATCTTGTGGCCTTGCTAAGTTTTGTCTCCCCCAGGAACACAGATTGCTGAGAACTTGCCTTGTGTCAAGTTGAAGAAAAGACTTTTTTGGGTATTAAATGCTGTGCTTAAGCTTGTTGTAACTCTGGGGTAGATGGCCTATGCAGTTGTGATCCAAGGGTGGGAAACTTTTGACATTTTTGTGCTCTGTGACTGACCAAATGAATGTACTTTACTTATGATTGGAAACTAATCTCCATTTGATAAGAGGGGCTTTGTGATGGACTAAATGAATGTACTGCCTAGGGGTGGAGTAGTACTTAGAATAAGGACTTTGTGATTGACTAAATGAATGTAATGTCTAGGGGTGGAGTAGTACTTGGGAATTATTGAATTACATTTGGTGAATGCTGTATTTTGAATTATGCTGTACCTTGATTTTCCATGGATGTTTTGCTTTTGTTGTGGAATAGAGTGATCACTATACTGAGTAATCAGAAGCTTAAAAAAAGCTGTCCACAGTAGCAGTTCTTCTGGAAAGCTTCTGTGCATGGCATTACAGAACCCAGGATCACCTCTATGACAAAATAAAACATGAGAAGAGGATTTGAGTGGAGGATATACTTATACTAATGTCAAAAAACAGTGTGTGTGTGTGTGTGTGTGTGTGTGTGTGTGTAAATGTATTAGCACACCATGATTTTGGGAAGCAGATTATGAACCCAAATTTCTAGGCAACATAATAGGTACTCAGTAAATGCTAGTTAGATTAAATTAGTTTTTCTCTGAAGATATCTTTGACTTCCCATTGAACAGTTCAGAGTAAAAAGACCTAACTTTTTATATGCTATTTTTTTTTGTCTCTAAGAGGGAAGAAATTTCAAAAATCACCTGTAAAACTACCACCCATCAGTATTCTTCCTGTTTCTGGATATTTCTGTCTTCATATAACAGTACGTGTCAAAGTATGATTTGGGGACCACTTAAGGTCCTAGAGGCTCATGAGGTCCTCAAAGTCAAAATGATTTTCAAAGTAAAATAACATGTTTCAATTTCTAATATGGCAAATATCGATAGACATAACCTATATAAACGGAAGTTCTTGGGAGGCTACTTAAGAATTTTTCAGAGTAGAAAGGGGTCCTGGTGCCCAAAAACAGTGCTTTAAAGAAAGTTTCCTGGGGCAAAATGAAGATGATGGAGTAGAGATAGTAACTCACATGAATTCTCCCAGCCCTCTCTCCCCCTCCCCCCCAAAACTCCCAAACAACTTTAATATAATGTCTCAGATCAAATCCTGGAGTGGCAGAACCAAGAAAAGGTCAGGTTTCCAGTTCAAGATAACATAAGAGGTTGGCAGGAAAGGTCTGTCATACAGTGTGATGGTTGTTCGTCCCAGAGCACAGTGTGATGCAGGCCCTGGAGGTGGCTATATCAGTGATAGCAACAGTTTCAGGAGCTCTCAAACCACAGACAGTAAGGGAATAGGACAACTACTGGTCAGAAAATAATTACAGTGGACCCTTTCCTGGTGCTGGGCTAAGAACCCTATTGCATTGCCCAAAAGAAGTTCTGAGTTATACTTCTAGAGTTAAATGCAGACACAGGAGAGCAAGGGACCTGGTCATAGTTCCAAGGCCAAGAGGTACTCTACCACTAGTGACTGCAGGGGAACAGGGACCTTGTTTCCAGGGTTGAAGAAGAGTGCTTGCAATCGATCTTAAGGGAGCCCTAGTCTCAGTACCAAAGCAGAAAGGAGAATTAGATTACAGTTGCAGAAAAGCAGGGGAACCAGCCACAGTTCCAGACTCAACAGGAGTGATAGTACTTGTGGCTACAGAGGAACAAGGTCCCTTCCAGGGTAAGGACCAGAGACCGTCCAAGGAGAACAATGACCACACCTCTCCTTAGAATATACCACTTTAGAACCATTGAAAACTTATAGACTTTAGCTCTAAAAACAGCAGCACAAAAAAACTTAAAGCTTGGACCTTTGTTCTCGGATCCACCCCAGGAGCAGAGCCAAACTTTAATGTTGATTTAAAAATCAAGAAGTAGGCTGAGAAACGGAGCAAACAATAAAGATGATAAAAAGTTACTAGGGCAAGACACAATCTCAGAAGAAGACAATAAAGTCAAAACAGTTACAAGCCTCAAAGAAAAACTGAACTGAGCATAAGCCCAACAAGAATTCCTTGAAGCACTCAAAAAAGATTTTTAAAACTCAAAAAGAGAGGTAGAGGAAAAAATGGGAAAATAAATGATGCAAGAAAATTATGAAAAGAGTGTCAACAGCTTGGTAAAAGAGGCACAAAAAATACCGAAGAAAATAACATCTTAAAAAACAGAATTGACCAAATGAAAAGAAGTATAAAAATTCATTGAAAAGAACTCTTTAGGGGCAGCTAGGTGGTGCAGTGAATAGAGCGTGGGCCCTGGAGTCAGGAGGACCTGAGTTCAAACCCAGTCTCAGACCCTTAACACAAAACACTAGCCTTGTGACCTTGGGCAAGTCACTTAACTCCAATTGCCCTACTTCCCCCTCCAAAAAGCAAAAAAAAAAAAAAAAAAAGAACAGAAAACAACTCCTTAAAAAGTAGAATTGGTCAAATGGGAAAAAAAAAGATACAAAAGATACACTGAAGAAAAAAATTTATAAATAATTTAAAATTCTTTAGAATTGAGCAACTAGAAGCTAATGACTCCAGGAGACAATAAGAAACAATAAAACAGAATCCAAAGCACGAAAAAATGAAAGAAAATGTGAACTATCTCATTGGAAAAAGAACTTACATGGAAAACAGATTGAAGAGAGATAATTTAAGAATTACTGAACTATTGAACTACCTGAAAGCTATGAACAAAGAAAGAACCTAGACAACATATTTCAGGAAATTATTAAGAAAAATTGCCCTAATATCCTAGAACCAAAGGGTAAAATTGAAATTGAAAGAACAGACTAATAATCTTCTGAAAAAGATCCCAAAATGAAAACTTCAAGGAATATTATAGGCAAATTCCAGAGCTCACAGATCTACAATATCACAAGCAGTCAGAAATAATTCAAATATTATAAAATCACAGTCAGGATCACCCAAGATTTAGCAGCTTCTACATTAAAGGATCTCAGAATCTACATTCATCAGAATCTACATTCTCAGGGAATCTACATTGAAGGATCATAGGGCTTTGGAATATGATATTCCTGAAGGCAAAAGAGCTAGTATTACAACCAAAACTGAACATAGTGCTTCAGGGGAAAAGAAAAGAATATTTAAGGAAATAGAGGACTTTTAAGCATTCCTGATGTAAAGACCAGAGCTGAATAGATAACTAGATAGCTGACAAGAGAAAAAAGGTAAATAGGCAAGGGAAATCATAAAGAATTCAAAAAGATTAAATTGTTACAAGTATCTTCCCACATAGGATTGTAACACCTGGGAACTTTATCATTATTGGGGCAGTTAGAAGGAATATACAAAGACGGAAAGTATGGGCTGACTATGATGGGGATGATTTAAAAAAAATAAAATTGAGAAGGGGAGAAATGGACATTTAATGAAATAGAGGACTCTCAAACATTCCTTACTAAAAGATCAGAGCTGACTAAAAAAAACTGATTTTCAAATACAAGACTCAAGAGAAGCATAAAAGGGTAAACAGGAAAGAGAAAAAATAAAGAGATTCAATAAGGTTAAACTGTTTATATTCCTACACTGCAAGATTATACTTCTAACTCTTAAGAACTTTATCACTAGAAGGAGTATACAGAGGTGAAGGTTTGAGTCAGCTGTGATGGGGTGATATTTAAAAAAAAATTAAGGAGTGAGAGATAAGATTGCGCTGAGGGAAAGGGGAGGGTGAGATAGAATAGGGCAAATTATGTCACATAAAAGAAGTGTGAAAGAACTATCACACGATAGGGGAAGATGGGGAGAGGCAGCGATTGGGAAGAGTGACAGGCCAAGCCTAAACCTTACTCTCATCAGATTTGGTTCAAAGAGGGAATGACACACACTTGAATATAAAAATCTATCTTATATAGTAGGGAAATGAAAAAGGGAAAGAAAACTGTAAGAAAGGGGAAGTAGTGGTCAAAAGTAAAACACTTGTGAGGAGGGACAGGGTAAAATGTGTGTGTGATAGAGAGAGAAAGAGACAGACAGACACAAACGGGGGAGGGGAAAAGAGGGAGAAACAGAGAAAAACAGAAAGAGGGGAGGGATTAATAAGGGGAAAATAGGATGAAGGAAAATACAGTTAGTTATCACACCTATAAATGTGAATGGGATGAACTCACCCATAACAGATATAGAAAATACAATTGATTAAAAAACAGAATCCTATGATATGCTGTTTGCAAGAAACAGTTTGAAGCAAAGACATACATAGAATAAAGGGAAGGGGTTGGAGCAGAATCAATTATGCTTCAGCTAAATTTTTTAAAAGAGCAGGAGTAGCAATCATGATCTTGGACAAAGCAAAAGCAAAAATAGATTTAATTAAAAGAGGTAAGGAAGGAAACTATATCTTGCTAAAAGGCACAATAGACAATGAAGTAATATCAATACTAAACATACATGCACCAAATGGTATCACATGCTAATTTTTAAAGAAGCTGAGTTACAAGGAGGAAATACAGTAAAACTATACCAGTGGGGACCTCAATTTTCTCCTCTCAGAACTAGATAAATTTAACCAAAGAGAGAAAGACATTAAGGAGATGGATTGTATTTTAGAAAAGACAGATATGATAGACAGACCTCTGGAGAAAACTGAATGGGAATAGAAAGGACTATCTTTTTTCAGCGGTACATGGCATCTACACAAAAATTAACCACGTATTATTAGTGCACTCCTCAAAGTAAAGTGCAGAAAGGCAGAAATATTCATTCATCCTTTTTAGATCATAATGCAATAAAAATTACATTCAATAAAGGGCAGTGGAAAGATAGATCAAAAATTAATTGGAAACTAAATAATCTCATCCTAAAGAATAAGTGGGTCAAAGAACAAATCATGGAACAATCAATAATTCCATTTAAGAGAATGACAACAATGAGACAACATACCAAAATTTATGGGATGCAGTCAAAGCAGTACTTAGGGGAATCACTAATCTAGGAAGCCATTAACCAGAGTGGCTTACTTAGTGGGTAGTAATAACAGGGGTCAAAGTTGCAGATTTCAGCTCCTTTCAGATTTCACTCTGATCTAAGGCCAGACAACAGTCACTTAGCATGAAGCAAAAGCCTTTCCTCTCTTCTCTCCTCTTTCTCCTCCCTCTTCCCCCTCCCTTGGGCTCTTCAGAAGGTAATGATCTCCCTAAATGGAAATCTTTGAGCAAGGCGGGTTCAAGCTCTGCCTCTGACACAAATACAGGCCATAAGTCTGAGCCAATCATTTCCCCTCAGTGCCATTAGGCAGCTTTTTAAAACTATAAATTACAGAAGAGATGCTGTTTTGCTTGAGGAATGGAGTTTATGCACCGGGAGTTCTCCCACACCGATGAAATCATATGCCATACTAAATCCAAAGTTTATGTCACCTTGCAAGTCAGGAAAGATTCAATTATTAAAGGTTTTAAAACTGGAAGATATCATGATATAAATGAGAAAACCAAGGCACAGGGTATAAGTTGCCCACAAAGCTAGTAAGAAACAGAAACAGCATTCAGAATAAAACCATTTTCTCCTAGAATGCAGAATGAGTTCATACATATAGAGCCAGTAAGAGGTTTTGAAATCCTAATTTGAGTTTCCAGTGAACTGTTGCTAAAGCACAGAGAGATTCTTAAGGTCTTTTCCTAGGGACCCTAATACACCTTGGGTAGAGTAGTGAACTGGTCCAAACATTCTGTAGAAGAATTTGCAACTGTGCCCAAAGGGCTATAAAAATGTGCATATTCTTTGACCCAGCAATACCACTGATAGGTCTATATCCAAAAGAAATTTTTTTAAAAAACGGAAAAGGAGCTGTTTGTGAAAAAATATTTATAGCAACTATTTTTGTAGTGGCAACAAATTGGAAATTGAGGGGATGACCTTCAGTTGGGGAATAGCTGAACAAGTTGTGCTGTATAATTGTGATAGAATACTATTGTTCTGTAAGGAATGATCAGGTACAAAAAAAAAAAAAAACCAGAAAGAAATAATCAGGGAGATGGTTTCAGAAAAGCATGGGAAGTCTTATATGAACCGATACAAAGCAAATTGAGCTGAAGCAGAACAAGGTACATAGTAACAGCAATACTGTAAGCATGATCAATTGTAAAAGACTTAGCTACTCTGATCCATGACAATTCAGAATGAAAAAATGCTATCCATGTCCAGAAAGAGAATTAATGAATTCTGAGTAGAAACTGAAGTTAACTTTTTTCTTGCCTTTTTTTTTTTTGCAATATAGCTAATTTGGAAATATGCCAATATTTATTTGTATGACTTTATGTGTAAAAGTCTTATTCCTTCTCAATAAGTGAGGAAGGGTCTGCAGGGGAGAGAATTTGGAACTCAATTTAAAAAAAATATAAATACATATATAATATATATGCAATACATATATTATATATCTCTCTATAGGACTCAGTGTTTTATCCTATGCTTATGGAGAGGCTACTAAATAGAGACCCTATGGGTGACACCTACTTAGGCTGACTCTGACCCCTTTCATCAAGTACAACCTCTGATCTCTAGAAAATGAGATTTTTGATCTTCTGCTCCCAGAATAAAATTATTTAAATTATTTATTTGTGTGTGTGTGTATAAAATGAAAAAGGTCTTTTCCTTTCAGAGCATGGGCTAATTCTTAATCTTTTAAGATTCCTTTGTCAGCCTGTTGATGCCTATGGACATCTCAAAATATTTTTAAATGAGTAAAATAAAATACCTAGAATTGTAAAGGAAAACAAATACAAACTAAAAATTTATTTTATCTATCTATCTTTCTAAAAGTTCCTGGAGCCTAAGTTAAGAACTCTTTTTTTTTTTTAAAGCAATCGGGGTTAAGTAACTTGCTCAAGGTTACACGACCAGTTATTTCTGGGTGTGGTGCTAAGTATCTGAGGCCGGATTTGATCCAGGTCATCCCGACACTGGAGCGGGTGCTCTTACTCGCTGTGCTACCTGGCCACCCCCCAAATTAAGAATTCTTGCTTTAAGATTAGAGTTTAGCAGGGGCAGCCTGGTGGCTGCCTGGATGACCTGGATCAAATCTGGGCTCAGATACTCAGCACCACACCCAGAAATAACTGGCTGTGTAACCTTGAACAAGTTACTTAACCCCTATTGCTTTAAAAAAAAAAAATTAGAGCTTAGTTTTTTTCCATTTTCTTTATTTTTCTTCTCTCCCTCCCCACTTTTGCAACATGGCTAATAGGTAAATATTTTACATGACTTTATATGTATAATTGATATCAATCACATTGCATACTTTCTCAATGTGTGGGAGAGGGGCTAGATGTAAAAAAATAAACAAATGTTAAAAATAATTTATGTTTAAAAAAAAGAATAGTAACAAAAGTAGTCAGAACTGCCAGATCAAGAAAAAAAAAATTAAAGTTCCACCAATTTTGTTCCCCTCCCCCCCAAAAGAATACTTTGCAGTAGAGCATAAGGGTGGAACATGATGTCCTTTGTAGAAATTCTCTTGAAAGTTTTATTTTATTATACATAATTTATAATACAAATTCCAAAGGAATGTTTTTGCTTAATAAACACTTATAAATTAATCTATGTAGGGACATAACCTCTTACATTCTTTTTCTGCTGTCTTTATAATGCTGCCTAAAATCCATCTAAAATATTTTGGCCCTGAAGAAAATCACTTTGGAGTACATGTGCTCTTGAGTAGGAAAGAGGAAATATTTAACTGAAAGATTCCTCCATTCTCCTCTGCTTAGCTGCAGTCTCCATTATTTTATAACTTTTCCTACCAGGAAATTCAGGCTACTTTCCCACTATTCATTTCAATTTTGAGTTTTAACCACATCTTATATCAAGGTTACTCCAAATTTAAAAAGCTGTTGCTTAATTTCTTGATATCCAGCCAACTTCTATAAATCAGGGGATAAAAGAAGTGCAGAAAAAAATCAGCGTTTATCACAAAAGTGATACTAATGATTTGCTGGTAATATTTGAACAACTCTACAGAGAAGATGAAAGTCCTTTGCATATATAAGGCAATTTAAAAATTATTTGTACTGTAACTCTGACACTGATATTCAATAGCGGCTGGAAAATGGTTTAAAAAAAAATGAACTAATAGAAGAACTGGAATCTAGTGAAGATAAGCATTCCAGCTGTTTTGTAAATATTGGTAATGCTTACTTTCACAGAGAAAACACTTAAGTGACCAGATAGGTGAACTAAAGCTATTGATTTCTTATGACTTTATCTAAGTTCTCACCTTTTACATTTAAGTACACATAAATCTTAAAATCACATTTTGTTTTTTTAGAAATTCTAGATACATAAGTAATCAATGAATGGCATCCCTTGCTATTTTATCAGGGCTAACAAGTATAAGAGTAAGAAACAGAATAACTAGCTTTCTTGCAGCTCAGTTATTAACTCAAACAATAAAATACAAATTCAGACAAATGCCTGAATTTTCTCATTTCAGTAATACAAGGGATCAGGAACTTTTAAAAACTTTTGGGGGGTGGGGGGTGAATAAAGAAATAATTCAAATTAATTTAAATTATCATTTGGTTAACTGATGCCTGGCTAATTCTGATAGAGGGTCATTTCCCTTCCCTGAACAAATCAGATGCAAATATATTTGAGGGAAGGTGACGCTACTTATGCTTCATAATTCCTAGTTTCTATAGGATTCCTTTAACTACACAGAGATTGTAAAGAACACCATGTAAAAAAAGGAGCCCCTAAATGCATTGTTTCAAATACACAAACGCATATATGTATGCACATACACACATACATAGATACGTTTATATGTTTATATAAACCCTTTACTAAACTGACCTTGAAGTCCTTGAATGACTTTGATAAAATACAGGCCTCCGGAAACTGAGTCATAGTCCTTCCCCCCCCTCTCAGGTTTCTTTGTTCTAGTAAAGTGTCTGATTCAGTCCTACAGGTCCTTCATGCCCTTTACAGCATTCCTAGATAACCTTAGATTGCTAGTATAGTGTCTTTCACAAGGAAGGAATTAGTGAAATGATAAACATCTGCTCAAAGAATGAATGAATTCCTAAAGTACCAACAGTGGCTTATTTCTCCACCCCACCACTTGCTGCCTAGTCCTCTTTCTTTCAAATAATCAACTCCTTAAAAGAAATGTCTCCAGTTTCAGTTTGATACTGAAATCCACTCTCTTGAATCCAGTTGACTCAAGCAGGAAGTAATGGGGTAGGGGGTAGGTGGGGCAAAGGAGTAGGTGCCTTTAACAATCCTTATAAGGATGTCGGACAATAGTCTGATCAGGGACGTGCCTGCCCTCTGACAAGGGGTAAAAATATCACCCCCAAACACTGCAAAGTCCCCTAGGACGCCTCAGGATAGTTTCTCTACAGCTTTAGAGAATGAAGGAAGTGTGGAATAAAAGGGATGCTCCTGGAGCTTCAGGCGCTGCTGCCCCGGGCTGGACAGCGCAGCGCAGCCTTGCTCAGCCTTAGGGTCTGGGAAGCAAGGTCTGGAGACTGCCCGAGGATTCCCCCGTTCTGCAATTGCATGGGGAAGAGAAAGAGGAAGAGAAGGAGAAAGGCAATTTCTCTCCAGGATGACGCAGGAGGGCGGAATTAGGGAGGCCTGGTAGAGGATCACGTACACACGGGGAGAGGAGGGAGGAGTCTCCGTGTGCCTCCGCTACCCAACTAGGGTCTCAGGGTCAGCCAGAGACTTTCCCCCTTTCTCACCTCGAGCACGCAGAACACAAAGACCCCAAAGACGCAAGCTCTTCCAAAGCCCCTTCTCCATGCCCACGGGAGTCTTAGAAGCCAAAGCAGAGACTACTTGTAGCTTGAGTGTGGCAAAGTAGACAATTCAACCCAGTGCAGAGGAGAAGGATTGCACCGGGGTTATTTGGTGGGTATGAGGGGGTTGCAAGCAGGAGCCATACAATTAACTAAAGCTAAGGTACTTTGGGCAAGTAATTTCCTCTCTTGGGCTTCAGTGTGTAAACTAGGAAGGGTTGAACTCACTAATTTCGAAAAATCTTTTCCATCTTTAAGGATGCTATGATTCTAAGATGGCTGGTCCACCTCTTAGACATGCTTTTGATTCTGACAGTAGGGCTTGCTAGATTAACTCTATTGGTTTGCAGCCATGGATCCACTTATGCCAGGGCAAGACTGGGTGCAGAAGATCAATGATTTCATTTTTCCTGAGATCAGGGGTAGTATTTAGAGAAAGGAGAGTCAGCCTAAGTAGGGGTCATCCATAGAGTCTCTATTTAGTAGCCTCTCCATATGCTCAGACATGACACTGAGTCCTATAGAGAGGAAACTTGGGAGAGGCTCCCTAGATGTTCTGGGAGGGAGGATGATAGGAATGTGGGAGGAGGAGGACAAGGCATGACAACTTCTCAGGGCAAAACATTAACAATCTTCCAAGCTGCGCAAGGAAACGTGGGCAAGGCCCCAGGAACTTCCCGTAGACCCCTGCCTCCCTGCGATGCAGTAAAGACCAAGGACCAAGACATCCCACTCCTCACACCTCAACCTTCACATCAGCTCCTTCCACGGAAGAGAGGCCCCAAATCGAGGGAAAGGCTGGGTGCCAAACACCAGGAGCCAGAGGGAACCCT
>NW_027185777.1:31289555-31314521 GCF_028583685.1 Petaurus breviceps papuanus
GCTTGGAAACTGTTTATTGATTGATCGCTTCCCAGAAGTTGCACCAAGCGCTAACCATCTCTGGTTGCCAATATCAACCCCATCTGGGTTTCTTCCGCCACCAAATCTCTGGATCATACCCACACCCCACATCCCAGTCTCTAGGTTGGCCACCCTCCGAGGGTACCGTGGGCGTTACCTTGGGCATCACCGCCGCTAGTGAGGACCCCGATGGCTTTGCCAGCACCGGAGAGATTCTCGAACAACTTCTTGTCTGTCTTGTCCGCCGACGGCTTTTCCCTGTTGGGAGTCGGGCTCTTGCGGCCCTCCGGTGACTGAGGCGTCAGGTTGCATTCTTTACCATCGGAAGCCATAGCTGCAGCTTTAGTCTGCTGGGCAGTCAGCGCATCCACAGAGGTCTAGCTAGAAGCCAAGCACTCTCTCTCTAGGCAGCTACCGGCCGCTGCACGCTCCACCCCTCGACCAGCCCCGCCTCCTCCAGGGCAACGTCTCAAGCGCGGATGGACGGTGGCACCGGCCAATTCCCGCGCGCTGCAGTAGGCCCCTGCACCAATCCTGGCCCGACTTTGAAAGCTCCCTAACCCTGGAGGGTTCTGAGCCCGGTGGAGGTGGAGGCGGAGGCGGAGGCGGGAGGCGGAGGCGGAGGCGGAGGCGGAGGCGGAGGCAGAGGCAGAGGCGGAGGCGGAGAGGAAAATCCGCGATGGGGAAGAAGTGAGAGAGGCAGTCCCTTTACAGGTGCTAGCAGAGAGTGAAGAGAGAGGAAATTATGAGCTACGCTCGGAAAACAGCCTTGGTTAGAGTAATGACGCCCATCTCTGCTGTTTTAAGTAAGGGTCGGAGCCAGACAGAGATGGGTGGAAAAACCTAGCATATGCTCAGGCATTTCGCCTATTTGGGAGACTTCTGAGCTGCTGCGTGCCGAGATGCATGCCTCCATCGCCTCCTGGCGTCACTCTGTGCCTCTGCGGGGAGGGAAGGCTGAGGCCTAAAGGTTGGGAAGGGATTCCATGGTTGAATGGAGGAGGAAGGGCACTGCAAGGTCCTTCAGCAAGGATGTGCCCCTGGGAAAATCCCTATTCCCTAGCTGGGTTATTATGCAGAAGTCATCTGCGCCGTGAGGTTGGCATTTGAGGCGTGTGCCCAGCCTGTTCGTGTGACTTTGTGGATGAAGAAACTCCGCTTTACTCTGGGTGGACTTAGTCAAGTCTCTTTGCCTCAGTCTTCTCTTTTGTACAGGGAGTGTGGGAGTGGTCTAAGAGACCCTTTACAGCTGCAAATCTGTGACCCTGTGAAATCTAACTGCTGGAAAAGAGACAACGTCAGAATTTGAGAGTGGGTGTTCACGATATGTTATTCTCCAACCGGGTTTCATTTCCAGAGGTGTACAGCCCAGCCCAGCCCGATGGCATCCAGCCAGTCTCTCATAGTGGAATAAGGTGACCCTGGTCATAGAGCTTTGGGATTGCTTCCTATGGAATTTGTGTAAATAAATATTTCACACATAAAAGCCTCTAACAGCTTTCTGAAAACACGAGATCACAAATGAAGGTTCAATTGTAGTGGGGGTGGGGTAGGGTGAGGAGAGAAAATTTTATAGATGAGACAGTAAGAAGTTAGCAATATTAACATCAGAATTTTTAAAAGATCGTTTTAAATATGCCATTAACTATTTTTTAAAATAAGTTCATGAGGTACCCTGTGTATTGTGCAATGTAAAGTCCACATCTATGTATTGCTTTATGCTTTCTTCATACCACTGGCGGTAAATAGTAGAAACATTATTCCCATTGGAATAGATAATGAAATTGAGAAGCAGAGAAATAAAGCCATTTACCCAAGGTCACATCAAGGTCATTTTGTGACTTCACAGATTCCAACCTAACTCTGCTGTTCACTTTGTTGCTTCCACGCACACCATCTCCAAAGGGGCAGTCCTTGGACAAAACCTCTACACTCAAGAAAGGGCTTATCTTGCATTTTTTTTTCTTCATGCCTAACTTCCTATTGAAAGTTACTTACATCATTGTCACAGGATGTAAGACAACTACTTAAACACAAAATTCTAAAGGGAAAAAAATTTCAGTGGCTCCTTATTGTCTGTTTTCCCCAAGTTCTCCTAACTCATTCCTCACAATGACTTTTCCAAACCTTTTCCTCTCTCTCTTTAATTGCATACCCACAGTATATACTTACAGGAAGGCATCTCAGGACAATGAAAATAGCTGACTCTGAAGTCAGAGGATGAGAGTCCATCTCCGATGAACTCCAACTTCCAACTTGTGTGTTGTTGGGCAAGTCATGTAACCTCCCTGGGCCTCATTTTCCTCATATGTAAAATAAAGAGGTTGGACTACAAGGCTTTTAAGGTCTCTTCCAGTTCTAAATTTATATGTGGTCTCTGAGAGAATGACAGTAACTTACTTCACTGAGAAGCATGAGGCCATAGAGAAGGAGCTCCTTCAGTTCCACCCCACAGTTCCTCTAAAACTACTCTTTATCTTCTCAGGCTCCTTCCTTATCTTAGGTAATTCTCTTACCTGAACCTTTGATCCCACTCCCTCTTTTCTCCTTCAGGACTTTGATCCAGAAGTCATTCCTTTGCTCTCTCATACATCTCCAGTCTCTGTTGACTCCTTTTCATCTGGCCCCAAGCATATTCAGATTTCTTCAGTCTTGCAGCAACATTTTGACCACTCTATCCAGTTACTTTTTTCTTTATTAAAAAAATAATTACTTTTTCATTTTCAACATTCACTTTTATAAGATTTTGAGTTCTAAAATTCCCCCCCATTTACCCTTCCCCAAGATGGCATGTAATCTGATATAAGCTAAACACGTACAATCGTACTAAACATATTTACACATTAGAGATGTTATAAAGAAGAATCAGAACCAAAGGAAAAACCACAAGAAAGAAAAAAAAATGAGAAAATAATAATGTGGTTCAATCTGCATTCAGACTCCATTTCTGGATGTGGATAGGATTTTCCATATTTACTCTTTTGGTGTTGTCCTAGATGATTGCATTGCTGGGAAGAGCTAAGTCTACCAAAGATGGTCATTGTACAACACTACTGTTACTGTGTACAATATTCTTCTAGTTCTGCTCACTTCACTTAGCATCTTTTCATATAAGTCTTTCTAGGTTTTTCAGAAATCTGCCCACTCATTGTTTCTTTTTTTTTTTTGAGGGGGGATGCAAGGCAATTGGGGTTAAGTGACTTGCCCAAGGTCACACAGCTAGTGTATCAAGAGTCTGAGGCTGATTTAAACTCAGGTCCTCTTGACTCCAGGGCCTCTGGATTCTATTCACTTTGCCACCGAGCTGCCCCTTGCTCATTATTTCTCATGGAACAATAGTATTCCATTACATCCATATACTACAACTTGTTCAGACATTCCCCAATTGATGGGCATCCCCTCAATTTCCAATTCTTGGCCACCACAAAAAGAGCTGCTATAAATATTTTTGTACATGTGAGTCACTTTCCCATTTTTATGATACCTTTGGGATACAGACCTAGAAGTGGTTTTGCTGGATTAAAGGGTATACATAATTTTATAGTTCTTTGAGTAGAGTTCCAAATTGCTCTCCAAAATGATTGGATCATTTCACAACTTCACCAACATTGCATTATGCTCCAATTTTCCCACATCTTCTCCAACATTTATCATTTTCCTTTTTTATCATGTTAGCTAGTCTGATAAGTGTGATATGGTACTCAGAGTTGTTTTAATTTGCATTTCTCTAATCATATATGACTATAGATAGCTTTAATTTTTCATCTGAAAACTACCTGTCATATCCTTTGACCATTTATCAATTGGGAAATGACTTGTATTCTTTTAAATTTGACTCAGTTCTTTATGTGTTTTAGAAATGAAACCTTTTGGGGTGGCCAGGTAGCACAGCGAGTAAGAGCACCAGCTCCAGTGTTGAGAAGACCTGGAGATCAAATCCCGGGCTCAGACACTTAGCACCCACCCAGAAACACCTGGCCATGTAACCTTGAGCAAGTTACTTAACCCCAATTGCTTAGGGCCGGCCAGGTGGCTCAGCAAGTAAGAGCACCAGCTCCAGTGTTGGGATGACCTGGATCAAATCTGGGCTCAGATACTCAGCACCACACCCAGAAATAACTGGCCGTGTAAACTTGAGCAAGTTACTTAACCCCGATTGCTTAAAAAAAAAAAAAAGAAATGAAACCTTTAAGGGGCGGCTAGGTCGAACAGTGAATAGAGCACTAGCCCTGGAGGCAGGAGGACCTGAGTTCAAAACTGGCCTCAGACACTTAACACAAAAACTAGCCATGTAACCTTGGGCAAGTCACTTGACCCCAATTGCCCTCCAAAAAGAGAAAAAAGGAAATGAGACTTTTATCAGAGATACTAGTTATAAAAATTGTTTCCCAGCTTTCTACTCCCTTCTAATCTTGGTTACATTGGCTTCATTTGTGCAAAAACTTGTTAATTTAATGTAATGAAAATTATTCATTTTGCATTTCATAATGTTATCTGTCTCGTTTGGTCATAAATTCTTCTCTTCTCCATAGATCTAACAGGTAAACTATTCCTCACTCTCCTAATTTGCTTTATGTCTAATATTCAGTTACTTTTCTGTCTTTTTTCTCCCCTTCATTGGTAAACTTCTTGAAAAGGTTGTCAATAAATCCTTGAGCGCTTAACCAAATGCTTAAAGACACTTAGTTTCTATCAGGGAAGATCACATGTACATATGTAAATGTAGTAGGGATCATCCCTAGGAATGTTCTTTCAAAATACAAAATAAATAGGAGATAGCTTAGGAAGGGAGAGCACTAGAAGTTGGGTGTTCAAGGCTTCCCATAGAAGGCAGGGCTTGAGTTGAGCCTTGAAGACTTCTATACTCAATGCTTTCATTTCCTTATCACCTACTTTTTCTTAACAAGGTATAGTAACATCTTCAATGCATATCACATAACTGAAATTGCTTTGTTAAAGGTCACCAATGAGGTGGCCAGGTGGTGCAGTGAGTAAGGGCTGGCCCCAGAGTCGGGAGACCTGGGATTGAATCCCAGGCTCAGATACTTGCACCACACCCAGAAATAACTGGCTGCGTAACCTTGAGCAAGTTACTTAACCACAATTGCTTAAAAAAGAAAAAAGAACAAAACAAAGATTTCTGCTTCTCTCACCTCTTTAACCATTGTCTGTCTCCTTTACTGGTCCTTTATCCTCTTCTCAAGCACTTCAGATGGATGATCCTGGAAGATTTTTATCACTGACTCCACTGACTCACCTTTTCTTTGTACTCCATTTTTGCAATCTCATTCAGTCCCAATTCCTGAATTTATATCTTCAACCATAACCTCCATTCAGAACACTAGACCTGTCTTTCCAACTACCTTCATAACTTTGCTTTCTGGGTATCCCACTGGTGAAGAGATTCATCATAAAATGATGAGGTGTAGGGTTAGGGGTGTGAGAAACCCCAAAATACCAACATGCCAGGTCCTGCCGAATGAATTTGACTCAAGTCTTCTCAGCCAAAAAAAAGTAAAGTTTATTAAAAGTTCGCTTGTATTGGACACAGAGTAAGTCTGTGCTGGAAAATTCTATGGTGTTCTTACACCACTTGGAGACAAGATGAGGTCTTACATACAGAAAGGTTGTGGGAGGAATCTAGGGGTGGTCTAGGGGAGGAGTTTGGGGAGGGTCTTCAGGAGGAGTTAATGAGGTCAATGAGTGATTAAGGGTGGGAAGTTGCTGGAGGCTACCTGGAGATGACAGACAATGGTGCTCTGGGCCAGTTCAAGGGTGGATTGATATTTTGATAGGCTCAAGGGTGGGAAGTAGATGGACAATGGAGGGCTAGGCTAGTAACAAGAGTCTGGGTCCAGCCACGTTGTAAGGCTTATGGCCTCATGCAAATACCTCATCAAATGAGACGATTTAATCAGAGTTCAAGTTGGGGTTCCCAGAGCCTCAATGACTCAACCTCTAGGGGGGCCCCAGAGCCCATACCTCATCACATACTTCTTAAAATAAAATTCTACCTCTCCCCACCTTCACCCCACTTTTTTGAATGAGATGTGCAGTGTACGGAATCATAGTTGTTATGGTTTTTATCAAGATCAAGTGTCAGTGAAAACAACATAATCAAATTTTCCTCTTTGTATAAAAGCCTGTAGCTCCTTTTGTTTGTTTCCTCACTTTTCCATTTGTGTACAGGCATTTCAGTTCCTAGATTTAAAACCTTTCTTCAGTTTCATTTCCTATGTCTGGAGGTCCCAACTGCTAATCTTCCTTTGTAATTACTCTATACAGCAGCAGTTCTCAAAATTTTGGGTCTCAAAACTGATTGGGAGGCAGGCTCTCAAAGCACACAGGCAGTTGTTCATTTTCCTTCAAGGAAGACAATCTTCATTGTGGCATGGAGATAACCTCTTGAAAGATATACACTGTCATGTTCTGTTAAGCTTGACAGGCTTCAAGTCTGTCACTAAAAACCAGCACAGCTAAGTTTGTAGAAGCTCCTCATTAAGACAGCTACAGGGAATGAACATTTTTGGCCATAGCAAAGCTCAGAGGCCCCTATTTATAAAATCACAGATCCTTGAAATATTGACTGTGACAACTTGACATTCTGAAAGACAGATGCAGACAAGAGACTTTTTTTTTTCCAAAATGTAAAGTAAAATTGTAGGGTCATGGAAGGGATGTTCAAAGTCATCTAGTCCAATTCCTTAGAAACCCAGAGAAGAAAAAACACTTGTTTAAAGTCACACAGGAAATATGAATCAGAGACAAGATTCAAATAGAGGTTAACATATTATAACTCTAGACACTTTCACCAACTGTCCACTATACATGGAATGTTCTCCCTCCCCATTTCATCCACCTGGCTTTCTCTGACTTCCTTCAAGTCCCTGCTAAAATCCCACCTTGTCTTGAAAGCCTTTCCCAATCCTCTTAATTCTAGTGCCTTTCCACTATTGACCATTTTCCATTTTTCTTGTATATGGCTTATTTGTATATAGCTGTTTTCATGTTGTCTCCCCCATTAGGTGGGGAGCTCTTTGAAGGAAGTGACTGTTTTTTGCCTTTCTTTGTATCTGCAACACTTAGCACAGTGCCTGAGACATAGTAGGCACCTAACAAATGTTTATTGACTTACTACAATTGTAGAATTCTCACCCTATTAAACATTTTTTCCTTCATTCTATCTATTCTCAACTTTTCTGGAGTGGGGATTGAGAAGACCAGAGAAGAGATGCAAGATGAGGGACATGCCTAAAAAGAAAAAGGTTTAAAATCTTGAAGGAATAAGAAATGAGCAAACATGGGGAGGCCAGGTAGCACATCGAGTAAGAGCACGGGCCCAGAGTTGGGATGACCTGGGATCTAATCTGGGCTCAGACACTTAGCACCCACCCAGAAACACCTGGCAGTGTAACCTTGAGCAAGTTACTTAACCCCAATTGCATAAAAAAAAAATGAGCTAGAAAAACAAAAGCTAGAGCTAAAAAGATGTCTTGTTTGAATGCCAGCAATATGCTGAATAAATCCACTTAATAGATTTCCTAACCAAAAATGACAAATTGTGAAATCTGGGTAGATAAGGTAGAGGACATCCCCTAGAGGAAAAAAAAATCAATACAAGAGAGTCTCTAACAAGTTTTGTAAAGTTCTAGAGTAAAAGACTTTTAATAAAATTTAGGATTTGAAAAAGATTTATAGGAAAAGAGCATTTTAGGTGGGGTTACAATATTATTTCAATATTTTCATCTAAGCTAACAGAATCAAGATAGTTTTACCCTTTTTGTTCTCATCATCTCAATCTTCCATTTCCTCCCCATATCTCATTTCTCCTAAATATATGTATAACCTATGTCTCAGGTCTCCCCTACTCTCCCAAGACTCTGGGTTTACAAAAGACTAGCTTGAATCTGGAGGACTTACCCCTACAAAAAAGGCAAATTCTTTCTTTGGCTCTTTGCAACTATCTGAATATTTTTGGATTAATTTTAGAATAAAGCTCACATCCAAGTTTCCTCAATTCCCACCCTTATGTTTAGGAGTATTGGTTTCAGGACAGCCTTAATTTCATCACATATAAAATGCATATGGTGCTAAGGACTCATAGAAACCCATGAACAAATACAGATGCATTTAACAAGTTTGCCAGTTTCCCCTTAGAAAGTATTATAGCTTAGGGGTGCCCTTGGAGAAACCCTTTGTCATTCTGGGCAATGCATCTTTCCTCCTAGAGTTCTATATAACCTACCCAATACTTGTAGTATTATGCTGTAGTTTAGAGTCCCCAGAAAGGTAATTATGCTTTGGGGTCTCCTAAAAGAAGTAATTCTCTTAGTAGGATTTGTACTGTTTGTGTAACTCATTGGTTTTGCTCTCCAAGTAGGACACTGTCCTTGAACCATGTCAGTTTTCTACCTTTCTCTAAGGCATACACGGAATTAGTAAATTGTCATCTCTCTCTAGATTCATTACCCAAACTCTTTAACTAAGAATAAGAAACTCTAGTACTTTTGGCAATCTATGAAGCAACTCCCAGGGCTGGCTCTGAAAATTTCCCTTTGGAGAGAAGGCTAGGTAGATTCTAGCATCATGCTACCCAAAGAATTAAAAATAACCACTATCCCCCAATTCCAGCTTACAGTAGGGTAGGATTCTTTAATGGTGTCTTTGAGCTCTTCTCTCAGGTTGCATACAAAGACATGTCCACCACTTCCACATAGTTCCATATGTTTTTGCTGTAGATTGTCATTCCTGTTACTTGGGGGAAGATGAGAGGAAGAAGAGGTATCTCCTCCCTTCCTATTTTTCAGAAGTCAGGGGAACAGGTGAACAAGAAGTCTAGGATAGTGAGTCAAGAAAGGTCAGCTAACTTGCTTTTAGAGGAGAGATTCTCAATCAGTCATTAAGAGTTCCCTATATCCTATCAATTAAGTTTTTTTTTTAGTTAAGCTTTTTATTTAATGTTAAAAAAATATTTAGTCAAAAAGACCAAAGCCCATGTCATCATCGTGATGAGGTGTGGGCTCTGGGAGTGTGATAGTAATGGCAATTAAAGATTCCCCTGTATTGGCTTGGTTTTCAAATTGATTGTATTAAAACCCAGAGTTTGTTAATCCCACCTGTGGGATGGGCTTGTTGATGTGAAAAGAAAGTCCTGAAGTGGGAGGAGCTGGTGATGTAGATTTGGAGAGACCAGAGAGAGGCGGAAGATCTTTTTGGAAGCAGCACCTCGTGGAGAGAGAGAGAGACTAAGAGAATTGCTGGTGGCCGCTTTGAATTGCCCTGGACTTTTGAGACCTGCCCCCTGAGCTGCCAAGGACTGAGGAGACATGGCTGTTTTGCTGGTACTTTGTCTGTCTGTTTTGATGTTGTTTTGCCAGATTTGTGCACTGGTGAAAGACAGTCCTTTTGTTGAAGAAGTCCTGGAACCTGGCTGTTCGCTAAAAAGCCCTGAGACTGTCCTGCGGACAGAGAGTGAATACTGTCCACTGGTGAGGGACAGTACTGTTGTTGCAGGGGTCTGGAGACTGTCCTGCAGACAGAATGAATGCTGTCCACTGGTGAGGGACAGTGCTGTTGTTGCAGGGGTCTGGGAGCCTTTCTGTTGGTTCAGAAGCCCTGAAGAAGGATTTTCTTGTTGTATGTTTACAGAAATCCTGGGAGAGGGCTTTGCTAATGTGTTCAGGGGTTCTAGGACTGTTCTACAGACAGAGGATAAATTCATGAAGGGACTGGCAATGTATCTTATGGCCTTGCTAAGCCTTGTCTCCCCAGGAACTAAGATTGCTGAGAACTTGCCTCGTGTCAAGATGAAGAAAAGACCTCCATTTGGGTATTAGGTGCTGTGTTTAAACTTGATGTAACTCTGGGGTAGATTCAATTGTGATCCAGGGGTGGGGAACTTTTGACCTTATTGTGCTCTGTGATTGACAAATGAAGGTACTTTACCTATGTTTGGAAGCTAATCTCCATTTGAGAAGAGGGGCTTTGTGGTGGACTTAATTAAGGTATAGCCTAGGGGTGGAGAAGTATTTAGAACAGAGACTTTGTAATTGATTGAATGATTGGAAGGTCCTGGGGTGGGGTAGTACTTGGAGATTATTTAATCACGTTTAGTAAATGCTGTATTTTGAATGATGTCATGTTTTGATCTTCTCTGTTCTGGGTTTGTCACTGAATAAAATAGAGAGCACCTATGTTGGTATTTTGAACCTGGGAAGTTGCCTTTGCTTGGTATTACGTTACAGGGAGCCCCCTCAAACTCTCCTTGAGTCCTTGAGGTACAGGCTCTGGGAACCTCCCTTGGACTCTGATTAAATCCTCTCATTTGATAAGGCATTTGCATGAGGCAATAAGCCTTACGTTGTGACTGGACCCAGACCTCTAGCCTAGTTACTAGCCTAGCCCTCCACTGCTCATCTACTTCCCACCCAAACATTTTTTGTGGTCTCCAGGTGGCCTCCAGATACTTCCCACCCTTAATCACTCATTGACCTCATTAACTCCTCCTGAAGACCCTCCCCAAACTACTCCTCTAGACCACCCCTAGATTCCTCCTACTCTGTGTCTAATACAATCGAACTTTTAATAAATTTTACTTTTTGACTCAAGTCTTCTCTCAGCCAAAGAATTCATTTGGCAGGACCCGGCATGTTGGTATTTTGGGGTCTCCAAAGCAACCCTAACCCTGTTTATGGGTAACCTTCATTTTTATGGTTCCCTGACTGGGAAACACTGCTAATCTCAAGTTTTTCTTCAGCCAATACTGGAAGGAACATAAACCTCTCTTTCCCTAGTACCTTGGAAGTGCATTTTTTTTTTTGTTTTGTGGGTTTTTTTGCGTGTGTTTTTCTGGGGGCCTGACCTCTCAGGTCCCATTAGGTCAGATAGCTAGGAGGTTGTTTTGTGCTCAGCCTGACCTCAGGTTTTGGGTCCTATTTGGTTATTTTGGAGAACATGGACATGTGTGCAGTTTCTGAAGAATGGAAGATAAGGACAGACACCCCATCTGTAAGTGTGTAAGCCATATTCTTTCAATTCTCTCAGCACTAGGGAGCTGGGAAAACTTCAGGTACTTTTTTGTGGGTTTTTTTTTTTGTTTTTCGAGGCTTACTCTCAAACCTTCCTTTATGGAAGAAGGGACTTCCAGCCCCTATGCCTGTAGCTCCCAAAAGTTCACCTTTGGGTTGTCTTTTACAACATTGGAAAAAATTTAGTTTCTCTAGAGACCTTAAAAAGGAAAAGTTAGTGTTTTTTTTTGCAACACTGTTTGGCCTAGGTATAGCCTAAAAGACAATGAATCATGGCCTGTTCTGGGGACTTTAAAAGATAATATTTTCTTGCAGTTAGAATCATACTGTCGCAGAGAAGGAAGATGGATCAAAGTTGCCTACTTAATGGCTTTTGTTGAACTTTCTCAGAACAAGGTTCTCAGGAAAGACTGTGAGATGCTTGAAGCTAGAGCTCCTCCACAGAGGGGCAACAGGGACCAATTGACCCCTTTCCTATGGCTTCAGCCCCAGTCCCTCCCCCCTCAACAACTCCTGCTCAGGTCACTGAGTCAGCTCCCTCAGACCCTTCTGCTGCACCCCAACCCTTTTCCCCTTGGTTCCCCTTCCCTCTTCCTCTCTCTCAACACCCTTCATTTCCTGCCTCCTACACCATCCATATCTCCTACCCTGCATCTCCCAGCATATACCCACCCCCCTCAGAGACCCCTGCTCAGGTCCCAGCCACTGGTCTTGCCGAGGTGCCTCCCTCTGTGACCCCTCCCCCTGAGGCAACACCCACTCAGACCTCAGGCCCTACCCCCAAGGCATTCATAGAGGTATCTCCTCTTCTGACTGCTTCCACTCCTCAGGTGCCAGCTGACCTTTACCCTTGGGAGTCCCCCCAGTCTTGCATTCTGATCCAGTTCAGCCAGCATCCCCAGTCACAACCTCACAGGAAGTGGGACTTCCAATCTCCCTTCCCAAACCTCTGTCCCCACACAGCCTTCTGGGTTTTTTCCCTTAAGGGAAGTGGCTCTCTTGTCAGGTGGGACAACTAGAGTGCATATCCCATTCTCCATTTTGGATTTCAATCAAATTAAAGAAAAGTTGGGTAAATTCTCTGAAAACCCAACAAAGTTTACTGAAGGCTTTTGGGACTTATTCCTGCAATTTGAGCTTTCTTGGGGGTGATTTGCATATCCTCTTCTCTACCTGTTGTTCCACTGAGGAGAAGAGGAGAATCTGGGAACAAGCCCCAAAATTTGGGGATTGTTTGGCTAGCAATGACCCCAGAAAATACCCCCCAGGAACAGCTGCTTTTCCCAGCAGTGACCCAGGATGGCATTATCAAAGCCAGGAGAATAGGGAGAAGAGAGACCATATGGTACTTTGCCTGTTAGAAGGCCTAAGAATTGCATTTCAAAAGTAAGCAAATTATCAGAAAGAGAAATTTCTCAGACAAATCAAGAAAACCCTGCCCTTTTCCTATATAGACTTGTAGAAGCTATTAAAAAGTATACAAATTTAGATCCTGACTCTATAGAAGGGGCAGCAATCCTTAACATGTATTTTATTAGTCAGTCTGCCCCAGATATTAGGAGGAAACTGCAGAAATTGGCATTGGGACCCCAAACACCTCAGGCTCAATTACTGGAGACAGCCTTTGGAGTCTTTAATAACAGAGACCTGGTTGCAGCAGAGGAGAAAGAATGCAGGAAACATACCAGAGACAGAGAACATGCTCAATTCTTGGCTGCTACCATGGCCAGGAAAAGCCCTTCCAGGGGACCCCCTTGGAGGAAGCCCAGTCACTTGGGTAGGGGGAAAACCTACTTTCGATGCCACAAGGAGGGTCACTGGGCCAAGGAGTGCGCCTCCAGGGCACCCCCCCCCAGAGGGAGCCCCAGAAACCAACACCTCTAGAAATGTGCCCATTTGACCAGGAGGGACATTGGAGGAAGGATGGTCACCAAGGTAAAAGTGGCAGAGCCACCTCCCTGTACCCTGTCCTCCAGTCTTCTCAAGACTTGGAGTGAAGGGGAAGCCTGGGGCTTTGCAGTGCCCTCATCTTCTCCATTTCCCTTGCTGAACTCAGGGCAAGCATCAAGGCTGAAGGTAAGGTTACCCACTTTAATATGGCTAAGTGCTCTAACCAATTGGTTCCACCCTCCCCTTGAGCAGTCAGGTCAGGGAAATGGAAGGGGAAACTTAAGGGATCTCTCCATCCATACCCAGTCCCCTGCCTACTTGAGGATTTGTTGTTTGAACACTCCTTCCTTATGTTCTCCTCTTATCCTGTCTCCTTGTTGGGAAGGGACCTGTTGGTGAAATTGGGAAGCCAATTTTCTCTAGTTAACCCTCCCAGATATCCCCATGTTCCCTTAGAAGTGTGGGAGGTAGTTGAGTCAATAGTTGGGATCAGGAAATTCCTGGGTGAGCTACTTCTGCCATGCCAGCATTTGTTTCTTAGATCCTAAAGTGTTTCCCCAGAGTGGTTTATATCCAATTAAACCCAAGGCATGGGAGGGACTGCAACCATTAATTGCTACTGAAGGCCCAGACCATCAGGTGAAAGCTTTTGAGAATTTGAAAACTAAATTGACCACCACTCCAGCTTTACCCAATCTAGAAGAAACCTTTTACTCTGTATGATGATGGAAGGAGAGAACAGGCTTTGGGAGTTATTGCCTGTTTTTGAAAACTATTAGATTCTGTGTCTGCTATTGCTTTCCATGTGCTAAATGTCCATGGAGCTAGGTCATTCTATGGTGCTCTCACTATTCTATGGTGCTCTCACCTACATGGCATTCTATGGCACTCTCACAAATATGAAGACAGTATGGGGTCTTATATACAGAAAAGGTTGTGGGAGGAACCTAGGGTTAGTTAGGGGAGGAGTTTGGGGAGGGTCTTCAGGAGAAAAGGGTGGGAAGTAGCTGGAGGCCACCTAGAGACCACAAACAATGGTGGGCTAAGCCAGTTTGGGTGGGAAGTAGATGAACAATGGAGGGCTAGGCTAGTAACTAGGCTAGAGGTCTGGGCCCAGCCAAGACATAAGGCTTATTGCCTCATGCAAATGCCTCATCAAATGAGACAACTTAATATGAGTCCAAGGGAGGTTCCCAGAGCCTGTACCTCAAGGACTCAAGGAGAGCTTGAGAAGGCTACCAGAGCTCACACCTCTTCATTCCCCAGTCAAACAAATGGGACCAAATTCCTTTGGGGTAAAGGGTCACACAGTTGGTAAGTGTCTTAGGTCACATTTGAACTCAGATCTTCCTGACTTCAAGCCTGGTGCTCTATCCACTGCCTCACCAAACTGTACCTACCTGTTGCTTTTTCTGACCCGACTTTGTGCACTGCTGAATGTGGCTAGAGGAAGTCATACAACCCAGCTGACAGGCCACTACAAATTTATGTCATTTAATCTCAACTGAGCTCTCACTATTGAAGAGCAGTTCTTTTTTTTTTTTCTTCTATTGCATTCTCCAAACTATCTGCTAATAAATGTTTAGTACCTGGCTCTCTTAGGTAAAAATGCATGCATGACACACTTTTAAGTTTAATCTGTATTATTAACAATTCTCCCATCATTTTACTAGTCTAGGCAATCAACAGAATAATAAATCAAGACCTGATTTATAGCATTTGCTGATTTCTGGAGTGCAAGTACTTATACTGAAAATTTAACAATAAGCTCTTGAAAATTTGGTTTGAACTAACTCCACAGCATCTCTGCTCCTCCCTGCTCCTTCTCTGTTCAGGATGTTATACTTTATTGGGAAAATTGAAACCATGTGTCAGGACCTTGCTCTTCTCTCTAATTTTGTATTTCAAATCTGCTCATCATCCTACACTCACTCTTCCTTTGTTCCAACCTTGGAGGACAAAGTGGTCCTTTATTTTGCCAAGGCCACCTCTCTTCTACCCCTCCCCCTAAATCCTCACCACTTGTGACTTTGAGCAACTCTTTTTTTCTAATCATCAATCTCTTTATCCACTTAATACTTTTCTGATACCTACAAACCTAGGTATAAAAAGCAAATCTGTATTTTATCTAAACCTGCTAGCTCTCCAAACCAGCATCCTAGTTCCTCCTTCCTTTCATTCTGAAATTCCTAGAAAAAGCTATCTATTGTGGCCTCAGCTTTTTCACATGCCACTCCCTTCTCAGCCCCTCAAAGTCAGGCACCCAACTTTCTGATTAAAACTGCAACTTTTAATACTTCAACAATCTCTTAAAAACTAAATTCAGTGACATTTTTTCAGTCTTCAACTTGGATCAGTTTGCAGCATTCTACACTACTAATCAAACTCTCTTCCTGGATACTCTTTTCTCCCTGAATTTTCATGACACTGATCTCTCTTGGTTTTCTTTCTACAATCTGGCTACTCCCCAGTCTCCTTTGCTATGTCATCATTCATGTCCTACCCCCATCCATGGGTGTAGCCTAGGACTCACTTGGTCCCTCTCCCCTCTACAGATTCTCTCTTTCCATTATCTCATTAACTTCCATTAGTTTTAATTGTAATCTGTATGCAAATGATTCCTAAAATGATATATATATATAGACTTCAGCTCTTTACTAAACTGCCGTCCCATGTAACTTCCTATTGGAATCTACACTTTAGTATCCCATAGGTATCTTAAATTTATCATGTCCAAAATGGAACTCATCTCAACCCCTCCCCCCAAACCATCCCTTTTCCTGACTTCCTTTTTTATTTCAAGGATACTACCATATTTCTCATCTTTGATTCCTCCCTGATGCTCCATGATCAACTGTCAAGTTTTGCCCATTTACCCTTCATTCAAATCCTCTTCCCCATCAGCCTCCTCTCCACTCATGTAACGTCTACCCTAATTCAAGCCTTCATCACTTCTTGCCTGGACTGTTATAATAACCTCCCCTCTCCCAAAATTTATGTTCCTAAACCACAGGTCTGATCATGTCATTCTCAGATCATGACCCATTATTAGCTCCCTATTGCCACACAATAAAATTTGCCATTGTTGTTGTGTCCAACATTCAATTGTGTCCAACTCTTTGTGACCTCATTTGGGGTTTTCTTGGCAAAGAAAAGATACTGGAATGGTTTGCCATATCCTTCTCCAGCACATTTGATAGATGAGGAAACTGAAGCAAACAGAGTTAAATAACTTGCCCAGGGTCACACAGCTAGTAAATGTATGAGGCTGGATTTGAACTCTGGAAGGTTTCCTGACTCAAGGCCCAACAATCTAGCCATTGTGCCACCTAACTCAATATCCCCATCTGTCATTTGAAGCAATTTACAACTGGTCTCTACAACATATCTTTCCAGCCTAATTTAACAATAAAACCATCCCTTTCACATGCTATACATTCCAGCCAAACTGACCTATATGCTGTTCATCCTAAGTGACATATTATCTTCTACCTCTGGCTTAGACTGTCTCCCATGCCTGGAATGCTCTTCCTCATCTACAACTTTGGAAACAACAACAATAACAATAGCAGCAGCAATAGTAGTAGCATTTGGGGTTTAAGAAGTCCTTTACATATATTATTTAATTTGCACTCACAGCAACCCTGGGAGGTAGTTGCTATTATTTTGCCCATTGTACAGATGAGAAAACTGAGCCTGAGAGAGGTTAATTAATTGACTTGCCCAGGATCACAGTTAAGATGTAACTGAGGTAGAATCTGAATTTAGGTCTTTCTAATTCCAAATACAGTGCTCTATCCATGATTAGTAGGTCACCAAGTTGCCTACTGTGTGGCTTCCTTCCTTCCAAAGCTCTGTTTAAAGACTGTGAAAAGCCATCCTGGTCTCCCTAGTCTTCCTGTCCCACCACTAAAATTACTCTTGATGGGGTACAGGCTCTGGGAACCCCCTGAACTCTAATCGAATCTTCCCTCTTGAAGAGGCATTTGCCTGAGGCCATAAGCCTTTCATTATAGTTGGGCCCAAATCTTTGTTACTCTTAGCCTAGCCCTCCATTCTCCAGCTACTTCCAACCATTGATCCTATCAAAATATCTATACCCAAATCTGTTACCCTTAAACTAGCCTCGCCCTCCATTGTCTGTGGTCTCCAGGTAGCCTTCAGCTACTTCCCACCTTTAATCCCTTTACTAGAGTCAGACCTCAGTTCCATCAAAGATCTTCCTTAGACTCCTCAAGAGCCCCCCAAACTCCTTCTCTAGACCACCCCTTAATCCTCCCACAATCTTTCTGTATATAAGAGCCATCTTGCCTCCATGATGGGGCTGAAAATTCAATCTAGTGCAGACTCACTCTGTGTCAGATTATTCTGACCTGATTGTCCAATACAAGCATCACAGATACTTAGGCTCCTTAAGAGTCTACCCATTATGGTGAATCTTTAATAAACTTTGTTTTACTTTGAATGAGAGAAGACTTGAGTCGAATTCATTCGGCAGGACCTGGCGTGTTGGTATTTTGGGGTCTCGAGCACCCCTAAACCCTAAACCTCAACATATGCTCCCTTGAACCTCAACGTTCTCTATTTTACATTTTCTCACTTCCTTTCACTTTGTACCTCCTCCCCACCCCAGTAGAATGTAAACTCCTTAAGGACCGAAACATTTTTCCTTTTGTCTTTGTTTCCCCAGCACCTAGCTCAGTGCCCTAAACACAATTGTTTGAGCTATTATTATGAGCATAAATGACATATTTGTGATTTTTTATCAGTACAGGAAACTCCTGTGAGGGGATCCTTAAGCTAGGAGATATTGAACTCTGGCTGTGACTTAGTACCTAAGTCCTAAGGAGTTGTTTCAAGCACACAGTCACTTACTAAGTTTCTGAAGGGATTTGAATTGTCTGCTTGACTCCAAGCCACGAATTTGGCCCACTACGCCAAGCTGTTATTCTGTTTTTGTTATTATTATTTAGGCTTACAATGCAGGAGAGGATTATTGGAAGATGGAGGCACAAGTCAGAAAATTGCAAGCCCTCAAGATTTTCCTACACAAAGAGATAAAACAGTGCCTTGGGGCAAACATAGAGCTTAAAAATAAATAAGAGAAGTGGCAGAACCAGGGTCCTCTGGAAGATCTGAAGAAAAATCTGAAGAGGTTTGGTCCCTAAGCAGAGTAATCAATCACTTCCAGGCTAGAGAATGCTTAACCAGCAAGCAGCAAGTCCTGGAGTTAGCTGGGCTGGGAGACTGCCTCAGCTCCAGCCTCAGGAACTTTTACCCCCAAGACAGTGAGGGGGGCATCTGAGCCTGGAAAAATCAAGGGAACCTCTGCTGACAAGGAACACTAGACCCAGCTGTGCTGTGGAGAGGAGGCCAGTCGAGAAGGAATCAGCACATGCCCAGTGAGTACAGAAGCAGTGGGCCAAGGATGCTGCTAACTGTGGACACTTACAGGAGGCTGGAGGTCTTGGTTTGGGATCACAGTAAGAGAGAAGAATTGAAGTATGCTCTGAGACCAGAGGCACCATCTTCCAAATCCCAAGACTGGAGGTGATTACAAAAAACAAAAATTGCACAGGCAAAGGAGAAAGAATCCAACCACAGAGAGCTACTATGGGAATAGAGAAGACTGGAGTTCATCTTCGGAGGAGGATAGTGAAGCAAAGAAACCCTCTTCTACCTCAAATGGTTACCTGCCCAGAAAAAATTCATAGAACTTAAAAAAAGACTTTAAAAATCAAATGAGAGAGATTGAAGAAGAACTAAAAAGAAATAAAAACAATCCAAGAAAAACAGGGAGATTATAAGAAAAGGTAATGAGATCCAGAATCTTAAGGAAGAAAATGACTCCTTGAAAATTAGAATTGGACAAAGGGAAGCCAGCAGAGTCACAAGAGACTAAGAAATAATAAAACAAAATATCAAGAATAAAAAAATAGAAGAGAATGTGAAACATCTCATAAGAAAAACAACCTTTCTGGAGAACAGATCAAGAAGAGAAAACATAAGAACAGTTGGATTACCTGAAAACTATGATGAAAAAAAGAATCTTGATATAATAATACAAGAAATAATTAATTAAAATTATCCTGAAGCATTAGAACAAGAGGGGGAAGAAGACATAGAAAGAATCGATCAATCAACACATGGAAGAGATCCTAGGAGGAAAACTAGAAAACCTCTAGTTCAAGGACAAAATATTATGATCAACAAGAAAAAAATTTTACTCATGGTGGTCCCCACAATTAGAATCACATCAGACCTAACAGTGGCAACACTAAAAGCCTGCAGATCTTGGAACACTATTTATTGAAGAACAAAAGAACTGGGTTTGTGGTGGAAAATCTCATACCTACTAAAGCTAAGGATAATCCTGAATGAAAAAAAAAAAGGCATTTAATGAACTGTTAGACTTTCAGGACTTTACTGAAAAAAAAAAAAACCTGAACCTAATAGAAGACTTGACATACAAGAGTCAAGAGAAATATAAGACCAAAGACCAATTATACAAAGGCCTCAATAAGGACAGGCTATTTACTTTATATATATATATATATATATAATGTAAAACATATGTCTAAGATTGTTATTAGCAATTGGGTAGTTCATAAGAAAGATTGGGGTAGACGGGAGCACAATATGTTTTCGAAAAGTAAAACCATTCAGTAACAGCTAAAAAGAATAATTATCCTGTACAAGTGAGGTGAGAGAGGAAGAACAGACACCAAAGAATTAGATGGGGGAGGAGGGCTGGTAGTTCTGGAAACCTATTTTTATTGGGAATGGTTTTAAGAGGGAACAATATCTATATATCTAGAAGAGTATAAAATCTTCCGAATTTAGAAAGAAATAAAATGGTAAGGGGATAAGGAGGTGGGAGAGAATAAGGGAGGGTTCTTTAGAGGAGAGGGTGAGGAAATAGGTTAAAGAGGGATTTAGAAGGGTGTTTAGATTAATGGGAATGGGAGAATAAGGGAGGGATCTTTGGACACAGGGTAGGTTAAGTATCAGCTCAAGTATCATAGGAGGGCAAAGTATCAGCTAGAAGTAAAGTAGAGAACTCAGGAAGGATAGGAAGTAAGAGGTATACACAAACATAAAAACAAAGATTAGGAGTAGAATCTGTTAGGGAAAGCATATGATTATATATGTATGTATGTATACGTGTATATCTATATATAAATATATCCACATTTTATTATGGCCTGGGGGCAGAGGAGAAAAAGGGGGAAAAATAACAAAGTAAAAAGTGTATAGCAGAGAACAAAAGAAAACCAAGGAAGCAAAGACAGACAACTTTTAACACAACATGCGATTTTTAATATATAGACTTTCTTAAAATGGAAATTTATTGCTATATATTTTTAATCCTCTCTCATGTTCTGCTGTGCACATGACATGTTTTTCTTCTTTTCTTTTATGTTTGTTTTGATATTTGTTTATAATATTTCTTTTTTTCTTATTATATATTTAAGTTTTCATATTCAAGTCTAAAATTTAAAAAAAGATTTTTAAAAAAGTGCAGTGCAGAAAAACAATTTGTCACACTGTTCATAGGTCATGGTACTCTTTTCCTTCCTCACTAAGGAGTTCAAGCTCCCTTTTGGCACATATCATAATCTTTCCCTGGAAGAAAAAGTTATAGATACATCTTCCTATATGTGATAATCTAACCTCTGCTGCAAAATTTCTTCTTCTCTTACAGGGGGAGTCTTCATCTGGGGTGCATTTTTTTTTTCACATTTTAACAACTATGTCTTAATATGATTGGTTTCTTTTGTAATCTTACATATTTTTGAATGCATATTCAAAAACATTATTCTGAGAAGAGATCTGTCCAAAGGGTCTGGTGACACAAAATGTTCTAGTCCAACCTGTTTTACTTCCTTTTCAGAAACCATTAGTTCATGAAAGTCCTAGCAGAAAAGTTCCAAAGACCACCTAAACCATGGACACAATTCCTTGGGGTCTATGACTTATTTCTCACAACTCTACAGCATGTGCCTGATCTCATCCTCACTGTTCCTGGCATAATTCATACCTGGAACAGCCTCTCCTCCACCTCTTTGCCTTAGCTAGTGTTTTTCTCAATCTGTAAAAACTGCCTTGATTCTCTAGGTTAGAGAAGTGGAGTTTGTCTCTGGAAAGCTGTAATTAAAAGGAATTAGTCCTTCTACTCCATTCCACCTTAAGGCATTAATACCATTGGGTTATTAGATTGTTCAATTTGCCTCTGATGGAGGGGGGAGGGGGCTATGAAAATCAAATTCATAAAAGATGAAAGTATTGAGAAACAGGCTTATGGAAAAAAATAATATAAAAGGGTGGAGGAAGTTGGGGGGTGTTGTTTTTTTTTTTTTAAGCAACTGGGGTTAAGTAACTTGCTTAAGGTTACACGGTCACCTATTTTGTGTGGGTGCTAAGTATCTGAGGCCAAAACCAATCCGACTCTGGGCCGGCCCTCTTACTCACTGCAGCACCTGGCCGCCCCATGGGGGGGCGTGGTTCTTAATTTGGAATTAGCTCCAAGTGTGGTCAATCAGCCCTTGGAGCTGCTGGATAGATTCATGTACCTGTTAGGAAAAAGTCTTCTCTCTTTTGACTTCTGAATCCCATGGTTCAAGGTTCAATCATCTTTCATTTCTCTTTATTTTATTTAGCTAACTCCTGGTCAGCATTTTTAAAAAAGTCTTCAGTCCTTTGACTTACTACATATAGACAATTGTAGGTATTTTGGTACCAAGTAGGCTAAGTAGCAGAGCAAGAGAAAGTGGGTGCTAAAAAGTCGCCTTGACCTCCATTTTACTTTCTCTCTGCATTTGTCTAGTTTTCTGCTCAAAGAAGTTCTTGGCCTTGAGCAGTATTTAAAAATTTAAGGCCTTCAGAGTTTTCTGCATACTATGGTTGGTTTCCTGCATCATGACATTATGGTACCTTCTGTTTTTATATACTTTTGTCCACCTGTGCTCCTTTCCTTCCCTCTTATTCTCACTATTGCTCAGGGTCAGAACCCCTCTACTTGACCTCTCATTATAAAATTAGATTTTTACCTATGGCTTCTTTGCCTTATGAGATTCTACTTTTATCTAGTTGTCTTCTTGTCCCAGGTACCAGTTTTGGCTCAAATTCTTCACTGGGTCATGTTCCTAGTTCTTCTCTTGATCTATCTGACCCGGATCCTGCTACACTGAGCTCCTCTGCTGGCCCTGATCCTCCTTCTGGTCCTAATGCTGTAGGAAGTCCTCTGGTTCTGCTATTTTTCGCCATCTTCAAAATGAGAGGAAAAAGATTCCAAATGGAAAAGGTAATGTTGGAAATGCCAACTTGGAAAAAAAAAGCAAAAACACAATTGATACAAACATCTGATATCAAAAGAAATTTATTAAGGAGAAATCCAAAGGAGTTGATCACTTCTAGTCAGAAGTGGACTCCATCCTTCTTGTGGAAGGAGGAGAGCAGGAGACAAAGGTCAAGCAAGTTTTATACAGTAGTTTGGTGAAGACACTCTCTTTAGAGGATTGATTGGTTTGTTCTCTTCTGGGTATATCTCCCCATTATCATACATTATTACTAATGAGGCTCTAATTCTGTTAGATAATATACATAATACATGAGGTTCATTAAGCAAGTTCAGTAACAACCCCAGAATACTGACCTCCCCCACAGGTCTAACCTGGATGTGTCCTTATCTGGGCCTGTGAGTCTCAAGGTCACTGTTCATATCCACTGGCTGTTCCCAAATTCTTTTTATTTTATTTCACTTTTAGTATTATCTAGGAGTACTATGGGAACTGGGAGCCCAACTTCTTCCCAAGGCTACTGTCTCAGCACTTCCCAAAGCTACTGCCTTGTCTGCTAACCTTACTTTTATGAGTAGCCTCATTTCAGCAATTTTTGTAGTCTTATGGAAACTTATCCTTTACTACTTCTTAAAGTAATGATTGCCTTGACCCCACATGTCTTTGTGTCTTTGTGAAGGAGACTGGGGAGGAAGTAGCTCCTGAGGGAAGTGGAAAGAAGGAAAGCTCCTGTTACTTGCTGAAGTGTAATAGGATCTGCATTATTTATCTAGAACAATGGTTTCCCAAAAGTGGGAGTTTGGTTTGGGCAGAAGAATATGAGTTCAGTTAGTCAGAAGAAAACTGGATGTGTCCCCATTCTGATTAGTCAATCACGAGGCTTGCATCCAATCGAGTCACACCTACCTTTATTCCCCATTATTTTCCTACTCTTCCTTCTCTCTTACCTAGGCAAGATCCCAAGTTCCCATCTTCTGATCTGGCTCCTCAGGGCAGATAACCTAACCTCACTGGGTTTTCTTTCCAACCTCACTGGATTTCTTTCTAACCTCTCCCCATTATTTCATCAGTTCTCCTCAAAGGGTGGTTCTATACTTCAGGGCAGAGACTTGTAAGAGCCTCTTCCCTCTTTTCACTGGGTGTAGTTGTGTTTCTCAAAGGATGCGCTAGCAGGGATGGCTTGTGATCTCTTCTTTACATCTCAGTACATTATTGTTTCCCCCAAACCTACCCCATTTCCAAACTTCCTTACTTCTCTTGAGGGAACCCCTATCCTTCTAGTCACTCAGGTTCACAACCTCTATAATTTTTTATCTCTTTTGATCTAATGGTGAGAAGTACTCACCAGATAGATCACAGGGAGACAAGTTTTAGCTGTGTGGAAGAACTGAAAAGCAAAGACTACAATCCATTATCCACAAATGGAATGAATGAGGTAGTGAACTCCATATAATTGGAGTTTTTCAAGTAAAAGCTGGATGATTTATGCAAGAGGTTCCTGGACTGAATAAGAGAATAGATTGGGTGATCTTCAACTCCCCTCCTAATTCTTGAGTGATAGATTAAGAGGAAAGGAAATTAGGATTCTTTTTTTTTTTTTGCCTTTTGGAGGGCAGTTGGGGTTAAGTAACTTGCCCAAGGTTACAGGCTAGTTTTTTTGTGTAGGTGTTAAGTGTCTGAGGCCAACCAAACTCTGCTCATCCTGACTCAGGGGCCTGCACTTTACTCACTGCCACCTAGCTACCCAAATTAGGATTCTTTAGATGAGTAGTAGCATAGAGTTTGAGGCAGCTGCATTAGATTGGCAATACCCCGTAACCTATCTTGAAATAAAGTCTTTGTATGATAAATTGCATGACAAAGCTCTACCTGGTTTGCTCTTTCCTTCTTTATTTCTGATTCTCTCCATATCTACCCTGCCCTGCTCATCATTCCTCTATCCTCAAAGACAGGATAAAAAAAACCTAAGGTATAAATGCTTCAACTGTTTTTCTTATTACAAGCAGCATGTGTGTGTGTGTATGCATATCATGAAAAGTAAGAGACAAAATGAAATAATTAAAGGAGGAGAATAAGCATGGACATAAGTGTGTGTCTGGGTGTTTATGATTTTAGATGACAATTGAATCTCAATCTCCCTTAGCCCATTGATCCTAGACAGAATTTCTTTAGTATTAAATGGAAAGTATGAGGCTTCAATGAATCAAACACTCATATGTTTACTTATGTACAAGTATCCCTGGGAACAGAAAGTTAACCAGGGGGATCAGTTAGGTGACACAGAGCACCAGCCCTGGAATCAGGAAGACCTTTGTTCAAATCCAGCCTCAGACACTTACTAGCTATGTGAACCTAGCAGGTCATTTAACTCTGACTCCCCCCCCCCCCAAAAAAAAAAGAAGAAAAAGAAAAAAGAGAAATTGGGAAAAAAAGAAAGTTAACCAAGGAATGATAACAGGAGCTAAAAAGACTGAAACCCCAGAAAAAAGACCTTGTCCTCCCTAGGTCATAAATTTGTATTTCTCACAATCTGCATCCTTACTCTACTTTAGCTGTCTATAAGGATGGTCCTATCTTAGGTCTTGCTTGATTATTCATAACTGTTACACCTATATGAATTTTAAGCTATGAGATTCTCAAGCTATGAGATTCTCCTCCCTGATCAAAATATACAGCCCATCCATCCATCCATCCATCCATCCATCCATCCATCCATCCATCCATCCATC